>NC_073258.2:116429166-116732196 GCF_029289425.2 Pan paniscus
AAGCTGGTCATAAATATTGGAGTTCTCTCTCTGGAGAGGAGGGACAAGATGACAGCTCACAATTCCTTGTATTGACAAAAGAGGAAACAGTCCATGAAACTGGTCATTTGCCTGGGTATTTTTATCTATCAGATCCCAGAGTAGGAACAAGGGAAGCATGAATGATTGGATTAGCTGCCCAGCCTTTATGTGCTTTTGCAGCATCAGCAATATGCAATTACTGCAACCCACACACAGACGTGGCATGCACACATACACAACACACACACACACACACACCACACACCAGCGTAGGAGGAGACCGTCACGTGCAGTTAGGCAGAGACGACTACGGGGTCGGATACTCCCATCCCACAACAGACAGGGATGAACTCACCAAGTTCAGATGTAGAGAAAAATGAGTATCCTTCCCTCCGAGTTGTTTCTCCTCATTCCTGGAGGAGAATGACAGAGCCAAAGGCATCCTATAATACCCCTTCTCTCTCTCAAGGGCCTGAACCCCTTGTGATGCCCTTTGAGTTGGTATAGTTTGTGTCTTGGCCTTTCCTTCCAAGAGTCCATTTGGTTGTTCCTTGGGTGGTCTTGGCTCTACTACATGCTCGATGTGGCAAGGCCTGTTCATTTGGCAGCCCCAAACTCTCCAGTGTTTAGCTTCTCTGTTTCCACTTTCTGCAACTCCAGGGCACCTTTAGGCCCCCTGGTGGGGCTGCTGGGGGTTGAGTAGGGCAGGGGGTGAGTATGAGGACTGCAAGTTCCCCGTAGTATTTAGGACAGAGGCCCCCCTCTGCAGGCATATGCAACCACCTGGCACCTATGCCCACCAGCAGGAAGCAGAGCTCCCCTTGCTGGGGGCACTGTGCCAGCATGGCAGATGGGCATGTGTGTCAGCTGCCAAGGGATCTCCAATAGGATCCAAATAGGTCTGCATTTTTGGAGGGCAGGACATTCTCTCCTTTTGCTCCTCCTCTTACATACAGGACCAGCTGATGAAAAACCATCTATCTCATATTGCCTTGGTTCCTCTGTGCATCTGATTCCACTTGACCTCATTATTGGCCTCTCAACTTTTTCCTTAGTGGGGAGGATGAAAAGATAGATAGAATGCATATACCCTTCTTCCACTATTCGCATATACCTACATATGTTCTGAGGATGTGCACCTCTGTACAGGGAAGCATGGAATCCTGAAATCTGCCAGCTGAGGCATTTCTTTCTCTCTCCTGACAAATGATCATGCAGTTTCAGGTTGATTACTGGAAAGTGGTGGGAAGCCCACTGCCTCATGGGCAGTTCCTCCTTTGTTGGCTAATAGTTGTTGGACAATTTTATTCCATAATACAAAATTTGCATCCAGATTAATTCCAGCTTTGCCCTGGAGCAACTGAGAACAAATCTGCCTTCTCTTCCCATATGACAGCTCTTCAAATATTTTAAACCAATGTTCACATCCCTGAAGAGTCTTTTCTTCTCCAGGCTAAGTATTTCCTGTCCCATCATTTCCTTACGCACTTTGAGTGACAAAGAATCCAGATTACCTGTCAGGATTGTATAGTGGATTTTTGAAATAACAGGTGCTGAATTCAGATAGACCTGAGTTCTAATCACCCTCATTCACAGGGGTTGACTGAATGGAGACTTGCTGGTCATGGTCTTAGCTGTCATCAATTACAATTCAATTACCTGGATTGGATTAAACAGCATTTACTGAACTATTGCTAAGTGGTAAGGAACCTATTCTTATTAAAAATGAGTATTATTTATATTTTGGAAATTAAAAAGCAGGCACATAGAGGTAGCCTAGCTTCCTTTGGGTCATACAGCTAGTCTATGACAAAGCAAGGAAAAGTGGTGGCTTTTGAACCTGTGGCTTTTGTTTCCAAGTCAAGCACGCTTCCATGACCAGCACAGTTGCTACACTGGAGACTGAGCGGGAAATTGGAAATGCATATGGTGTGCATATGTAACTATAGACTTGTACAGCAAAAAGTTGAAGGCTAGCCAACACCTGTCAACACAATTATTCCAAGAGTAGGGGAGAAAGTGGGCCAGGAGGGATGGAAGGGAACTTCACTCTTTAATCTCTATAGTCTTGAATTGTTTGAATGTTTTTAAGAACGCAATATATTCAACTAATTCTCGTGTATTTAAAACACACATAAGAGGCTTATCACTCAGACTGTACCTTCAAGTTGGTTAAAATCCAGTGGGTGAGTGGGTTAGCCAGAGTTACTCAAGAACAAAGAGAAGTCCCCATTGTGAGAGACAGTATAGTCTGGTGGCCAAAATAATGGACTTTGGAACTCCAGAGTCCGGATTCCAGTCACAGCTTTATCTCTTCCTAATGCTATAATGTGTATAATGTAGACAAGTTAACTGATCTCTTTATTCCTCCATTTCTTCATTTATAAAACGTAGATAATAATTTTTAGTATGTATCATATAGGTTATTTCTGTCAAGAATAAAGAACTCCTTCCATTTTAAAAACTGAGGTATAATTTACATACATTACTATTAACTCTTTCTATTGTACAGTTTATGAGTTTTGACGAATGCATAAAGTAATGTAACCACTACCACAGCGAAGATATAGAAAAATTTCATCAATCTCCCAAATCCCCTTGGGTCCCTTTGCTTTCAGCTACTCTGCCACCCTCAGTCCCTGGAAACCATGAATCTGTTTTCTGTTTCTATAGCTTGCCTTTCCCAGAATATCTTATAAATGTAATATATATAGCCTTTTGAGTCTGGCTTCTTTCACTTCGTATAATAAATCTGAGATTTATCCATGTTGTTGTATATGTCAGTAGTTCATTTCTTTTTATTGCTCAGTAGGATTCCACTTATGATGTACTACAGTTTGTGTACTCATTCACTAGATGAAGGACATGGGGCTTGTTTCCAGTTTTTGGTGATTAAGGATAAAGTTTCTGTAAGCATTCACATGTAGGTTTCATGTGAACATAAGTTTATTTTGCATGGTAAATACTGCAATTGCTATGTCACATGACAAGTATGTATTTAGCTTTATAAGAAACTGCCAGACTGTTTTCCAAAATGGCTGTATCATTTTGCATTCTCACCAGTAATGATAGACAGTTCCAGTTGTCCCATATTCTCCCAGGACTTGGTATTGTTATTTATTAATTAATTTATTTATTTTTAATTTTAGCCATATAAATAGATATGCAGTGTATCTCCTTATAGTTTTAATTTGTATTTTTTTCTTATAAAATTTTAAAAATAGAGACAGGGTCTCACCATGTTTCCCAGGCTGGTTTCAAACTCCTGGGCTCAAGTTTTCCTCCCGCCTCAGCCTCCCAAAGTATCGGAATGACAGACATGAGCCACCATGCCCAAACTTAATTTGTATTTCTTTAATAAATAAATAAATAATGTTGAACATCTTTTCATGTTATTGTTTGCTATTTGTGTATCTTTGGTGAAATGTTCATTGCTTATTTTTTTTTAATGTGTTGGTTTTTTTCTTATTGTTGAGTTTGAAAGTTGTTGATGTATTCTAGATTTCAGTCCTTTTTCATATATGTGTTTTGGAAATATTTTCTCCAACGTTGTGACTTATTTATTAATTCTTTCAAGAGTGTCTTTTAAAGAGAAGATTTTAGAGTTGATAAAATTCTCTATACCATGGATCATAGTTTTGGTGTCATATCTAAGAGATACTTACCTAATCTAAGGTCACAAAAGTTTTCTGTTATGTTTTCTTCCAAAAGTTTTATAGTTTTAGGTTTTATGTTCAGGACTATGTTTCATTTTGGGTTGCATTGTATATATGGTGTGAGGTAAGGGTGGAGACCTCTGATGCCACAGCTGCTGCTGGGCTTCCTGGATCCTCCATCTTCCCCTTGGCCATGCTGTTCATATTTTTAAAGACGTTTTATGTAATGCCTATGTTAATATTTACATTCCTGCCTAACTAGCTGGCTTCTGCTGCCCTGGGCATTTCTTTGACTCGAGTAGGATGGAGTTGCAGTCTTTCCAGGTTACTCAGTAGCTATTTCCTACTCATAGCATCAAAGCATGCCAAGAGCTGAAAGTTGCTTTGTGTGCAGACCTTGAAGTATAGACTCAGCAAAGGCTCCAGATGTTAGCATTTCTACCCAAGATACCTGCTATGATTTGGATATTTGTCTCTTCCATACCTCATGTTGAAATTTGATCTCCATTGTTGGAGGTGGGAACTGGTGGTAGGTGTTTGGGTCATGGGGGCGGATCCCTCATGGTTGGGGGTGAATGAGTTCTCTCACCATGTGATCTCTTTGCGCATGCTGGCTTCTCTTCCACTTTCTGCAGTGAGTTGAAGTAACCCGATGTCCTTACCAGATGCAGATGCCAAATCTTGAACTTAAGCCACCAGAATTGTGAGCCAATAAATCTCTTTTCTTTATAAACTGCCCAGGCTCAGATATTCTATTAGAAGAGCACAAAGTGGACTAAAACAGTACTCAAACAAGACTTAGATGCCTAAGCTTGGGCCAGAAGAAAATAGAATTATTAGAGTCTTTAACTTGAAAAGGTCCCTGGAAAATTTCTTTGTCCCTATTCCTTTGCCACTGTGGTCAGGATCTCACACAAATTGTCCCAGATAGAAGAGCCCCCAAAAGATTGGTTCCTTGGTTATTGACTCAAGTGTCAATCTGGATTTAGGTATTTTGGTATTGGTATTTAGGCATATGGTATTTATGAACAGGTAGTTAGTCGGTGGGCAGAGGCAGGCTGTGGGATCAGGAAGAAACCAGAGATAGGATGGAGAGAATGGGAAATTGGAAATCCAAGCACCTAAGCTCTCTCACACTCCAAGCATTCTAAACGTGAAGGTGCTGCTCTGGGGCAGACACAACAGGGATCCTGGTATGTTTCCTTGGCTAAATTACTACGTGCCCTCAGCCTGCTGTTCCTTTCTGTGAAATGGGGGAACTAGTAACCACCATCACTGCCACCATCTCCACCACCACCACAACCAACCTTTATCAGTGTTTTCTATCTGTCAGGCTCTTCCTGCGCATTTTCTCATCCAATACTAACAATAACCTGAGGGAAATGTTATCATGTCCATTCTACAGATGAGGAAGTAAAGGCTCAGTGAGGTTAAGAAATGTGCCCAAAGTCATAAATCCCCTAACGTCCCCCTGAAAGGATGAAACCATATAAGAGGAAGTCCTACCCACCACTCCTCCATTTTATAGATGATCAGTACATACTAACATAAGCATAAAGCTCAGGCTTCCTAACAGGAAATACAATGATTTAGATTCATGGAATACAGCAAAGACCACTGACTTTCAGGGAGTTAGGGATACTGGATTCTCAACCCAGAACTTGCTCTAAATCATCCAGAAACTTGAACTTGTCTTGTCTAGGACTTCATTTCTCCCTTGTTAAAATAAAGGCTCAGCTGAGAGGATTTCTCAGATTCTTCCAGGTGCTCACCTTCTGTGATTTTATTATTCTTATTTTCTTTGTCTGTGCCTTCAGATTCACAAAGAGATGTTAAATTTGATTAGAAGTTACCAGAGATGGACTCCATTGGTGTTGAGAGAAGAGTGAGAAGATGCAGCTTAGTTTACATTGGAAGGGGCAGGATGCAGATCAGAATGATTTTTCCACTTGTTTCTGTTTCTCTGTATCTCACACATCTTTCAAGACTCTTTGTCTGGGAGGCCTTCCAGTACCAGCTTGGTAAATGGACTTCTTTGTAAATATAATCTCTGTGTGCAGCACAGTTTGAGCTGCATTAATTAATTCATTAATGTACTTACTTATACCTGCCTTGTGCCAAAGTGGTGTTACGGTGGCTTACACAGATATGTGAAACACAATGCCATAACACATATTAGAAGGAAATGGGAAAGGAAAATAGAAGAACAAAGGAAGGAATGTCACAGGGGATCATGAATGAGGCCAATCCAGGGATGCAGAACTTGAAGCCCCTAAACACCTACTAATGGCAGGCTCTGATTCAGAATCTAAAGTTTCTGGCAGCCAATCTGAACAAGGTAGCCCAGTCAGTCTCACAATTTACAGTAGTTTACAGTACCTGTAATATGAGAGAAAAAAAGGAAAGAAAGGAAGAGGGAAGAGAGAGAGAAAAGAAGAAGGGGGAGGAGGAGGAAGAGGAGGAAGGGGAGAAGGAGGGAAGGAAGGAGGGAAGGAAGGAAGGGAAGGAAGGAAAGAAAGGAAGAAGGGAAGGAAGGAAGGAAGGAAGGAAGGAAAGAAAGAGCCCAACTATTCCTGATGCTGAACCAGAAAGAGCTTTTCCTGGAGTCCTTCCTAGGAACTCTGTGTTATGTGATGAACAGCATCCTCACCACCCTCACAGTAGGCTGGCTCCTCATTCCTTGAGGCTGCTCCCTGTAGCATCATCCTTCAACACAGGCCAAACTTCAGCTCAGAAAAGCAGCTCCACAGGGGACCAGAGGGATATGGTCCAATAGACAGCTGTCTGCTGACCTGGCTAAACCCTGGGGCCGTTGTTAATATTTCTAGAGGGATGGATGTCCTGCATCCCCTTCAGGCAATCTTTCATATAGTTTGTCTCTCTCAGCTGGGTTATTGATGGACACTGCATGGCAGTGAGTTCGAGACTGTATTCCCTGCCAAATAACTGAAGTGCAGCTATTGGGTTGCCAATTAAAGACAGACCCATATGCCTTACAAACACAGAAACAGTTGAAATCCATCAACACTGGAGTAGGGTTGTCATTCTCTTATGAAAATTGATGAGCCTAACTAGGACCTACACCTGATGAGAGGGCCACCTCCTTGGCTCTGAGCTGAGCTGGAAGAGTTTGCGGGGTGTTTGATTGGCCTGCCAAGCCCCCAAGCCATGAGTGTCTGTCCTACAGGGTGGAGTGATTGCTCTGGGAATGGAGAACCTTGAATCTTGCCATTTCTACAGTGAGAGGTTTTGTCTATAGGATCTCCAAGTTCCCCACCAGCGTGAACATTGCTAATTCTAGAAGGAAACTACTCCATGGGAGGAGGGCTGTTAAACACTAGAAAAGTCTGCCATTGGAATGGCAAAATTGCCTGCCTCAGAGTTGTAGAGATCCATGCTGTCTGGGGGAAATTGGAACAAATCTGCCTGGAGGCAGAGGGCTGGCCTGTGGGCTCTGGAATGCTTACCATGATGTGCTTGGTGGAGAGTATGTAGCTGGTTTATCTATGTGTGTCTAAGTGTGCGTGGCCTGGCAACAGTTGTCTGTGTTCACTTGGGTCCACGCCTCCCTCTTCGTGTGAAGACGTGTGTATACACGAGTCCATCATTATTTTACCCCTCCCCAGTAGCAGCCGTGGCACTGAGAGCCACGGCTCTTTGCTGGGAAATGTATTATACAGCACAGTACTCCCCTCATAAAAATACAATAAACGGCCCTGCAAGCGGTCAGCAAAGTGATGACTGCAACCCAGTGGTGTTCTTGGAGGGGCCTCTTTGGAAACAAAGCTGGGAAGATGGAACCGAAATCTTTGGGGTAATTAGGTTTCCGGCGTGCAGAAACTTCTTAAACCATTGAGAGTCAGAAAGGACCTGGTCTTGAAATCATACATCAGGCCAGGCTGAGTATGCTCAGTAAGTAAGTATGCTCAATGAGTATGAGCCCCCAGTAAGGAGAGAGTTGGCCATGCGGCAGCGCCTCTTTATATTCCTGCATCGCAGCTCCCCCTCCATGGAGACCCACCCTGACCCACATAAGAGCACAGTTGTTACTTAGGAGGCACAGGGAGGCTGAGCTAGGGAGCTGATCTTCATGCCTTAGGGGCCGGACCCTGCAAGCTTAATAGATGGTCTTTTGTCTGGAGGGTGCATGGGTGAGGGGTTCATGGAGTAGAAGGATGGCTGGGATAACTGAACAAAAATTTCTTTCACCTTGTGGGTCCTTGTCAAGGACCTAAAGGAAAACTTTGAACCCACTTCTTTCTAATTCTCAAACCACCCCTTCCCCCGACTCCGCCAGAGATGGGGCCTTGTGAGAGGGTGAAAGATTGGCAGGAGTGGGGAGTGTAACTCATAAGAGGGGCAAGAGTGGGCTGACCTCACTCCCAGCCTTCAGCCTTCCCTGCTTCCTCTTAGATGGAGAAGGAAGTGGGGCCCTCCTGGGTTCTTGTGGGTTCCCGAGAGTCCCGGCTCCCACCTCCTTGCTTTTCCCTTGAGGGCTCAGTGGGAGGCCCCAGCTAAAAGGCTGATTCCTGCCAGGGCTGCCAGCAAGCCGGGCCAGGTAGCAGTTAAGGAGAATAAAAGCAATCAGGGAATTCTGGGGCTGCAGTGGCACGCAGACCTTCAGGGCATTTAGGGAAAGTAGATTAAGAAATCTTTTTCCAGATAAGAGGGCCCTGTAAAGAGGCCAAAGAAAGGGAAATACACCCCCCTTTGATCACAAGGGATTGTAATTACTCAGATATTGATTGGGATAATAAGTTTGCCAAAACTCTAGAGAAGGAGAGATATTCCTGCAGGTATTTTGCTTTTGCAGAATTTGCTGAGCTCTCCTGTGAAGTCAGAGTCAATTTGGAGGCCTAGGCCTGGCCCTGAAGCCCAGAAAATGGGAGTTGGAGGCCTTTTCCTCCTGGCAGGAGTTCATTGCAGGCCCAGGCTCACCACCCTCCCTCCAGGGGTTGTTACCACTATCATTATTAGCCTGATCATTGCCATTATTAATAACCCTTGGAGCCTAATGGGGTTGAGTATGCAGTGAGGAGAACTGAAGTCAGCCTCCAGAAGAGCGTAAGGCCCTCAGCCTGGATTCCAGAATCTTCTTCAGTAGTTTCCTTACCTCTCTTCTAGAAGCCCTCTCTTTCAAATTTCCGCTGTACCATACCCCCAACTTGTGCATGTGTGCATACATGCACACACACACACATGCGTACACACATGTGTATATAACCTACCTACCTTCCAGCCACCCTGATCTTCCCACAATTCTCACACAGGCCCACCTGTCACACACAGTTGTGGAATTAGAGCTTTGGCTTTAGGGTCAGACAGACCTGAGTTCAAATCCTGCTCTGCCACTTAATAGCCCTGCAATCCTGAGCAAACCACTTCACCTTTCTCAGCCTCAGAGTCATTTGCAGAATGGGAATAATATTAGCACCTACCTCATCTCGCATAGTTGTTGAGAGGATTAGATGAGATGATATAAAACATTTTGCTCAGTGCCTGCCTTATAAGAAGTGCCTCATTTAAGTATTAGCTATTGCTTTTGTTATTCTACAGCCTTCCTCTGAGATTTTGCATGAATCATTGCTTCTGCAAAGTTTTCTCTCATCGTAGCTGTGAACCAAGGCTCTTGTCAATCTTTCAGGCCTAGCCACGATCTCAACTCTGTCCCTTCCAGAATCTTCTCCTTTTGCTCCCAGTTGTCTGTATCTCTTATAGCTCTTAATCACAGTTTGCTTTGAGTTCTGATTTTGAACTTGAGGAGGACAGGGATTTTATCCTCCTCTTTTTATCTTCCTTACTCCAATTCCAGAGTTTAGCACTCTACACACCTTTATATACAGTAAGTGTGTGATACATTTTAGATTTTTTGTAATAATAGATATCATTTACTGAGCAATTATTATGTGCCTTTCTTTTTATATACATTATCACATTTAATCCTCATAACAATCCTATCATGTAATTATCTACATGAAGCAATTATTCATACAAAAAATGATTTCTTTTTTATAGATGTGGGAATTAAGACTCTGGAGAGATAAAATCATTTACTGGTCACATAGCTGATGAGTGGATGAGCTTTGTTCCAAACACAGGACTATCCGTTTCCAAAGACTGTGTATTACCTGCAACTAGGCTAAACCCAGCACATCTTTCATTGGTCATATCCTAACCCCCAGGTAGGCTGCACACTCAGCAACTTCCAGCTCTTAGCATGCTTTGGTTCTATGAATGGGAAATAGCTACTGAGTAGCTTGGAAACATTGCAACTCCATCCTGCTTGAGACAAGAAATGCCCAGGGCAGCAGAGGCCAGCCTAGTTTAGCAGGGATGTAAATATTAGCACAGGCATTATGTGAAAGGTCTTTAAAGGATATAAACAGCCTGGCCGAGGGGGAAGATGGAGGATCCAAGGAGTCCAGCAGCAGCCATAGAGTCAGAGACACTTTGAAGAATATGGCGTGATGAAGTGCCAGGAAGACTTGCCTGTCAATGAAAGACTCTCTAATACATCTCAGCTGACAAAAAGCAGGGGAGAAGGTCAGTTCCAATAGAAAAAAATGCTGGTGAGGAACTGAGATTGAGGAGATAGCAGAAACTTGCCATTAGCGTTCCAGAAGTCTGGAAAGACAAGAGTGAAGGGATACATGAAAATAAATTATTGATAATACTACTACTAATAATATTGATTGATAATGTGATTGCTAGGTGCCCAGCACCATGCAGTGTAAGAAGGTGAGTAGCTGTATAGCCATAACACCATAGACATGATTATTTCAGAACCCAAGTTCACTCCTTTTTAATATTTCTTGACTGTTGATACTTAAGGGGACTCCCAACCTCATCTGATTCTTTCAACAAGCGTTTGTCTCATGTCTACTCTGTGTATGCCGCTAGGATGTGCCCTGGGGAGATGGATGAAACTTGTGCTCTAACCTGGAGGAACTCTCAGTCTACTGGTGGACAAGGAGCATACATACCTACAATGGAGTGGGATGTTTGTTATTAGAGAAGTTGGTCACTATTAGTGTACAAGTGTTCTGGGAAATGGGAGGAAGATTTCAGAGAAGAGGTGGTATCTGAGTGGAGAATACTTTTAAGAATGGAAGGAGTCGGGTGGAGAGTGAGGGGAGTGCATTGTGAGCGAAGGCGACAGTTTCATAAAAGCTTGAGGCTGTGAGAATATATGGTATGTTCAAAATGGCTAAACGGGGACCCCTGCATGTCTAGGGTTGGGATATGTGAGAAGCTGCAGTAGGTGGAACCTGAAAGGTATGGTGGGATAAGATAGTGAAAAATACTTCAAAGACATTGTTAAATCAATCATCATGTTTATTTATTGAGCATCTACTCTGTGCCAAGTATGGAATCTGGCACTGGGACTGCAATGACAAGTAAACCAGAGTTGGTCTCTGCTTCACCTGTAGGATGACCACATGTTCCAGTCTCCTTTTTGTCCTGGAATAATTATTAATAACATCTCCTTTTACTTTCAAAAGTGTTCCCATTTACACTTTAAGTTATATGATCATGCTACCTCAAAATTTCAGAAAGACAAACATTAATCAAACAATCACCCAATATATAACTTCAAATTGTACTGGATGTTATGAAAGAAAGATGCAGAGGGCTATTACAGCAAGCATTGGAAAGCAGCTTCATTCTCCAAAGGAATTTATACTTCTCTGCAGGCAAAATAGAGACAGAAGGTTTTTAAGTTGGAGATCAGATCTTAGTTTTAGAAGTCATGGCATTTTTGTGCTTGTTGAAGATTTCTCTCTCTCTCCTCTCCCTCTCTCTCTCTTTTTTTTTTTTTCAGAGTCTCTCTCTGTCACCTAGGCTGGAGTGCAGTGGCGTGATCTTGTCTCACTGCAGCCACCACCTCCTGGGCTCAAATAATCCTCCCATCTCAGCCTCCCGAGTAGCTGGGACTACAGGTTCCTGCCACCATGTCCAGCTAATTTTTGTATTTTTTTTTTTATAGAGATGGGGTTTTGCATGTTGCCCAGGCTAGTCTCAAATTTCTGGGCTCAAGTGATTTGCCCACCTTGGCCTCCCAAAGTGCTGGGATTACGGGCATGAACCACTGTGCCTGACCCCTCTCTCTTTCTTTTTAATGTCTCCTAGTTATTATCAATAAGAATTGGAAAAAAATCCAATTTTCCTTGTATAGCCTTTCACAGTGTAGATACACTTTTTCTCATCAGAGTTGTAGAGTGAAAAGTTCAAAGCAAATATGTCAGCCAAAGCTCACTTTCTGTTCTAGCTCTGCCTAGAGCCGGCTGCCTGACCCTGGACAAGTTACTTCTCCTGAGCCTTGGTTTTCTCATCTTTTATTTTTATTTTTATTTATTTTTTAGAGATAGGGTCTCACTTTGTCACCCAGGCTAAAGTGCAGCGGTGGGATCATAGCTCACTGCAGCGTCGAACTCTTGGGCTCAAGCGATCCTCCTACTTCAGCATCCTGAGTCCCTGGGATTACAGGTGTGAGCCACCACTCCTAGTTCAGGTTTTCTCATCTTTAGGAAGGGAGTGGTCATTCCCACCTGCAGGGGTGGCTGTGAGGGCTGGAAATATGGTGAGTAAAGTGACTAGTACAGTGCTGGCCACGTGGTAGGCATTCAAAAAACAGCACCTACTTTTGTAAGGTTTTCTGAGCTTGTGATTGTCTCAGAATGAGTGCTATGACTGGTGGAGAAATGCATTTGACAGAAGACACACCACTGTCTACAACAGGGGAGAGAGTGGAGGTCAGTGGGCAAGGAAGGGAAGGGAAAGGGCTGCAAGTGTTTCCGCCACTAGAAGGAAATTGGGTTGGAAAACAAACACCTGCCCTTTTTAGTTGGACTCTACATGGCCCTTAAGAACCAGAACCTACAGACCTGGTGCGCTAAGCAGAGTAAGAAAGAGGCATCTAATGGTGTACGCACCAAAAATCCAGACTGCCCTGCATAACCAGGACCTCCTGGGAACGTCTGGGAAAATCAGACAGTGAGGCTCCATCTTGCTTTTGTCTTCTCTTCCTCATTCCTCGGGCTTGTATATAACTCCCTCTGTGGGCAGAGGAAGGCCCCTGATAGAGGGATGCAGGCAGACATTGCACTCAGTGAGCCTGAGAAGATGGGGATAGAGAGGGCTGCGTGGGGTTGGTGGGAGGAGGAACCAGGAGCCTCCGCCCAGTGGTTATTTTGGAGCTAGAAGTGCTGTGACCACTTCCGTCCAGGTCTGGCTTGTGTCCTGACTGGGAGACCAGGCTGCTGGAGTCTGCATCTCATTTTCTTTCTGATTTGCGTCTGGTGTTGTTCTGCTGTGTGTTGGTTTTCGAGGGCTGCCATAACAAAGGGCCACATCCTGGATGGCGGTTTGTTTTTCTCACTGCTCTGGAGGCTAGAACTCCAAGATCAAGGTGTTGTGAGGATTGTTTCTTCTGATGCCTCTCTCCTTGGCTTGTAGATGACCACACCCTCCCTGAGTCTTCACATGGTCTTTTCTCCATGCATTCTTCTCTGTGTCCTAATCTCCTCCTTTTATAAATGCCCATCATAATGGATTAGGGCCCACTCTAATGACCTCGTGTCACCTTTATTACCTCTGTAAAGACCCTGTCTCCAAATACAGTCAAATACTGAGGTACGAGGTGTTAGGACTTCAACATATGAATTTTGCGGGGATGCAATTTAGTTCATAACAGACAGCTGGGCAAGTTGCATCTTTGGTCTTCTTCCCTCAAGAGAGGAAAAGTGGCTTGGTTGGCCTACTGAGCCTCTTTCCTTGGAGAGGAGTTGAATCAGGAGGCTGAAACAGCGCAAATCCCTCTCTAAACCCTCTTGGCTTTACCCAGGGCCAATGGGTAATCCACTGCCTGCTCTGGGGTTCCTGTATGCTTCCTCTTGCCTCCTCAAGCCTGCTTTTCAGATCTGGGATCTGCTTTGTTTCTGGTGGAGAAATAGGTGTCTACTCTGAAATTACCTCTCCTCGGGACTGTTCAAATGTATTTGTCTTGTCTTTTGCAGACATTCCTTTAACAGAAAAGAGCTCTCAGCCCCGAAAGATCCCATGCAGAGGGCTCACCTACTGCAGGATAGGAGAGCCAAGGAAGTTGCCACTCTTTTTCCATTCACGCCTTCCTTCCTCTGCAGGGGAAGGCAGGAGACCACACCTGTGTTTGTGATATCACAGACACGCTGAGATCCACAAATGTGTCATTAGCCCACCAGGTTGGCACAGAACGGCTGCATCTGAAGGTGATTTAACACAGGTAGAACCCTACTTACAGATGGGCAGGTTTCCAAAGATTTGCTTGTAGCTTAGTTATTATGAATCAGGAGTGTTTTCCTCTCATAGAAAAAGTGTTAAATGCAGGGGGAGATTTTTCAGGGAACTCCTCAAAAATCTATCTAACTCACACATAATTAAAATACGAAATATGATCATTTCTGTCCCCAACACCCAAATTTCATATATGCCATTGTTCCAGAGGGAAAATATATTGTGAGTTCCAACTGTATGTATCAGGACTAGTGCTTCTCGCTCATCAGTGTAGCTCACCTGACAGTAGCTTCATGGAAAGGTGTTTCTGGGAGGGAAAGAAGGATGATACTGGGCCAGATACTTGTGGACACCAGTAAAACAATATGTAAAGGGTGTAAAATATTCACTTTTTTTGTTGGTGGTGGTTTTTTTTGTTTTTTGTTTTTTGTTTTTTTTTTGAGACGGAGTCTCGCTCTGTCTTCCAGGCTGGAGTGCGGTGGCATGATCTCAGCTCACTGCAAGCTCCGCCTCCCAGGTTCACGCCATTCTCCTGCCTCAGCCTCCTGAGTAGCTGGGACTACAGGCACCTGCTACCAGCCCGGCTAATTTTTTTTATATTTTTAGTAGAGACGGGGTTTCACCGTGTTAGCCAGCATGGTATCGATCTCCTGACCTTGTGATCTGCCCGCCTCGGCCTCCCAAAGTGCTGGGATTACAGGCGTGAGCCACCGTGCCTGGCCAAAATATTCACATTTTTAAAAGTGGGACCATATAGTTGATTATATTTAGGTCTCATGGTAATAAGAATACCATGAGATCCTTAAGGATACCATAATGCAAGGATACCATAATGCAAGGATAAGCATTATGATCTTCATTCTAGAGAAATGGAGAGTGAGACTCAGAGATGTCAAGAGACATTTCAGGCTTACACAGCAGAGACAGTTGCTGCTCTCAGAATGCAATGCGTCTCGCATCTGCATCTGACCTCTTGGTCAACCTCTCTTCAGCTTGGCTGTGGTAGGGAATACAATTTCTGGGTGTTAATGTGTCCGGCAATCCCGGCTAGTCTGTCTGGCAGGAGGCAGAAGCCCATTCTTCTCTAGGAATGACTATGACCTTGGGAAGGGCTAGGACAGGGCAATTCATGCTGCTGCCGTGTGAGGGCTGGGCAGAGGTTTGGAGATGATGGCAGCCTGTGCAGACTGCAGAATTTTTAGGATAAATGGTGATTTTCCTTCTTGGTGATTCCCCAAGGCCACTGAGGCCTGACAATTCTGGCAGGGAAACCAAATTTAAATGAGTCCCTTTTCATGTCTGCCTGAGGGGTAGACATTAGTCAGAGAGCTAACAACCTTCCCTGACTGTTTCCTGTGTTCTGAACATGGTATATGGGGGTTGTGAAGAAACACAGTCATTGTTCCAAAGATATTTTATACCTGGACAAAATAAAACAATCAAAGAACCAAATACACACAGGAAATGTAGAACAAGTTAGGGTAGATTCCTCCACCCTGTGAAGTGAACTGCAGAGGGCACCTGTGGGCATCATCAGTTAGGGGCGGGCTCACTCAGAAAAGGCTTCTGACTCGGCTATGAAAAGTGCTATAGAATGTAAGAATTGGAAAGGCGTTTCGATTTTTAGTTCAACCCCTGTATTTTCTTTCAGATCAGAAAACTGAGGCTCAGGGAAGTTAGTGACTGGCCTATGGGTTTTTCTTTTTTCTTTTTCTTTTGAGACAGGGTTTCACTCTGTCACCCAGGTTACAGTGCAGTGGTTCAATCTAGGCTTACTGCAATTTCCACCTCCTGGGCTCAAGTGATCCTCTCACCTCAGCCCCCTAAGTAGCCGGGACCACAGGTATGCACCATGATGCCTGGCTAATTTTTTTTTTTTTTTTTTTTTTTTTTTGAGATGGAGTTTCATTCTTGTTGCCCAGGCTGGACTGCAGTGGCATGATCTTGGCTCGCCGCAACCTCTGCCTCCCGGGTTCAAGTGATTCTCTTGCCTCAGCCTCCCAAGTAGTTGGGATTACAGGCACTGGACACTATGCCCAGATTTGTGTGTGTGTGTGTGTGTATTTTTAGTAGAGACAGGGTTTCTCCATATTGGTCAGGCTGGTATCAAACTCCCAACCTCAGGTGATCTGCCTGCCTTGGCCTCCCAAAGTGCTGGGATTACAGGCGTGAGGCACTGTGGCCGGCCTGCTAATTTTTTTTTTTATTTTGTAGACACGGGAGCTTCCTATGTTGCCCAGGCTGGTTTCAAACTCCTGGGCTCAAGCAATCTGCCCCCATCGGCCTCCCAAAGTGCTGGGATTATAGGCTTGAGCCACTGTGCCCAGGCCTGGCCTAAGGTTTTAAGCTAGTGAATGGGAAAGAGAGGATGAGAATTCAGGTTTCCTCACTCTCTGTCTAATTGCTCATAATTACATTGGAAGGGGATGGGGAAAAGAACAAATTAAAAAAGATGTCAGAGGAAGGGAGTGGAGAGAGTGGATTTTATAGACAGGAGCCCATGTGGAGGAGAGGCAAGAAATTGGGTAAATAAGGGTGTGGGAACCAGGTGGCCAGAGGCCTTGAAGGTTGAGTCGATAAAATTTTTGTGTTTTTCCTAATTGGCAATAAGGGACAGAGGGATAGAGAGACACCCATGCTAACTCCCAGGGGCATCTTCTGCTGACATTGTTTGTATAATAAAAACGGTTGTTCTGCAAATAGCCCATTTTAAATCAGATGCCCAGACTTTTGGCTTGTTGAATTCACCCAGTATGGTAATCTGGGCCAGAAATTTTGACTTCTTTGCTCTACACTGAAATATAATGTATAAAATCCCGGACCTTGTGGACTCTTCCAGTCAAGCCTCTTGTTTCTTAGTCTGACCAGTGATAAGGACCTTTGCTGCACCGAATTTAATTCCCATTGGCCAGATCTCAGGCCTGCCTTCCCTTTCCCCACATATCTTGAGTAGGACCCCATAGGGCTCCTTAAAGAAGCAGCCTTGTGTGTGGATGCTGGATAGGGACAGAAAGGAAGTGAGAGGGCAAGGAGCCTGCTGGGGAGGCCATGAGGATACACGGCTTGCAGCTGATTCTCTGCTTGCTGCCATTGGTTTGTTGGTATTGCAGAAACATGGCTCCAGCACCAGGGGAGAATGTAAGGGTCAAGAACTGCAAATTGTAAACCACAGTGAAGTGAGATGAATCAATCTGCAGTGACCTAAGAGACAGGAGAAAAGCCTGCTAACAGGAGGCTTAGAAAAGGCTCCTGGATGTGCCTGGCTGCAGGAGACCATGGCCAGCCCAGCTCTGTCCCCTTAGACAACCAGGCTTGGTCAGGTTTGATCACAGGGTTGTCAGGGAGCAGACCAGGCCAACTGGGACCAGATAGTATCTTCCTTGCAGTGCCTTAAGAGGTCAGGGTTGAAGATGGTTCTTTGGAGCAAGCCAGCTTTTCTATTGTGGTCACAGACCCTGGAGAGGAAAGCAACACTTTTGTTTACATGGTTGCCATTCTTTTCTGATTTGTAGTACATATTTGTTAAAGAAAATATAGAAAACCTACAGGAGAAAGGAGGATATTATCCACAATCATACCACCAAAGGTAATCACTGTTAATATTTTAGGGAATTTCCTTCCAGTCTTTTTTTTTCTTTTTTATCTTAAAATAAAATTCAAGTCATATTATATTTGCATTTTTATAGTTTCTTTTTTCATTTAATATTATATGATGAGCCTATTCCTGTCCCTTTCGTATTATTCTACAATATCTTTTTTTAATAGTTTCACAGTATTCAATTTTGTGGATTTATATACATTTAGTTAATCTTTATAACTGGATATTTAGATTTCCTGCAAATTTGCACCATTGTAAACATTACTGCAATGAACATCTTTGTATTACAATAATCTTTGACCACAATTTCTGATTGTTTCCTTAGGAGACACTTTCCTAGAAGTGGAATCACTGTTTCGAAGGCTCTTGTTATATGCTGGTTAATTGTCCCCCTCAACTCCCCCCACCTGAAGTGTTACATCAATTTACAATCTCATTAATCAGTGGCTATGACAGTGCCATCTCACTGCACCTTTGCCAGCACTGTGAATTATTATATTCTTTTAAGTGGAAGGTTGCCTTTTCAGAGTCATGCTCAGCTGACTGATAGCATAAGCTTTGAATATAGCAGCTAATTTCTTTGTGTTTATTAGCAGAGCTTAGCAGATCTACATGTGGGAGTGCTAGAAAACTTGGGGAGGAAAGAAGGCTGTATCTAATCCACAGGCAGCCATGTGTACAGAGAGGGAGAGAGGAGACCTGTGTATGAGGTGGTACTTGATTCATCCTTCTCCAAAACTCAAAGTGTATGAAGCTGCCAGGCAAAACCCCTCCTCCAAAAGCTCTTGCCCAGAAATGCTTCCTGGCTGATCAGGAAATGAGAGAACAAAGCAAGCCTACACAAAGACGGGCTTAGTAGTCTGGAAGGCCAGCGATGTGCAAAGCCCCTGACGCTAAGCAGAAATGAAAACGCTAATGGTGAGACACCCAAAGAAAATGTATTCCATATGCACAGGCCGGCCGGCTGCAAAGGAATACAAATGCAGTTAGGGATTAGCCGGCAGGAGCAAGAGCAGCCCGGATAACTTGGGAATTGCTTTCCAGCTTGCTTAGGCCAGTTGTAGCTAAAGGTACTTGGGGTGCTGAATTTGACCTTTTTTTCTGACTCTGGCATCAGAGAAACTTATCAGTATTGCAGCCCATTTTAAATAATCACAAAGCCTCAATTTATTGGACAAGCCCTGTAGAGTTTTGGGTGCCTACTCTGCACCCAGCACCCATGCTAGTGCTTTTATGCAACGTATATACACCCCAGAACAATTCGGCGAAGTGGTAGTCATTATCTCCATTTCTTAGATGAGAAAATTGATGCACAGTGAGATTAAGTAACTTGCACAATTCATCAAAATGATGGAGACTGGATCTCAAATCAGACCTGTCTGGCCTCACTCTCTGTGTTCTTTCCACCACCATGCCTTTGTAGGGCCTGATTTTGAGCTGCTGTATTACAAGTGCTCCCCAGCCCTTCTGAGTCTGCCTGCGCTGGCTGATACAAGGCAACAGGCTTCTTATTCTGTCCTTCACATTCTGCTGTGCAAGTGGAGACGTAGCAGAGATAAGAATGAGGCATCCTTAGGGTGGAAAGTGGCCAACAGGTCTTGACATGTACTTCTTTGTGGCTAGTGAGCCAAGTCCTTGAGGGCAAGACATTCTGAGAGTGCCCTGGTCATGGTCGGGGGAGTGGTGATCTAACCTATGTTTTCCCTGCTATGGAAGCGGCAGGCACAGAATTCCTGGAAGATAGGCCCTCAAAGAAATGGCTCCAGTGTCCATGCAGAGGGTTGCAACTTTTTGGTCATCAGACTCTAGGCCATGGCTGGAAGAAATGCTTTTCCTATCTCTGACTTCTCTTGAGACCTCTGTCTTGTCTTGCAAGAGAATTTCATGGGAGAATTTCATGGATGTCAGGAAGTAGAAGGGATGTAGAAGGAAAGAGGAAGTATGACTCCTAAGGAATCTCCAGGACACCTAGGAAATTGGCTAGTGCCCAGACAACCCCTAACTTCCCTTCTCATTAGGGCCTCCTCAAACTCCCCCAAATTTTCCCACTGCAACACACATTGTGCTGACCAAGGAGAATCTTAGTGCTGACTTGCTGTTTTGCTGGAAAAGCACTGGACAGACAAGAATAGGACTTTTTTTTCTATTTAAAAAAAAAAAAAAGACAAAAACCAAAGCACAAAGCTTTTAAGTTAAGTGCTGGGGATTTGATGGCTCAGAGCAAAATGGGGAATGGCTATTGTCTAACTGAGAAAACCCAGGGTCCTCTAGTCTGGGGTGGGATCAGTCCGTGGGTAGAAGGTGACCCATCCATGGTTTTGCTCAAATCCGGATACAGTCTCTGTACCCAGATTCTGAGGCTCCAGGATGTGGCACACCTAGAGGATACTAATGTTAGTACCATTTACTGAGTCCTGTGTGTGAGCCACAGGTGTTACGTGCTAGGTATGTCATCCTATTTAATTCTCTGGACATTGCCCTGGGGCATCATGCCCATTTTGCAGGAGGGGACATCGATGTTTAGAGAGGTGTGGTATTTGCTCACGATCACATATGTGGTCGGGGCAGAGATGGGATTCAAACCTGGAAACCCACAACCAGAGTCCGTGCTCACAACACGATCCTCTATGATTCTGCTTTCCAGGGACCAAGGGTTAATTAAAAAATATTACATATTTTTTCCTTGGTCCTTGAGTATTGCAAATAAATACCCATGATAAGGCCTTTGGGAGAAGTTTCCAAGTCAATTCAATACAATTAAAAAGGATCAATAGGACCCAACCCATCCGTTGGGTTTCTAGTGTGTCCTTGAGTGGGACAGGTAGTCAAAAGCATGGCACTGCTGTGTCTGCTCTCCGTCCCTGCCGAAACCACTCTTTGTTCTTGATGAATAAACAGCCTCGAAAGGGGTTACTCCAAATGGGTATGGTGTCCTCCCTCCCTAACCCCATGGCCTAACTGTGAGTATGTTTCAGAGGAAAATCCTTGTTTGGCTGAAGTAGGAGGAATCATAAAAACACACTGGGCTTTAGAAATGTAAATATCTGCACAGTGAGATGGATGAGGATGATGGATAGATGCCAGAGGAAGCCTGGATGTGAGAATCTGGCAGACAGAGATGGATGTGAGGAAACACAGGGAGTGAGAGGAAAGCAAAAGGCAAGAAGCCACATGCATGGGTGGAGATGGCAGCTCAGGAGTGGCCAGAGCCTGTAAAGCCGCAGGGGCTGGGCTCAGCGAACGCAAAGGGAAGGGAGAGGCAAGGCCGACAAGATTCTGTGGCAGGGATAAAGGGAGTGTGGCCCCTTGGGCGAGATGCACCCAACACAGACAGAAGCTTGCGAGCATGCCCAAGGCTTCCCAGAGAGGAGTAGGTGGGACTCATACTAGATATAGAGTGGCAATTCTCACAGTGTAGCTTCTAGACCGGCAGGATCAGCACAACCTGGGAACTCATTAGAAATGCACATTTTCAGGCCCCGCCCCAGATCTGGTGAATCAGAAACTCTGGGGCCCGGTCCAACATTCTGCGTTTTAGCAAGCCCTTCAGTTGACTTTGATGCGTGCTAAAGTTTGAGAGCATCCCGTATGGAGGAATGGGGAGAAGGAAGAGGGCGAGATCAAGGAGGTGTAGAAGTCTAGAGTTTAGGGTATGTGTCTGACGGAAAAAAGGCAAAGAGCCATTTCATTCTAGTCAAAAAAGTGGGCAATACATGGGAAATGCGGAGGGCCCCCAGAGGAGGGCTAGATAATGTGAGGAGCTACGCTTAATCATTGCTGAGACAAGATGGGATGTGCAGGAAGAAAGAACAGACTAGCAGAAGGTTCGTGAGCCAACCTGGAGACAACACAGCCTAGTGAAGGGCCCATGATTGTGATGGTGTCGGAGTGCTAACAGGCCTCCCCCTACAGTGCACCTCAGGTTTCCATCGACCTGTAGAAGAGCACTGGTGTGTTCAAGAGACACTAAAAGAGGGGTGCTGCAGAGAATTGAGGTTCCCATGGACTTGGAGGAGTAGCCTCTGCTCCCAGTTCCTTGTTGTCCTGGCAGAAATTCAACCAAGGGCTAACATGCCCAGAGAGCCTTTTGTTTGAATGTTGCCTTTTTCCCCTTCCCTCACAGAAGCTCTGAGCTCCCTCCCCTAGGTGACAAGCACTTACAAGGCAGGGTCTGGGTCACCACTGTACAGAGTGTGCAGGCTGTGCCCCATGCACAGGGCGATGTGCCATTAGGCACCGAGTTCAGGGTTCATGTTGTGTTGACAAGAGCAGGAGAAGAAGCCTGCTCAGGGGAGGTAGGTGGGCCAGACGACCTCAGCCTTCCAGCTCTCTGTTTCTACAAAACCAGTTGATGAATGTCTCTCCCATCTTCATCAATCTATTTTTCTTATTGTTATTTTCTTTCTTTGTGCGTTCCTGTTATTGGAAAGAAATGGGTGGACTGAGAGCTGAAGCCGCTTCTCTCTGAACCTTGACATTTTGGTTGCCTTGCTTAAGGCTGATGCCCAGACAGCCTGCACAGACAGGGCTCCCCAGACATCCCAACCGCCAGTCCTCAGCAGCAGAAGGGCCCAGGCTCCGGGCACCTCACTAGTACTCACTTATTACTACAAAAACCTTGTAATGGCCCAGGGAAACTTTTGCCTGGGTAAATAACCATTACTGACCTTATAATTTTGAAAATGTTCATTTTGGGCCTTTTTAATGTAGGTTCAAATCTGCTCTGGAGCTTGCACTTTAAGAAAAGGCACTTTTGTGTAATTTTCCATTTGAATTAGCTGGCAGACCACCTGGAGGCCTCTTAAGAACCACACCTAGAGACCCACTGGGTTAGCAGACAGCCTGGGTGGAGGGCAATGGCCGCCGCTCCTGTTAATAGATCAGAAGGAACAGGCTAATGAATTTGAGAGGGATTTGTTTTTTTAAACCCAACACCCAGTTGAAAGCAATATCCATTAGTATAGTGCACTGAACACCGCCGTGAACTCTTATGTTGATTGGAAGAGACAAGTCATAAATTTCTCCTATTAAAGTTCTTGACTCACAATATCAGGTGAGACAAATGACTTAAAAATAATATGTGCAAATGTCATCAGAATACAGATGACCTGGGTTCTGGCCCCAGCAGGGGATGCGAGTCTGATGTCCTGGACAAAGCAGAGTCCATTAAATGTTTGGGGTGGGCTACATGGCACCATATGTTCAATAGGAATATTTTCTTTTCAATCAAAGGGAGGTACTCCAGTGACATCTGTAGGGATTGTATTTCCTCAATAAGGCAGTTTTGAGATGAAGATGAAAGCACTGATTTAGGAAACCCAAGGATACCCTCAGCGGAGAGTTCTGGTTCTCATGTGCTCTGAGTTGGGATCACTTGCAGAAAGGCTTCAGCCGGGCACACCCCAGGAGGAAGGCAGTGAGTGCAGCCTGGACGCCAGATGGGTTCCAGCCTTCTGCATTGCTTTAAGTCCCACCTTCTCCGTCTTTCTGGATCAGCACTTGAGAGGTGTTGCTTCCTTTTACCCCAACCATACCCTGTCCTCACATGAAATCCCAGTGCTCTCTCCTTCCCACTCACTCTCCAGTCAACCTACGATGCACTTACCCCCAGGGTGGGAACCAAATTAACCACAGAAACCTATTATTTGTGTATTTGTATAAATGAATGTTTATTGCAGAATAGCTTCTGCATATTCTTCCTGCCAGCATGGACTTTATTTTCTAATGGAAATTCTTGCATCTGTGTTTCTTGATTTGGTCTGCTCTTGGCTCTATCCCACTCCTGCCCCGGCATCTTAGTCATCCACAGTCTCTAGTGGCTCAGGCAGGGGCATTACCCAATCTGTAATTGAGTGAGGGTACATAAGCATTCTTAGGACTCCCTTTAGAAGAAAGGAATGAGCACAACTTCTAGGGATTTGGGGCCCAGGCTGGAGAAAATCCTATCTTTGATGAGGTTCAAGGTTTTATTTCTAAGCACCACAGCTGCCCAGGAAAGACATCTGGCTCTGGCAACTGACCTCATAGAGAACTGGGCCTGGCTATCTGCATTTCAAGCTTGACTCCAGAACTCCCCCATCATGCTACCCCATGACACCCTATAGAGTGCAGAGCCAAGTCTGCCTTGGGGGAGACGCATCACAGTTATGCATCAGTACTATTTTATATGAAATCATGCCAGGTTTTACAGTCACCCAAGCTTGCTACAGGTGCCACAGTGCCCGGAGGATTAGGCAAGGGGTCTGCATTAATCCCCAACCAATCTTAGTGGAGACAGAGCCTGACTTGGATCCTGACATGAGAGGACACATCCCTGCCTCCCTTTTGCCCTGACCCCCTGAAGCCTCGTGCAGGAAAATGGAGCATCTAGAAAGCATCTAGTCTTGGGAGGTGCTGTGAGATCATTTCTCTCTCTTTCTTCCCTCTCCAGCCCCTCCCCACTTTTTTTTTTTTTATTATTAACAAGGATGAAAGTAAATGTGAACTCGAAACAATAAGGCATGGAAAATCACAGAAATAACTTAATTAAGTTTTTAAAGATTTCCATGCTTGAATAAATTAGCCTTCCTGCAAATGTCACAACATTCAGAAAAAAAAATTGTAATCAATGGAGCACAATGCTTCCCCGCTCTTTATTTAAACGAAAGCTCCATTGGTGCATTTCCTTTTACCCCTGCTCCTCCCCTGCAGCTGCTGCTCCCTGGCCCCCCTCAGCTTCAGGCAAGGGCACCAGACTCTCACATCAGCATATTCTGCTGCTGTTCCGAAAGGTGGAAGGATTGCAGGTGGGGGCAGGCGGTGGGAGGGCCACGCAGGGAGGTTTCTCTTGGCCAGAGTGAGAGTATGCGTGGTTCTGGCGCTCCTTTGAAAGGTAGCAGAATCTGATCTCTCTATGGGGCTTGGGTTCTCTTAGGCCTCAGCCAAAGCTGGGAGTCAGGGAGATCTTTCCTTCAGCACCAGGATGAGAGTTTGATGACGAGTCAGACCCAACTCTGCAGGGCGAGGGATAGGGGCCATTTCCCGCCACCCTCTCCAGTGCCTTTCTCCCTTTTCAGGCATTTCCCCATCACCAGGGCTGGGAAGATTACAGGAAAGCAGGCAGGAGAAAGAGAAAGATGGAGGGGAAAAAGGAGGACCCAGGTTCCCCGGGGCAGCAGTCCTGCCTTCGGCCTCATGGACAGATTTTCATCGCCATCGAGACGCAGGGCAGATTGCTCGGCTAATGAGTACATGTCACTGCGCTGCTGCTGCTGCTGACTTGAGTAGTGAGTGATGTCATGCTGGCTGCCCAGCCCTGCTATAATGCAACTGTCAGGGCCCCGTGGGGAAAACTTGGGGAGAAATACGAGAAGTCTAAAAAGCAGCAAAAGGCCCAGTCAAGTGAAGGGAAATGGAATTACAGTAATGCTGAAAGCAGGCACACTGGAGAATTAAAACACTTTGTTTTGGAACCAGAGTGTACTCAACCCGGGTTATTAAATTATTTATTGTTTGCATCACCAGTAATGGGTGAGAGTAATAGGGGGAGCAATCAGCCAGGGCAGAGATGATTTTAATTATCTGGTACATTTGGGGCCGCCCCTGCGTAGAGCCTGGTGCCCCTCGAGCACGGAGCCAAGTGACGTGGAAATGGGATGTTCAGGGCTTAATCAGATTCATCAGATCCATTCACTGAACTAACCCTGAAACGGGCTGTGTGATGATCCTTCAGACTTAACATGGGGAATGTCAGCCTGTTTCCCAAGGACACCCCATGACCCAAAATGGTTCTGCTTTTATGACATTGCATGTCGATGGGTAGCCATCCCACGTGCCCCCAGTGACACACATCCTGCCAGCACCACCGGGTGTGAAGTGAGGATGGCGAAGGGCCTAAGAGGAAGTGAGATGGGGTCTAGGAAATCGAAGCAGCCCCTGGGTAATCCATCCGGGCTCCTATTTCACTTTTGGCAGTCTGGGAGTTTGGAAAGGCAGGATAGTGATGTCAATGCGGCACTATTTCTTTTTCTTTTTCTTTTTTTTAAAAATTTTTTTTCTTTTTTTCTTTTTTCTTTTTGAGATGGAATCTCGCTCTGTTGCCGAGGCTGGAGTGCAGTGGCATGATCTTGGCTCACTGCAATCTCCGCCTCCCAGGTTCAAGGGATTCTTCTGCCTTAGCCTCCTAAGTAGCTGGGACTACAGATGCGCACCACGATGCCCAGCTAATTTTTGTATTTTTAATAGAGACGGGGTTTTGCCGTGTTGGCCAAGCTGGTCTCGAACTCCTGACCTCAGGTGATCCACCCATCTTGGCCTCCCAAAGTGTTGGGTTTACAGGCATGAGCCACTGCATCCATTCGATGCAGCATGATTTCTATGTGCCATGTACCAGGCATTGTGATAAGCATTTTACATATATTCTTTTATTTGATCTTCATAGGACCCTCCTCAAGAGAGTAACTATGCATCATGGTTTGTTCCTTCTGATTTGTGCCTGTTGCTTCAGAGTAATTATTGAGGGCACCTCCCTCTCACTCTCAGAGTCCCTGTTTAGACCATAAATTGTTATGCCCATTTTGTGGGTGAGAAACTGAGGCTTGGAGATTTGCCTAAGCCCTCTAGCGGTAAGTGACAGGCTTTACACTGGCTCTGTCTGGCTCCGGAGCCTGAATTCTTACATGTTTTACTACTATGGCTGTGCTGCTTTAGAGATGGAGAACAGAGGAGGCAGGGACATGAAATTGCTGTGGTTTTTGTCTTTCCTCTGATAGGCAGCAAAATCTAATCTCTCTTTGAGGACTGTGGGATTCCTAGTTCAAAAGTCAGGGGCAGCCAGTTTGAGGAAGCAGAAGGTGCCTGTTGACTGACAGGTTAACAAGATGGTGTAAGAAGAACAGCTACCCTCCTAATCCAAACCCCCGGGGTAGGCTTGTTCTCGTTCCAGGGGGCCTGGAGAGCCAAGGCTAGGACTAAAGGCAGCTCTTTGCCATGAGGTGACCTAAATCTTCACCTCCCTCTTCTTCTTCTTTTTTTTTTTTTTTTTTTTTAATTTCAATAGGGTTTTGGGAAACAGGTGGTGTTTGGTTACATGGATAAGTTCTTTAGTGGGGATTTCTGTGATGCTTCCATCACCCAGGAAGTGCACACTGTACCCAGTGTGTAGTCTTTTATCCTTCACCTTCCTCGCTCTTTTTTTTTTTTTTTTTTTGAGACGGAGTCTCACTCAGTCGCCCAGCCTGGAGTGCAGTGGCACAATCTCGGCTCACTGCAAGCTCCACCTCCCGGGTTCATGCCATTCTCCTGCCTCAGCCTCCCGAGTAGCTGGGACTACAGGCGCCCGCCACCATGCCCGGCTAATTTTTTGTATTTTTAGTAGAGATGGGGTTTCACTGTGTTAGCCAGGATGGTCTTGATCTCCTGACCTCGTGATCCGCCTGCCTCGGCCTCCCAAGTGCTGGGATTACAGGTGTGAGCCATCATGCCCGGCCCTTCCTTGCTCTTCTTAAGGTCCAGTTATCTGGGCAAAGGGCCAGGAATCTGAGCCTCTGCTCCAGTCCTTCGCCTCTGGCCTGAAGCCATGAGAAATGACAATAAGAAAACCACCCTCAAGTTGGCTTGATTCCCTGCCCATGACATACAAAGGCCCATCCAGTTTGCAGAGAAAAGGCTGGGTTAACCAGGCTGCTGTTGGTCAAGTGGCTGTAAGTGGTGCCTGAGGAATCCATATTGCTGTTATTAACTTGCAAACTGTTGATGTAAAGGGTTGGGGTGGAATACTTTGCTTCTGTAATTAGAACTGGTTTCCTTTTCCTGCAAATTTGGGGACTCTCCTGTTATTAATGACCTTTTTGGATCCATGCCCAGGATTTAGAGATTTTGTCTTTGGATCTAGGTAATGAGGTCGCTACTGATCCTGAACAAATGGGAGAAGTTATTTAATAATTACTCTGCACTCTCTGTCGGTGACCTTTCATTTGTCGAGATGAGAGGCATCTGTTTATCATCACCCCCATGTGGAAGATTTTGATTTTCCAGGATTAGTTCTCCTGGATTGAATCCATTTTGCTTTCTGCCTTTTTAGAAAAGTTTGCCATTTAAAGGTACCACATGCTGTAGCATATGAGGGAGCTGCACCTGAAGTGATATGAGTGGAAACCATCTTAGACAGGCTGGAAACACAAGTTCTTCTTAATCTGGGGTGCACAATCAACTTCTAGAGCTGACAGACTTGTGTGCTGCTGAGGCAAGTCAGTGGCTTCTCAGTGGTTTCTGGCGGCAAGACTCGAGATTTGAAGTTTGAGGGGAAATAAGCCTCAAACTTTGAGAGGAGGTAGGAAGAGATTAGGCGTTTTCTCTTTTCTGTACTTAACAGTGAGATGGATAGATGGCCCAGTGTGCTCAGTGGCTCTCAGCTGGGGAGAACGCGGATGCCATAATTGGGCAGACACTGTGGTGGACAAAACAGAGCCAGAGCTCAGAGAGGCTCTCTGAGCGCCCCCAAAGAGACGTTCCTCCCATACCAGGTCTTGAAGGGCTTCTGGAGGGCTTGGTAGAGACAACCTGGGAAAGACGATGACAGCGACTGAAGGCTTAGGATGAAAACCAGATTAATTTGACTTGCACAGAGAATCATGTGCTGCCAAGTGTGAGTGGTGTCTTACAGAGCCTGAGCCTATTACTTTACCTAACTTTGTCTTCCTTTTAAAAATATCCCTGCTAAATGGCTGTTGAGCCACTGCTTGCATTTCTCCTGTGGAGAACTCACCACTTCTCAATCCCCTGTGGTCTCCACTCCATTTCCAGCAATTCTCATAAAATTCCTTTTTCTAAAATATTGAGATTTTAAAAATCTGTTATTTTGACTTTAGCCCATTGACCTTTGCTCTTATGTTGGGGCATTAATTGGCATTTGTCTTCTTCCTTAGGACAGTCCTTCAGGCTTTGGAGCAGGGTTGTCATGCCACCCTATGTCTTCTGGTGAAACATTCCAGTTCTCTATGTTTTCCATGAGCCATGCTTCCAAGTTCTTTCACCCCCCTGGCCACCCTCCTTAAAATCAGTCGTGTTTTGTGGTTGTCTGAATATGAGAATTGCAAACAATACTCAAGTCTGGTTTGTCCCTCACATACTAGAACAGGTTCATCTTCTCCTTTCATCCAGACAATATGGTTTTATTAATGCAATCTAAGTAAGGGAATTTTTTGAAAAGGGAAGGGGGGAAGCACGGTTGGTAGAAGACCTTCAAATCCCTTCTGAAGAATTAGGTGGAAGAAGCCCTACGGAAAGACAACATTCCACAAGGCTGGCGAGACTTTCACAGGGAGGGAGCGGGCTGCAGGTAGTCCTGCCCTCTCCCCATTCCCACAGCCCTTTGGAGCCCTTTCTTCTTCTTAGATAAACAGGGAAACCAGAGCTGGGATTGGGCAGGAGGAGAAAAGCAGAGAGCAGCTTGGAGTTAGAAGACACAGGGCAACAATGATTTGAGAGTCCCTGCATTTCTCACACTGACCCCAGAACCAGGCAATTTCTCAGGGGAGAAGGCCCTGTGCTCCTAGAATGACTGAGTGCCCTGTGTTACACCCCCGAATGGTCTGTACCTCCGCTTTGATAACATGCATCACATGTGTAACAAATGTTCAGCTTTGAACTTTCTCACTAGGTTGTGAGGGCACAGTCCCTACTTATCTGTTTAATGATCCTTAATCCACAGTGTCAAATACAATGTAGGCACTCAACAAAAATGTGCTGGATAAATGAACAAAGAACAAATCAACGAATCTCCAGGAGTGCTTGCTCCAAGGTTTCTGTTGATGGGTTCTATCCATCAGTCCGTTTGGAAGCTCCTGTTAACTTGCCTAGTTCCAATTGGCTCTCTCCTCCTGCAGCGAATTCTCCACTGTCCAGCCATGTTAAGAGATAGAATAGAATCATGAAAACATAAAGGGGTTAGGGCTAAAGAGAACTTTAGAAGTTATGCACAGTTTATTGATAAAAAGACTTTTTTCCCTCATCCACACTCCACTAAATTCTCTCACTTTCTTTCTTTCTTTTCACATCCCAGCTCTACAAAGCAATTCCCTTGCAGATACCCTCAACTCCTTTTTTCCTTATTCTCTCCACTGAACTTACCTGGGAAAAAGCCCCGACTATCTGCTTACTTTGTTCCTGGCCTGAAGCAGCTTAGCATTACTGGAGAAAATCATCTTCCTGAAATTGATAAACTGGGCTCCAAGGAGACACTCTCGACCCCTCCACCGCATTGGTCTCCAGCAATGCAACCTTTGCAACCTGTCAGGTGCTACTCTTATTTCTGTTGCCCATTTTGGAGGACCGTTTCCTTGAGGAGGCCCATTTAGGTGTCTTTTCTACCTATCTACCCTTCTAGACTTGATCTGGAAAGGATCTTAGGGATCAGCTGATCTCCTACCTTTCAGTGTTTGTATCTTTAACTGGGAAACTTCCCTGTATAAAAAAATCTTATGTGGAACTCTTCATTATAAAACAGTGGAGTTGCTCTTGTTGAAAAATGCTGAGGGCCAAGGGCCAGGGTCTCTCCATGTGAGTCCCCTACTGTATCTGCCAGAGCAACTGAGGGTGTGTTTGTGCCTTAGGGCCTCAGCAGAGCCCATTGGAAATCACTGATTTAGCCTGCGAACCTTATTATCTGGATGAGGGAACTGCTGTCCTGAGAGGTGACATCACATGATAGATCCTGGACCCAGCATGTTTAATCTGGGGGCTCCTCCCAGCAGAGCATGGCACCCCTTGCTCTGACCATCATGCTTTTTGGCTTCCCTCACCTGACTCTGATTCCCACTGAGCTGTGTGGTGGCCACCACTGCCTCCTATTTGGATGCAGAAGGTCAGTTTCTCTGCAGACAGACCAGCCCTTTCAGGGCCACTCTCCCATGCACTCGGGCCCTGTAGCACCTCCCACCCCATCCTTCCTAGGGACTGAAGCCAAAACCTCTTACAAAACTGTCTTCTGAGGGCCCCTTGGCTGTCCTGTTTGTAAAACCATTCACAGTCAGCCATGCCTTTCATTTCCTTAATCTTAAATTGCATCAAAAAGGGAGAGATTAGAGGTAAAACCTCAATAAAGGACTGAACAAAAGCCTGCCCCCACTTCGGATTCTCACACCTAGCTTTGCCTTTTTCCCCTCCCTCTTGTCTGACAGACTGAGTGTATGAACCTTTTTTTTTTTAACTTAGATTAAAACGCTATTTAGAAAAGGCCCGCAAGTTTGAAGTCACCTCTGGTTCATACATTAAACATCAAATGTACATTAACTGTGAATTATGGTCATGAAAAGTAAATCCTTTAATGCCGTTTTCTGTGTTCCACTGCTGAAGCTTAGCATTAATGGCCTCTTTGCAACTCTGTGAATGGATGGACTTCTTATTTTCTAACTTCACCACCACACAGGCTTCCCTCTGTGCACCTGTAAACACACAGCCATGGGAAAAAGATTGAAGGGAAGTTTAAGCTCAGAAGCAGATCCACCTGGGTGGCAGGGGCCATTTATCCCCAATGGGCAGGTGGCCACACCTAGTGTAGGACCACACTATTTGTTCTTTCATAGACCCGGCTAGGATCAGCTTAATTGTTTGCTACATTAAGTTCTGAGGAATTGCAGTTATATAGGTGTCTAACTGGTAACTAGATCAAGCTATTGATCAGCAACCCTGACAATGGAGAAACAGGTTTTCACATGAAGAGTTTCTCTAAAAGGCAGGTTCGGAAGCCAGCTCCTGGGAAATGGTAATGAGTGACCATCACTGGGTTGTGGCATGGAAGCCATGCTCTTGCGTTACTGAATGATCTGACTTCTTTCTGCCGTACCAGGATAAGAGGCAAAGAGAAAGAGTGATAGATATCCAAAATGTTTGCTCTCATGAGAAGGACCTTTCTCCATTAAAACTGTGGGAGCTCTCCCACAGTGGAGTAAGATGCAAACTACCTGCAGAGGCTTTTGCTACAATCTGATCTAAAGCCCGGGAGGCCAGAAACATGCTGGAGTTGTGGACAAGCCTTAGCAGGTTTTGAGACAAAATGAGGAGAGTCAGAATGAATTACTTCTCCTCCAAGCTGGGTTAAGAGACAAGATTAGATAAAGTAGAGATAATGATAGAAAACGATTTAAAAAGGCATTGAATTGCCTTTCAGTGTTTATGCACCTTTAAAGCTTGCACTAAATTACACAAGTTATTTAAATACATTCTTTAATATTTATGCTTTGTTGTTTTAATAAAGACTTCTATTTTTAAATAAAAATGCATAATTAAGTGGAACAGAATATTTTCCTCTTTGACGTGCTTAATCATGCCTCTGGGAAGCTTAAGTTGTTCTGATTATAAAGTCCAGACACTACCATCTACTAAAGAGCAGCCTGCACTCAGTAGGTGCTTAATGAATATTTAATGATCAACTATTATGTGCCTGACCCTGTGTTAAGTTCTGGGACTACAGTGGAGAGAGATAAAAAGGATATGGTCTCTGCACTAATGGAGCTTGTAATACAATGAGGGTGTCAGACATTAGTTCTACAAATGAGTGTAGGCTTCCAAAATGGATCAGTATTAGGAGAAATGGAAGCCCTGTCTGATGAGAGGGTATCACAAAGGAACTTAAACTGGTTGGAAAGAAGGAGAGATCGGGAAGGCTTTCCTGAGGATGTAAGGGTTGGGTGGGATCTGAGGGTTAAGTAGGGGATTGCTGGATAGAAAGAGAGAGGAAGAGTATCCCAGGTTGAGCAAATAGTAAGAGCAAAAGCCAGTGGGAGGAGGGAACATGGTGTATTTTGGGGTACCCAAAAGAAGGCAGGCGACTGGTTTGGCCAGCACAGGCTGTGCTGTGGACCAGGGGGGCACAGCTGGGCTGAGGAAGCAGAGTAGGAGCTGAAATCCAGCCCTGCTTTTCTTGCCAAGTGAGATCGCCCATGAGACACTGCATCAGCTTAGAGGAAAGGGCATCATTTTTCCAACTGGGCTGTCCAGAAGGGGCACCTTTATCTAATTCTCTGCAGTGACCCACGTGCTAACATGACCCTGGTGGCTGCAGTATATCAGGGGAGAGGGAGAGTGAGGCCAGGGAAGGCTGGAAAAGCATCCAGGGCCAAACACGCAGGACGGGGAGCCTGTGTTAAGGATATGAGCCTTTCTCCTGAGGACGAAGAGGAGCCAATGAAGGGTTTTAAGTGTGTATGTGTGTGATGAACAGATTTGCATTTTGAAAAGATCACTTGGGTTGCAGTGTGGAAAACTGATTAGAGGAGTATCAGAATGGAAGGGGGGTATGGTTTTGGGCAAAAGATCATGAGTTTGATCTTGGACTATGGAGTTTGATGCATCTTGCAAGCATCCTAGTAGAAACGTCAAGTGGGCAGTGAACACAGACAAATTGGATGTATAGTACTTAGTTTCTTAGTTTTCAATTGTCATACCCCTAGGTGTTGCCCCAGGGCATGCAGCAACTTAATCTGTGGGTCAATAGGGAAAGAGGAGGAAGCTAACTACAGGCAGGTTGGGTACTGGTGGTGTTCACCCTGGTGCTAACGCTGTTTCTCAAGTGATGGTGTCCGGTCCAAATCAGTGTCCCAGTGAACTCAGGAAAGCTGATAGATTCAGTTCGGTGAATGGATAACTCCAGCAAAGCTGATGGTTGCTATTAGGTTGGTGGTGACACATTGCTTCTCCTGGTGCAGGTAGTGGCAGAGCTTTAGACATTTCAGAGATGATTCTAGCCAGGGACCAGGGGTGGGTTGAACATTAAATATTCATCAAGATAAAGTTCAATTTATTCGGAAGAAAGACTGACATTGGACACATAAGCTGGAAAGTTCTAAAAGAGATAGATATGTAGGTCAGGGCAACAGCCCTAGAAGAGAATTAGAGTGCAATTCTAGAACTAGACAGAAGGCAGCCATGGTCACTAGGAAGACAAGGTGAGCACTGGTGAGAAAGGTTAATCTCAGTGGGCCTCTAAAAGCTTCATGAGGCTTAGTCCTGGGCCCACTGGGTACCCAGCTTAAGGAAGCAAGGCCAATTTTAGACCTTCCACTGCAGATGGGGCTGGGCCCCAAATAAGTTACTAGGATTGGTCAAGACAGGAACAGGAACTGGGCAAATCTGAACCTGTAATTTGGTCTGCAGTACCTATAGGTGGGCAGGACTAGAGATGGCAGGGGTTCACAGCAATAAGATTAGCAACTTTTTGAACGTAAACCTATAAATTGTAATAAGCAGTGTTTCGGCCGGGCGTGGTGACTCACGCCTGTAATCCCAGCACTTTGAGAGGCTGAGGCAGGCAGATCACGAGGTCAAGAGATCAAGACCATCCTAGCCAACATGGTGAAACCCCATCTCTACTAAAAATACAAAAGTTAGCTGGGTGTGGTGATGCACGCCTGTAGTCCCAGCTACTCGGGAGGCTGAGGCAGGAGAATCATTTGAACCAGGGAAGTGGAGGTTGCAATGAGCCACAATTGCGCCACTGCACTCCAGCCTGGTGACAGAGTGAGACTCCGTCTCAAAAAACAAACAAACAAAAAAGCAGTGTTTCCTTTCTCTTTCAGATTGGTTCCTAGACACTCTAGTAGCTCTATTAATTCTGTATGGAAGAGCAAAACTGTATGTAAATGTTTGTGTAGGTGCATGTGTGTACGTGCACACATGGGCTTTCTCTTCCTTAGCAGACTGGGATAAATTTTTCAGGAGTAAGGAGAAAGTTGGGGTCACCTAGTCCAGAGAAGAGAAGGCCAAGAAATAGAATCAAAGTAGTCATTCAATCCAGCTCCTTATTGGCAGGCAAGACTTATGCTAAACTTATTACTATTAATAATAATGCCAGGCACTCTTTTAAACATTTTATATGAATCAACTAATTTAATCATCACAGTAACCTCGCAATACCTCTGAGAGGTCAGTTATTATTAACCACACTTTTTAGATAAGGAAACTGACACACAGCTGAGAGGTTAAGTAACTTGCCCAAGGAACCAAGAGTCAAATCCAAACAGTCTACTCCAGACTCTCATGCTGCAAATGATGAGAAAATCTACAAGTTCTCAAGGGCTGACTTACAGAAATGGTTTAGAAATCCTCCAAATTCTAGATTCTAGAATTGTGTGGGTTCAACCCTGTCTTCCCTTCCTCCTAGGAAAACTTGCAGGCCTTGTGAGGAGTAACTCAAGATGGAGGATGTGGATTACTCTGATGTCTGAGAATTGAGCCTTGGAGGGGCTGAGGGACTCGCCATGCAGGAAGAGGGTGTCTGGGTAGTGAGTGAGCCTGGCCAGGAAATCTCAGGGCTCCCCAGGCCACATCTCACAATAGGTATTGGGTACACACTACTTCCACCCTGAATCCTCACTGGCAGCCTCCCTGGTCCCCAACAAACAGATGTAGTCATGGCATCTGCATTCATTGTTCAAGAGGTAAAAGATAGTTTGTGTTGCATTATTATTATTATTAATATTATTATTATTGAGTCAGGTCTCGCTCTGTCACCCACGGAGGAGTTCAGTGGCATGATCATGGCTCACTGCAACCTCGAACTTCTGGGCTCAAGCAATCCTTCCGCCTCAACTCCTGAGTAGCTGGGACTGCAGGAGCTGTAGTCCCATGGTGGCAGGGACTATAGCACCTGCCACCATGCCTGGCTAAGTTTTTCTATCTTTTGTAGAGATGGGGGGGGGTCTCACTATATTGGCCAGTTTGGTCTTGAACTCTGGCCTTAAGCAATCCTCCTGCCTCTGCCTCCCAAAATGCTGGGATTACAGGTGTGAGCCACGGCACCTGACCCACATTCATCTCCTTAAATAACAACCTTGGACCCTCTACCACTGCCTCTATTCTTTCCAGAAATCTCTCTCCATAGTGGATCACAGACTAACACTTATTATGACCTGTTTAGAGAGAATGAAAAAACTACCAGGCAAGTTACAGGTACATAGCTTAGTTATAACATATGACTTCATCTGGCTTAACACCCATGTCTGCCTTCTCAGTTTCAACCTGGTTCACTCCAGGCAAATAAGGTGATCATTTTGCCCACTTTGATTCTAGAGAGAAACAAAATTCCTTCCGGGGAGGTTTACTCCCTGAGCCAGCCCACTGGCAGAAGGGATCCTGCCATTGTTCAGCTGATACCCCATCCCGGCACTTCCCGAATGCTTATCCTTTCTCTGGCAAGTTAACTCTAGGCAGCAGCATCTCCAAGTCCCACCTTCATCTGAAGAGATCAGATCACTTTTCTTCGATTGAAATAGGCATGCAATTCTGACAAACATAAGACTTGGGAGAGGGGTTAGTTTCTACAAAGCCATGTTGAGTGTCTATATTAGTTGTATTGGGAGAGCTTTTGCCCATGAGGTATTTCTTTTTGTTTTGAGTTTTCATCCTGTTTATTTTAGGAAAATAAAGATTGACTAGCCAGGTGCACCTCTCATCCTAAAGAAACACATTTGTCCATTATGTTTCAAAAGAGAGGTGAAATCTTCCTAGTTACTTGGAAGTCCTCTATTGGAGCCAAGGGCAACAGGTCCAAAGTGGGAAACTAGACCTAGGGCCATCTACTGAAAATCTCAATCAGGTAGGAAATCTCAGGCTGTGATGGGAATGTGGATGGTCATTCTTCCAAAGTCCCATTTCCATTTTTCCCCTGTGTCTCTCTTTTAGATGAACAGACTTAATCAAAGATTGAGGGAGATGTGCTGGGATTAGATGCAGTTCGAGATGCAGCTGAAGAGTCTCATGCTTCATCTTTTCACTCCCAATATAAAAATCAAGGGAAATCCCATGGAGTGGGAAGAGATTCATTTGTCCCTTAAATAAACAAAACACAAAGCACTCAGGAATGTGAAGAAAAGAGCTCTGAGGAGATACAGTCATGAGGGGCTGCACGTGTAGCACCCAAAACATTCCTCTGGCTGGGTGCGGTGGCTCATGCCTGTAATCCCAGCACTTTGAGAGGCCAAGGTGGGTGGATCACAAGGTCAGGAGTTCAAGACCGGACTGACCAATATGGTGAAACCCCATCTCTACTAAAAATACAAAATTAGCCGGGCGTGATGGCGCTTGCCTGTAAGCCCATCTACTTGGGAGGCTGAGGAGGAGAATCGCTTGAACCCAGGAGGTGGAGTTTGCAGTGAGCCAAGATCATGCCATTGCACTCCAGCCTGGGCGACAAGAGCGAGACTCCATCTCAAAACAAAACAAAACAAAACAAAACAAAACAAAGCATTATTTCTGAGTTTCTCCCTTTATCCCTGTCATACCTGACACTCAATTGTCCCTTTGGGCTCAAGACAGAAACAAAGGAAATTCTGTCTCCCACTTCCTCGAGTTATCTAGAGAAAGGCTATTCTAAAATTGAAAAAAAGCTAAATGGAAATGAAGAAAATACAAAAATTCACAATAATCTGCCGCTTAAAATACAGGTATTTGTGCAATAAACGATCCTAGTGATTGGGCAGGGAAGCCCAGCTTCACTCCACATGCTGTCTTTTGGGGTCTGCCAGAGGCTCTCTCTTTTAGTTCTGGAGCTGTTCCCCTTCTGAGCTCTGAGGTGAAGGTCTAGTCAGGTAAATGTCTGACAGTCCCTTATAGCTATTAGTAAAAAGGCGAGCTGCTGTCCCATCCCCAGGGAACGGAGCACCCCTTAACTTCCTCCAGGATCCCACCTATGAGGAGCGAATGCGAACAGTCCAAACACACCATCTGTTCATTGAGGGGAGGGGTGAAAGAGCCTTTTCTTCCTAGGACCTTTGACAAATTCTGGCAGTGTCCACGGCACTGTAAAACAAAACAAGAGAAAATTCAAGCTCATGCTGCCAGTTCAGTTTATTTCGGTTTCTCCTTTTCTGCAGGCATCAGGTACATTATAGACAGGAAAATTGCATTTCAGAAACAGCACCTGTCGGAGCTCGGCAGGCAACACCCCCAGCCCCCGTCAGCACCAAATGGTTTTAATTAACTTTGGACACTTCCGTGCCTCGCACTTTATTTCTGAATGTTATTGAAAGTTGTCAGAACTTGTCTCACTTTTTTTCTTTTATTATTAATGTGTAAATACAATGCCTCAGGAGTGTTACTAAAACACAGAATCTAATCCCAGGAGATTAATTTATGAACGCAGCATAGGGTGAAGTTGCATCCTGGAGACTGCAAATTGATGTTGGTAAGAGCCACAAGCATCGGCCTCTCCAAACCCACGGGGATCCAGAAGGCCGAGGGGAGTGGAGGCAAGGAGGGATGGTGGGGGAGAATGACTCTGCCGATTTTTGAGACACCCCCAGGAAATAGGACCTTAGGTTCCTCTTGGTGGGGCAGATGAGAGTAAGGCTACCTTTCTCTCCTGATGGGGCAGTGTCCCCTGCAAGTCCATCCATTAGCCAAGTCCATGGGCATTTATTGAGCACTTATGCCACATCAATCTATGCTCGGCTCTGTGGGAATCAAAACAAGCAAAGCAGTAGTTACTGCTTGTGATGACCTTATCTCTGTGGGGGTGGCGGGGGGAGTCAAACAGGCATTTGAAACTATTGGAGAACAAAGCCAGACTCAAGCAAGTATGGGATTGTGTGCAGCAGATTTTAAGTGCACAGTTCTGGTGGATAGGAGAGTCGGTGTGGACTGCAGTGGTCAAGTTAAGTCTGGAGCAGAGGAGTTGCTGGGTGGATATGCTAATCTCAAGCATAAGGCAGGGGAGTTAAGGATGGGGCGCCCAGGGTCCTTTGTGCAGAGCAGGGCAACTTGGCTACGGTCATCTTTATTTCCTCGAAGGCCAGACAATCTGCGGGGAACGTGGGGAGGGCTCATCTGTTTAGAAGCTGTGCTTTAGGCAAGCTTGAGAAAACATCTGTCCATCCTTGTCCAAAGTGGGTAGCTAAGGACCCCTGGCAGAGAATCACCCATCTTGGGAGCTCTGAGCACCAAGGAGGAAAGCCCTCCGAATTTGAGCGGTGGTTCTCAATGGGAAAGAGAAAAGGAGTTTGCCCATAGCCAAGGGGAGAAGCTGGAGCAGGGTTAACCTGCGGCTTGGGGTTCAGTTGAGCAGGCTGGGTGCCCGGCATGGGAGGTAGAGGTAGGGAAGCTGGGCCTTCCCTTCGTCTTTTCTGCGACCAGGGACGGGTGGCACCTCGTGGTCCGCAGGAATACCTGTGTGGCGGGCTGGCGTTTGGCTCCTGCCGGCTCCTGGAGTATGCTGGGGGTCCACCCCCCGCCTCCCTGCGTCCCCTTCTCCAGCCTCGCCTCCCCCCTGCGCTTCCCGCCTCTGCATCGCCGCCGGCCCCTTCACGCCTCTACCCTGGGCGGGTTTGGGGTCAGGGCCGCGCAGACCCTGAGGGAAGGCCCGAGGTCGCCGGAGCTCCTCCTCTCGCGGCTGAGTGAGGGTCTGGGAGGCCAGATGAAGGGAGCTGCTCGGCTGAGCTGCGGACCAGCGCGAGAGCAGCGGGCAGTGGCGGACCAGCGCCAGGGCAGGGCAGGGGTGGACAGAGGGCTCTCCCCACCCTTCCCTCCTCCAGTGAAAGTACCAGAAGAGATGGCGGCCGCTCCGCCGAGTGTCATTACCGCGGAAGCAGCGGAAGCCGGCGGCAGGAGTGGGCCCGAGAGCCCGCGGCCAGTGGCCTGCGCACCCCGCGCCCAGCGCCCCCACCGCGGGTCATCAGTGTCAGCGTTGACGGGTCCCGGGGAGCGGTTGCAGGGCGGCGGCGGCGGCCGGGTCATCAGAAGCACAGTGGAGCCGCCCCCTGCTTTGGGAGGAGCAAGAGAGCCTCTCGCTTGCCTCCCGCTCGAGCTCCTTCTCCTCTTCCTTTTCCTAGCGCTTCTCTCCCTCCCTCGGCGGGGTCCGCAGAGACAGCTGGGCAGGCGGAGGCTGCGCGCCTCTCGCACCTCCACGCCCACACTCCCGCCGCCTCCCCCTCGGCCTGAAAGATCTGCGTCCACACCACCCTGCACCCAGGGCCCGTCGGGTTTTGCAGAAGTTTGCTGAGGGTCCTCACAGGGGGTCTCCCAGGGGAAGGGGTGGAGGGCTGGAGGGGCGGCGGTGGGAAGAGGTGGCAGACGCCGCCTGGCAACGGAGACCCTACCCTTTCTAGAAATTCAGAACGCAGAGAAACCAGTGCCCAGCCCTGCTCTTCAGCAAATGGTGTATTTCAGCCCGAGTTTCCTTCCGGGGGGTTGGCTGTGAGTGTGTGTGACCTCCCAGATGGCGGCACGGTTCAGATCCCATGCTCCCTCTGTTTCACAGCTGCCAGAGACAGACTCAGGGATTCCGGGCTTTGGAGGAAGGTCAGACCATGGCCTCCTATCTCCTGTTGTCTTCTCCCCTCACTCATCACCCGCTGGCCACCCCACTCTCTGCACCCCACCATGCATACATACTGTAGACCTAATCACTAATTAGCCCAAGGGTTGACTGAGCGTGCTGGTGAGAGTAACAGGCAGGTGGATGGGGAGGTGTGATGCTGCGCGCATAGTAGGTGCTGAAAACATGCAAGGGCACGATGCACATAAGCTAGACAGAGCCCTTGGTCCTGCTGGGTGCTGGGGGAGTGAGATTCAGAGCAGCAGACCATCAGCCGGGTAGACAGAGGTCATGGCCCCAGCAGCTCAGCCCCATTAGCTAGGCTGGTGGGAGGCAGCCAGTGCTTTTGAGGGCTCAGACAATCCCTGCGATTCAAGGGCTGCTCTTTGGAGCTGCTGCCAAACTAATCTCAGGCCTGCAGTCTTGGGCCTTTCCTTTAGTCTCAGCCCACTTGCTGACTCTGCCCTTCAGAGGAGGCCCACTGCCTCCTCCTGGGGCTGAGGATTAACCCCTAAAAACTGAGTTTTGTTTGCAGAGCTATCTCCAAAGCTGAGGGAGCCTCTGGAGTCTCCTGTTCTTGCTGCTTGTTGACTAGGGGGATCCTTGAGGTCAGATGGTGCTGGCAGCAGCTCAGCCCCTAGCCCCAGACACATATTCAGTCTGCAAATACAGCAGGAAATCTTTCTCACCTGGCCCAGCCATCAGTCCTGGCTTGCCCAGCCCTGCAGGGCACTGCCTAGTAGGCCTTTTCCTACAAGCTCAGCCCCACCCAGCTATGGAGCCTGCCCTAATTGGGCTAGGAGGGCACTAGCACCTCCCTTTTACTGGCAGGGGAAGTGCTGTACTCAGATGTCTGCCCACAGATTCAGGATCCAGTATGTTTGTGGCAAACACCCTTCCCTTGATCACCACTAAAGTGGTTCCATTCCTAGTGCTGGGACTCTGCCTTAGTTTCCTAATTAGCACTACAGCCCCCTGAGCTCCAGTCCCATCTGACTGAGATACTGGCCTCCTCTTGGGCCCTTTCCCACCCACATCCCAGGGAGTGGAGCCTCTTCTTCTTGGCTTCAGGACACTACTGAGATCATGGTTTGCCAGGCTGCTCATTCACAGCCACAGCTGTGTTGCTTTTCTGCCTTTGAGGGTCTTTGCTGCCAGCCCCCCACTAATTGTTGGCCTCCCCTTTCCCCATGGGTACCAACTGCATGCTGAGTCAAGCTGAAGATCCCCTGCTCTACTAACTCAGTCTGCCCCCTATAGCCTGTCAGGCTCCCTGTACTGTCTCTGCATCTTCTCTGGCTTGATGGAGAGCAAGGAACAACAGTGAGCTTTACAGTTCCTTCTCTATTTATGTATTCTGCATTATAGCCCTCTAGATTTCGAACCCCTCACCTGGGCTGAGTACCTTACCTTTCAGTAGCCCTGATAGATGAGGCTCTTCTTTGAGAATCTGAGGGGCGATTATGAGTGAGAATCACTCGTAGTGGTTATACCACTTAATTGGGTGCTTTCTTGGAGACAGCTACTGTTCTAGGCACAAGGTAACAGTGGTGAGAAACCAGCAAAACAACCCAAGGTACAACATGAGAGAAGCTATAACAGAGGCAGATGCTAGCAAGAGAGAGGGTGAGTCGGGGAACCTCTGACCTTAGACTTCATCGAATCCGTTAGTCCCTCCCAGTCTAACCCCAAGTAGATAAAGTGGTCAGGGGAAGGAAAGGGAAGAACAAGAACAGAGCTGAACTGGATACAGGGAGCCAGTGTGGGTCGGGAAGCACCCAGATTTCCCACTGTGTGCTTTGTGCTGTGTGGGTTGAGGAGAAAAATAACCCTGTATTTGACTACCCAGAGCTTAATTGCGATGGAGGTAACAGAGTCTTAAAGTAAGTAACTCTAATAGAAGGCAGATGATAAAAGTGCTATAATGGGTGTAATCAATATATTACTAATATATGGGGAAGTGGGCACTTTGCTGAAAAGTTTTGAGGGCGACTTCGTGGAGATTTCCTTGATGATATATCGTTATTAAACATTACTCTGAAATAACCTGTATCTCACACATGGAGTAGGATGGTAAATTATTATTTGCAGTGGATATTTCTATGTTTGGGCACCCTGATATCCTCCCTGGCCACTTTTTTGGTAGTGATAGTATACCTTTTTTTTTTTTTTTTTTGAGATATATTTTCCACGCAACTCTCAGCACCTTGAGTTTGATAGGGCTCCCTCCGTCATTCTTCCCCTTCAGGTGGAATTTGAGACTCAGGGGTAAACCCAGTCATCACACTCCAAGGCCTAAGGTTTGGCGATTGGCTCAGGGATGAGTCCATAACCCAACTTGCCCAGTGAGTGTCTGGCTTAGGACTTAGGTGAATTGTTGGGGGATGAGGTAGAGGAAGAGCAGCCTTTTCTCTATTGGACTTGGGACTAATACAGCTGCTGTCATCTTGCTGCCACCAAGCCTTGAATGACCTGGAGCCAGGACATAGGAAGCCCAGTCAAGGGATGGCCAAAGAGAAACTTGACCCTGGAGAGAGTTTCATGAGCCACCAGCTAGATTCCCAAAGCCAGGCCTAGCCCTGGATTTCTTAATTATACAATCCAATAAGTTCCCTCTATTTAGGCACTTTGGTTGGATTTTCTATGACTTGTAACTTATAACCAAAAATGATGTAAGTGATATATGTTTATTGAGCCCCTCCCATGTGCAAAGCCCTGTGCTCAGTGCTTCTAACTATAGCCTTTCATTTGATAGGTAGCTATTACTCTCTCTGTGTTCAGACAAAGAATCAGAGGCTCGGAGAGGTTGAGACTTTGGGAGATAGGAAGATTACCCTGGGACAGAGATTTCAGAAGCTCATCAGGGCCTTAAATGGTCCCAGCCTTCAGGGAAAAATATCAAGAAAGGAGATTTCAGTAAAATAACAAGTTCTTTTTCCAGATTCTCAGCCCTCTTCTTTCCACTGTTCCTGGCATGACTCTTGGCCCTCTCAAGGCATGAGAAGAGGCAAGACTCATATTGTTGGTAGATATACAGATTCTGTGGGCTGGTAAATTTGTGGTTCTGTTTTCAAGGCTAAGGTTATTGCTGTAAGATATCGATATCAAGGGACACCAGGTCACCTGATCGGGGGGGGGGAATTGTATGAGGATAGCAAGAAGCTTCAAATGATTATGCCAGCCTGCTGAACCTCATGCAGTCTCTGATTGGCACAGGAAAGATTTCTAATTCAACTCTCCACCTGCCCTGCTCATGCCAGGGGATCCTCCGGGAAGGGTAGAGTTAATGACCAACCTCCTTCAGGAAAGAAAAAGGCTTCAACAACAAAACCCAACAGCACGGAGGGAAGAGACGCAAGTTACCAGCCACAGAAGCTTAAAAAGGAACCCACCCACAGCTCTCGCTACAAATGCTTTTAGCCACACGTTAAATCTTCCCTCTAATGGCACCCCCTGTTAAACGAGATATGTCACCCGACCTGAGGAGGCTGACTTGAAAGGCAAATAGTTGGAAGTGATTCCACACGTTATTAGTGAGAGCTGTTCTCACATTTCTGGGAAAAATAATGGAGCTGAGGTCTGAAGAGATGACTAATACCTCCCCATTACTGACCCAAGGCCGGGCATCACATTGTAATCCTGGCCACTCGGCTGGCCCTTCAAGCATATTTTTCAGTGCTTGTCCTCTGGGTGCTTTCTGCTGGAGGACTCTGTTAATGTTAACCTGGGCTGCCCAGCCATTGAAATGAGGAGGCTTTTCCTTCACAGGACAGCTTTCGTCTCCATGGGGGCAGGGGAGGAAGGGCTAGGGCCACCCAGCGCAGAAATGACCCACCCTGATGACTGGGGTGGTCCCCTGCCTCAAGGAAGAGCTGCATTAGTCCTGTCTCAGACGCCACACAGGAATCTGTCCTGAGCCTAAGTTTATCCAGAGTCCTGTCATATTCTTTAATAGCCTTTACAGGCATTTTACAGCCCTTCCTGTCTGGAAGTTCTCTGGGTTTAATCTCAAGCTCTCCTGTTAAGATGTTAACCTGTGTCTCCTTCTTTTCCTCCTTCAATAGAATAGGAGAATATTAGATGTATACATGTTAAAGAGTGAATTTAACAAAAGCTGACATTTACTGAGAGCGGACTACGTGCCAGTTGCTGCACAGGGTGCCTCGTGTGCATTGGCTCCTTTAATATGTGCACAGACACAGCTATGGCTTGGGTTCCCAGTGACCTTGGGTTGATGTCTCTATCTAATGGACATTTTTTACTCCTCATTTCCCTTGACCTTGCAGTGATAGTCCACCTTCCTGACCACTCTCTTTCATTGAAATGCCCTCCTCCCTGTTCACTGGGAGACGATGCTCCTTTCTCCCAGAGCATAGTCCTATGCTCCTGGATTCCTTCCTTCTGTCTGGGGGGCTTTTCCCCAGTCTCTGTTGCAGGCTTGTCCTCTTCTGCTATCTGACATCTGCACAGTGGGGCTCTTCAAGTTTTGGCCCTCACTTCCTCTTACTCTATATTCTCCCCCAGAGGTGATCTTTCCCATGGAATTGGCTTTAATCATCATCCATATGCCAAAGACTCCCTCATTTGCCTCCAAATCAGACCTCTCCTCTACACTTTAGAGCTGTATTTCCAACAGCAAACCTGAAATCTCCACTTAACCATCTTGAAGCTGCCTCCAACTCAATATTTTTGAAACTGAATTCACTGCCTTCATTCTCAGTCTTGGCTCTCTTCCATTATTCCTTTCCTCCATGTATAGAAATGCTGTGTTTTCATTTGCACAAACTAGGAACCTTGGGTCCCCCCTCTCTCTGCCCTCTTATCCAGTTGACCACAAGGTCTCTGCTGATTTTACTTCCGAATGATTACTTGGCTCTCTTCCTTAGCCTTCATTCTCTGCCACCACCACAGGCTAAAGTGTTACAGTCTTCTGCTGGTTCCAGCTTCCTCACTCACCCCACACGTGCCGACCCCTCTAGTTATTCTTCACACCGCAGAGGGCTCTTTTCAACTCAAATCCTGAACTCTGCAATGGTTTCCCATTGCTCCTAGGGTGTAGACCAAAATCTTTAGCAAGGCCCCACGTGACCTGTCCCTGCTATTTCCTTGGCCTCCTCTTATGTTCTTCTCTCCTCACTTTCTGAGCTCCATTGCATGGCCTTCCCTTGGTTCCTTAATCTACACTCCTGCATGCCTCAGGATTTTTGTGCGTGCTTCTACTCCTGATGCATTATTCTTTCTTTCCCCTTTGCCAATTTAATCTTTGACTCACTCTTCAGCTCGTAACTTGCATAGCTTCTTGCATCAGCTTTCCGTGATCTTTCAGATCAGATGAGGTTTCTATGACATGCAATCGGCTTCCTGCCAGTGCTTAGAACAGGCTGCTCCCTAAATGCCACTGTACAACTGTTTGTCCAATGAACTCCTCCTTTGTTATATACCCAATCACCAACCTCGAGGGTCAGACCTCAGAACCTGCTGCAATGCCCCTATTTTCCTGGGTAGAGGAAAGGAAGAGGATCCCCTCTCAGCTGTGAAAGCTCCAGGGGAATCCAGCATTTCTATCTGCTATTTTGCCCCAAGGGTCATGGATCCCTCTAGGATGTTCCCTGATGCTTGGGTCCCTTCTTCAGTCTTGTGGTCTGTCCACACCTGGTCCCTGCAAGTGCTTCTGACACCCTTAATGCAGATTTCCAGGACCATCTTATTGGTGAAGGAGGAAAGCTCAGGAGGCTGGTCCAGCCTAGAAAAGGAAGGGGCAGATCTGACATCTGCTGCTGGGGCATCATTTTTTCATTACCTTTATGCCCAGAGTAGGCATAAAGAGTCCCAGATGCAGGGGATACCTCTGTTTCTCTTCCTCTTGCACCACTAGCCCATCAGCCTCCCCATCAGGCAAATGTGAATCTCAGAAGCCACAGAATAGGCCACACATACTCCTGGCGTTCCTCTGTAACCCCACCCTCCATCTGCTGACTCAGGGGGTCCTCAGAGGACTATGCTGGCTTCCTAGTTCTCTCTTTGGACAAATTCCCTACTCCTTTTGTAAGACTTAACCTGATTTATTTTTTCTCTTTAGAGCAATTACCTTCTCGTATATAAATATTGGGCAGTGGGATTCGAGTTTGCATTACATGCATAGGAGTAGTGACAGCCACGGCAGTAGGTTTATTTTTAAATAAAAATTGGAAAGTTACGAGGCTCCTGAGGTTTTCTGCATTTTTATTTTTCATTCAAAAGAGAAAAAAGGGAACTAAGAAAAGAAGGATAGGGGAAAATACAGCCTGTGTTTCTGCTTCCATTTTTCAGTGTTCCTTGTCTTCATCTCCCTTCCTGCTTCCCTTCTCTGGCATTTGGCATCTCTGTAAAGAAAGGAAAGGAGTGATTACTTCTAAGAAGGGAGTAGGGGAACTGTTCAAGGCAAGCATTAGGCATGCCGCCCCTGAGCAAGTCGCATGCATGGTAAAATATTACCTTAATAACATACTCACGGAGAGCTATGTGTAAATGGTAACAGCTGCTTTTGTGATGACCGTGTTATAAATGATTGCAGCCCTGATCATTAATAATGCATTTGAACAATAACAACTTGATTCGAAGGAAGAACTACAGCCTTTCATTTTTTTCCTGGCTCGCAAATTCACTCTTGCTGTTGTGCGAAGTGACTGGGCCCTAAGATTGAAGGCCCACACTGGGCCTTCAGAAATGGGGAGCATTTCAGCTCAAGCTGGTCCCCAGCCAGGCAAAACAGGGATTCTGGGGCCCACCTCAGTGCTTTTCCTACACCCACAGCATTGACCTTTCAGTTAGCATGCCCTCTCTAAGCCTCTTCACCTCCCCTGGGACCCATAGCATCAGAAACCTGCCACTCTGCTGATCGTTGAAGGGTGGACTCCCAGGAGACATCAGGATCCTAGAAATTTCCCAGCAGTCGGTGTTGACTACTGCAAGAGCTATTTTTCTTTAAAGTGTCTGAAATTATTGTTCTGCTTAAAATACAAAGTTCAAACTCTTTAGGGTGACATATTAGGGACCCTCACAGTCTAGCCCCAAATATTTGGCCACATCTCTTGCTGCTCCCATTCCACACTCTATTCTAATCACCCCAAACTTATTAGGGTTCCAAAAACATACCCTGCTATTTAAGACCATTGTACTTTTGGATATTCTCTTCTCTATTCTGTCTGCAGAACTCCTATTCGTCCTTCAAGATCCTGGTCAAATATGCCCCCTTTCTTCACCTCCCCAGGGCAGAGTTAATTGTTCCATCCTCTGTGATCCCACCTATACTGTAGCACTTTGCACATGCCTTGACTATCGCATTACTCATACCACACACAGTCATGCTTGATTTACATATTGATTTTCTCCATGGGCTTTGAGCTTATTAAGGGCAAGAAGTATGTGTTGCGCTTATTAAGGGCAAGAAGTTTGTGTTAGTATCCTTCATATTTCTGATCCCTAGCGCGGTGCTCAGTAGTCATTAAATATTCAATAAGTGTGGAATGAATAAATAAACAACCACCCAATAAACATCTTTCTATTTTCTATGTGTGATGATATTTTGGGCCCCTGGATCCTAAGCTGGCATCAGGGACTGTTCTAAAGGCTAGCTCCTGCCCACTTGAAACATTGTGCTCTTGGGCTGTGTCAGCCCAAAGGTGTTCAGCATTTACTAATGTGAAGAGGAAGGTAGCCCCTTAGCCTAGCCATTTACGATGCTACTTAGATGATAGCCTGTCACTGCCTGCTCCCTGAAGTCAAGGGTTTATTCTAAAAGTGTTTTGCCCCCTGTATCTCCATCTCTTCTATAGTACTTGAATTTCCCATAATGTATTACTACACTGGGAAACGTCTTGATGTACCAAAGACATGCACTTCAGGTAAGTTACCAATATGAGGACACATATTATTTGATTCATTTTAGCATGACATCCTATATAGGGCAAACTTCTGTTGTTTCTAGTTTCTACTCCTCTCTTCATCTACTATTTTTTATATTTGTTTGTTTTTGTTTAAATTTTTTATTTCAATGGCTTTAGGGGTACAAGTTGTTTTTGGTTACAGGATGAATTGTGTACTGGTGAGGTCTAGAATTTTAGTGCACCTGTCACCCGAGTAGTATACATTTACCCAATAGGTAGTTTTTCATCCCTCACTCTCTTCCCATCCTCCCCGTTCTGAGTCTCTAATGTCCATTATGTCACTCTTTATGCCTTTGCATACCCATAGCTTAGCTCTCGGTTATAAATGAGAACATGTGGCCTTTGGTTTTTGATTCCTAAGTTACTTCATTTAGAATAATGGCCTCCAGTTCTACAAAAGTTGCTACAAAAGACATTATTTATTCATTTTTATGGCTGAGTAGTATTCCATGGTATATTATATACCACCTTTCTTTATCCACTCATCAGTTGATAGACACTTAGGTTGAATCTTTGCAGTGATCAATTGTGCTGTCGTAAACGTGTGTGAAGGTATATCTCTTTGATATAGTGACTTCTTTTCCTCTGCGTAGATACCCAGGAGTGGAATTGCTGGATCAAATGGTAGATCTACCTTTAGTTCTTTAAGAAATCTCCATACTGTTTTCCATAAAGGTTGTACTAACTTACATTCCCACTAGCAGTGTATAAATGATCCATTTTCACAGCATCCATGCCAACATCTGTAGTTTTTGATTTTTTAATAATGGGTTAAGGTGGTATCTCATTGTGGTTTTAATTTGCATTTCTCTGATGATAGTGATGTTGAGCATTTTTTCATATGTTTGTTGGCCATTTGTATATCTTCTTTTGAGAAATGTCTATTCATGTCCTTTTTTCACTTTTTTTTTTTTTTTACTGAGATTGTTTTTTCTTCCTGATTTGTTTGAGTTTCTTGTAGATTCTAGATATTAGTCCTTTGTCAGATGTGTCTCTTCTCATTGACTCTTGCTTTCAACTTCCAATTCTGGACCAGAGTTTTTTCTTGAGGTTCCTTGACCATTGGGAAGGTAAGATTCTTCCTCCCTAGGCCCTAAATTCATTCCCCCACACAGCCATCTAAACCCAAGTGGGATCCCTCTGCATGGAGGCCTTGGAACTGCAGTTAGACCCTACCTTGTCTGGGCATAAAAACTCCAAGGTTAGTTCCCTGAAACCAGCCCTGTTTTAACTACTTCTTCCTGCTCTAAAAGCTTTTTCTTGCTTTCTGCCTCTTATGATCACACTCTAAAACCACTCTCGTCTCTTCCTGTTCTAAAACTCCATCATCCTTTCCGAATACATGTTTTCTCTACAAGTCCTAATTTTTTTACAACTCTGACCTCGGAGCACCACTTACTCCATCTGTTCTTTCTGGCCCAGCTTTCCCTCAGAATTGCTGATCTGAAGACTCATTTTCCACATTAATTTCTCTCTTCAGAGTAAAAAAAAAATCAGAAAACATTTGCACACCCACAGGTTCATGAATTTATTTTATTTACTTATAAATGGCCTTCTTTCAGAAGACCTTCTGTGAAGATGCAAACAATATGGCAAGAGAAAATAAACTAAAAATAAGTTTAAAAACAAAAAACAGGCAAATGGAAAGCAAGGCTAGGAGGAGGCAGTGGAGTCACGGGTGAGGTTAGAATGCTCTGTGGACGTCATGGAGTCCTAGTTACCTGCTGGTGGTGGCCATGGAGTTTATTATAGGCAGTCCCGTGGTCAACACAAGAGAGAAATGAGATCATTTACAAAATTCAGTATCCAGGAGACAAAAATGAATCTAAATTGCTTATAAAAACTGCAACTGTTTATGGTACCAAGACTAGAGAAAAATTTCTACTCTGAGTCTTGGGCTAGGTTCTCATGTTATAATAAGTTCTTACAGCATTCTCAGTCCAAACCTCATGAATGTTTTCTGTACACACATCCTTCTAATCTGTAAAGTTTAGCAAGTTTTAACGTAGTGGTGATGTTGAAAGGATATTCAAGTTTGAACTCAGTGATCTTGGGACTTCCTTTCAACCTGAGTGTCTAAGTGTATCGATGTTTATGAAGCCATGTAAGATGTGGTTCCTGCCCTCAGGGAATTTACACTCTCATAAGATAGCTAGCTGCTCTCAGGTCTGAGTACACAAGAGAATCACCGAGGTTACAGGCTGGAAGTGTAGATTCCTTGTGCAGAGCCTGATAACCTGCATTTTAAACAAACACTTTCATGATTCTGATGCAGATGTTTCAGGTAAGAAATCTCATGATGGGAATCCTGGCATGGGTCATCGATCCACAGTGCAAGGTATCACATGCTAGATATCGCACAAATGTTAAAAGCGAAGGATGGCAGGAGTCTAAAGTGATAGCAATCACTTCTAGCTGGCATGCTAAGAGAAGAAGGTGGTGGTCATGTTTGAGCTGAGCTCTGAGACATGAGTAAGAGCAGACACAGAATAAGCTGGGAACACTTTCATGCAGAGGAAACAGACTAGGCAAAAAGGTGTAAAAGTGCAGTGCTTGTTCAAGGGAAAGTAAATAGGTCAGGTTGTCTGGAGTAAAAAGTCTGTATAGAGGCAATAGTAGGAGATCAGGCCAGACAGGTAGGTTGGGGACAAATTATGGAGGGCTTTGAATACTAGACTGATGAGTGTGAGCTTTACCCAGTAGGCAGTGAGGAATCATTGAAGACTTTAGAGACCCAGAATGATGTGATCAAGGTAGCACTTGAGAAAGATTACCTTGGTGTTGTGTACAGAATGGATTCGAGAGTAGGAAGACTGTATAGGGATTGATACCTAAAAGCCACCTTATACATGTTTGTTGAATAAAATGTTTGAAAAGAGCAAAGAAGAGGCTGTTGCTGAAATCTAGGTACAAGGTGATAAAGGCCTTAAGGAAATAAGAATTAAAAATAAAGAACAAGGGAAGAATCCTAGTGACACTAATAAAGAAGAAATTACAGACCACGATAACCTGCTGTGCAGGATGAAGGAAAGAAAAGAGTCATTGTTTGCTCTGAAATTTGGAGCCTGAGCTAGCAGGGGAGTTGTGGGTCCACGCCCGTAACAAGAAGATCAGAGGAGGCCCTGGATGTGGTGAAAGCTGATGAGTCTTTAAATTAGGGATGTGCATTGGAGTTCACAAGAGGCACTTGGGCTCACAATTCTAGTCTGGGAAGAGGGGGCTTCTGTAAAACTTCAGGCTAGAAGGTGTTGTGGCATACCTGGCACATGACCTCAAGCAGTGCCCACACTTCAGTGTTGGGAGAATAAACAGGAGCCATCTGAGGAGACACAAGAATGGTCACAGCAGTATGGGGACTCATTTAGGATAGGGTCTGCCATTCAAAGAAGTGGAGCTTTGAACGAAGGAAGGCTGTGGGATCAGGGCTGCGGGCTGCAGACAGGTGGGAGCTGAGAGAGCACTGTGGGATTCAGTGTTTACGTCCTCACTGCTGACCTTGGTGACAGTAGGTAAAATGAGCAATAGGGATGTTGTTTCATTTCCATTTATCGGGTCCCCAATTAGACCTGGAGCCCTCAATCCATAGGCATATTTTTGGAATTTTTTTTTGGCCCCAATTCCACTGGTTCCTTCTATTGCTGGCTCCTGGCTAGACCTACCTGCTCCCTTGTCTTGTTCCATTTGTCAAGAAAAGACCTTTAATGCCCATTTAAAAAGCTTGTTATGGCCGGGTGCAGTGGCTCACACCTGTAATTCCAGCACTTTGGGAAGCCGAGGCAGGTGGATTGCTTGAGGCCAGGAGTTTGAAACCAGCCTGGCCAACAGGGTTTAGTAGAAACCCTGTTTCTACTAAAAATACAGAAATTAGGCCAGGTGCAGTGGCTCACGCCTGTAATCCTAATACTTTGGGAGGCCAAGACAGGCGAATCACAAGGTCAGGAGTTCAAGACCAGCCTGGCTAACATAGTGAAACCCTGCCTCTACTAAAAATACAAAAAATTAGCTGGGCGTAGTGGCAGGCACCTGTAATCCCAGCTACTCAGGAGGCTGAGGCAGGAGAATCGCTTGAACCCGGGAGGTGGAGGTTGCAGTGAGCCAAGATCACACCACTGTACTCCAGCCCAGGTGACATAGTGAGACTCCGTCTCAAAAACAAAAACAAAAACAAAACAGAAATTAGCCAGGTGTGTTGGCACACTGGCACACACCTGTAATCCCAGCTACTTGGGTGGCTGAGGCACGAAAATCACTTGAACCCGGAAGACAGAGGTTATAGTGAGCCGAGATAGCACCACGCACTCCAGCCTGGGTGACAGAGCGAGATTCCATCTCAAGAAAACAAAAACAAAAACTTGTTCTGTGTCTGAGAGTAGTGAGAGTAGGCTCTATGGCTATCCCATTATATTTATCAAGACTCTTGGGTTGCAAGTAACAGGAATGCAATTTAAATTATCTTTTTTTTGAAGAGGATTTAATATCTAGCACATGTAACTGAGAATTTACCAACACATGTAATTGAGTAGTAGCTTAATTCAGCTACTACTGGATTACGGGATTCACATGATGCCATTAGGATATTTTCTCCCTATGTGCACACTCTGTATGTCTCTGCTTGGCTTCGTTGTTTCTTCCGAAGAGAGGCCTTCTCCAAGTGTCAGGGAAGGTTTACATCTATAGCCCCATCTACCACACTCAGACTGAAAAAAAATCCCAGGGAAGGACTCTGATTGGGCAGACATGGTCCCATGCCCACGCTTGGGTGAATCGCTGTAGCCAAGTGGATGAGGAGCAATATTGGCTAGACCTGGACTGCTGCTACTAGGGGTGACTGGCATCTCATTAGAATCACGTGACTGACATGGCAGAGCAGTAGTTCCCCCAAGGAAGGAGGCATGGGTGCAGGTGACGGTGCTGGGGGTCAGTTCAAAGCCATAGATGTCCAATTATACTACGTCTGCTTGGCAAACAGCTTCTCTGTCACCCTATGACTGTAGCGTAGCTAGAGGGTGACATAGTTCTCACTTGTATTCCCTTCACTGCCCCAAATTAGTGGGCTGAGAGCTGAAGTGGAAGCTGAATGCCAAGGCTTCCCCCACCTTCTCTCTGAGTTCACTTTGTGACAGCCATCATCTACCCATGCAGGTGTCTCCTGATTTCCAGAGGCCTCAGGCTGGGGTGGCAGGGGAGGCTTAGATCAGGGCAGTGATGAGTTGGCTGAGGTGTGTGGGAGTCGAGGAAGAGCCAGCCCAGGCTGCTGAGCCAGGCAAGATGAAGGTGCACTGAGGCAGGAGCCTGAGGGCAGATTGCCCACTTGCTGCCTGAATCCGGCAGGAGGACCTGGTGCTTTCGGAGGGCCTGCGTTGACTTGCTCTGTGACCTTAGGCTAGACATTTAATTGCTCAGGGCTGCTTCCCCTCACTCTCCTATCTGGCAAACAGAAATAATGACATGACTGAACTGGCAGAAACTGTACCTTTTGAGGCGAGGTGTTGATTTGAAACTTGGTGAGGGGAAAATGGCTCTCGGTCCATGCTGTACTCCTTGAAGCTCCTGGGCCTGGGCCCCAACCCTCTTGGCAGAAAGCAGGTCTCTGAAGATCTTGGACTTAAGATTTTCTGATTTCAGCTTCCTGAACCATATTGCTCTTGCCACTGATCCAGGAAATGAATGACCCCTTTCACACTAATTGTTGAGAGTGGGTATGTAGTTTCCAAGGTGCTCACAAACATTTGCTTTCAGAACTGGGGTTTCTAGTGCCACAGAGGCCCTACATGAGGTACAGGAGTTTTGGGGTTGGTGAGTTTTTAATAACCCCTGTTCCTCCAAGCCCCCTCCTCTCCAGCTTCAGTACTAGGAACAATCATATGATGCTTTGGGAGAGTATTTATTTGACACAGAACAATCAGATTACACATCAGAGAGATAGGTAAAATAGGTGGGAATACAGTCAAGCCTGGTGGAAGATTTACTTGCAAATTAAGACATGCTGTCAGTCTTTACACTATGCCCTATCAAGCCCTACAGCCATGGTTCTCAAACTTCAGTGTGTTTACCAATCACCAAGAACGGTAGAAACAAATGCGTATTCCAGGACACCACCTCTAGAGAATAGACATCAGTAGGTCTGGTGAGGGATTCCATGAGCCTGCATTTTCAACCAGCAGCTCACATGACTCTGTGTGAGGTAAGGGGTAAGACTCAGGGCCCTTCACCTGCGTTTAATCAGAACAGCTTAACCTTTATCTGCTTTGTACACTGAGGTTCTAGGCAAGAGGACATTAGAATAGGCTCATGGTCTAAAAGTAACTCGAAACTGCTGAATGAAAGCAATGAAGTCACCTTGGTAAATTTAGAGTCTGGGCTTCTTAGCTTTGCATTCAAGGCTTTCCATGATCCGATTCCTTTCAATGTCATTTTAACCACAGGCAACTCAGTATCTCTGGAACATACTTTCTGCATCCTCATCTCTGTTCATGCAGTTACTCCCGTGGGGAATACAATTCTTCTCTCTTTCTGCCCTTCCAAACTTCCCTATCCTTCAACACCCTGATGGGGTCTTCCTTTTGCATGAAGCCTTCCAGGACTATACCAGAAATTGAGGGCCCCTGAGCACCCTGGAAGGAGGGCTGAGGAGGAAGCACAGAGCCAGGGGAGGCGGCGAGGGTGCACTCCCTGAGCACATTCCTCCATGTTACCTTTTCATGAAATGGGAAAATGAATCATCTTGGCAGGATAGAGGTTCTGAATATGATCAAACACATCAGAGGCAATAGGGAAAGCAAGGAGGCCGGGCGTGGTGGCTCACGCCTGTAATCCCAGTGCTTTAGGAGGCCAAGGTGGGTGAATTGCTTTGAGCTCAAGAGTTCAAGACCAGCCTGGGCACCATGGTGAAACCCTCTCTCTACAAAAAATACAAAAATTAGCCAGGCATTGGTGGCTCACGCCTATAGTTCCAGCTCCTTGGGAGGCTGAGGCTGGAGAATCACTTGAGCCCAGAAAGCAGAGGTTGCAGTGAGCCAAGATCGAAGGTTGCAGTCAAGCCGAGATTACACCACTGCACTCCAGCCTGGGCAACAGAGTGAGACCCTGTCAAAAAAAAAAAAAAAAAAAAAAATAGTGAAAGCAAGGTACAGGAAGTTGAGAAATCAAATGGAGGTAGGAAACCTTCTTCCTACCCCACAACCTGCCCCAGGGCTCCATCTCTGTGTCTTAGGTCCTCATGATGACTCTGGGCTGTGAGAGCCAAATGCTGGCCCAGCTGCAGCATACAAGAGGGTGGAGCAGATGGAGCCCCACTGTGCTTTCACCCCACCCCACTCCTCCCTGCCGCAGGCCTCACACTCTGGCTTGGTCAGCAGGATGAACATATGCTGCACTGGGCACTGGGGAGTGTGGATGGAGGTGCCCTTCCAGCCCAATGCCTGGGAAAATTCCACACACTTTCTGCTTCGTTGGGGGAGGAGATGAGCAAGGAGCACAGAGCTCTCATCCCTAGAGCTGTCAGCTCACCAGAATGGGCATTCATTTTCAGAATAAATAATCAACTCAAAAAATGTACCAAATTCATTTTCAAATTGGCTTGTCAGACACACATTTGCCCAGGACAAGTCGGTTGAATAAAATGTATCTTGGGGAGCAAGGTGAGCCGGCCTGTCTCATTCCCTTAGGGACATCTTGTAAATAAGGGCCATTCTTGAGGCCGGAAGCAGAGAATTCCCCAGCACAGATTGAATTCTGGCTTTGTCTTAATGAACGTCAATATTTATTACCAAAGGCGTTGTGCTTCTCGGAGTGATAGAGCATTTCACCATTTCAGCTCTCGCCTGTTGCCTTCCCAGGTACCAAATGCTATGTAATTGCTGCTCATAAAGGCAGCAGACAATATTGCCAAGGAAACTCACTCCCGGCTGTAAATCTTCATAATCAGAACCAGCAGAGCTTTGCTTTCAGTTTGGACAGAGGGCCCCAGAGGGCAGGGCCCACCCAGACCTTCTGGTTCTCCTGCATTGGTGGGAGACTCCCAGATACCCTCTGTCCAGGCAGGGGCTCTTTCTGGGATCAGGGATAGGGTATCAGCCAGCAAGGATTGGGAAGGCTGAGAAGTGACAGAAGTCACAGCCCCAACCCAACCCAGGACTGAGAGAGAGCCAGTCACTGATCACTCATCATACATTTAGAAGGGGCCTCTTGAGGTTGTCCCATCCAGCCCTCTCACTGCAAATGAGGAAGGCAAGGCTCAGAGAAGGAGGGTTTTGTCAAAGTTATGCAGCTCCCAAGCCAGTGGCCTTCGCGTCTGGCCATGCTGTCTTCTAGGGACTGAACAGTGAGCTCAGAAGGAGTCCCAGTGAGCTGGCTGCTGGCTGCAAGAGTCAGCGGCTCCAGGTTGGAGATTTTCCTTGACTTCTGGTGGGTCTGGAGCCCTGCTGCCAACAGGCCTGGCTTCCTGGGGCCTTGTCCAGATAGGTTGCTTTTTCCTGCTGATGTAAGCCTACTGCCTGCCCTGGGCTTTCCTGGGGAAATCTCTGGAAACCAACTCTGAACTCTGCCCCCAGCCAAAACATTCATAGGAGCAGCAATCCCAGCTGGAGAATTTATACAAGAAAACAGAGATTAGCTCCAGCTTTTCCTTGGGATGAGTAATCCATTTGTTTCTAGGAGGACTTTAGCTCTGGGGTACAACTGTCCAGGAGGGGCTTTGGTAGGGTAAAGGAAAGCCTGAAATGCCTGAACACAGGTCAGCAGGCTGGGACCAAGTTCGGCTTCTGGTTCTACTTCCTTTTCTCCTGCCAACTTGCTAAGGACAGAGATGGCCCCGGGGCAGAGACACAAAATGGGTTTTAGAGAGTGATGTCATGTGGTTCTCAGACACCAGAACGCTCTGCAGAAACTGCCTTGCTGTTGTTATGGGAGTTCTGTTGGAGAGAATTATAACTTTTGACAATGGACATCTCATCTTGCACAGATGCGTCCTTTATAGAATCTGCCAGCAAGATTACAGCGGCATCACAGTGTAATGGGGAGAGGAGTCAATAATTCTGGGGTTATTGATTGTAACCAGACCCATTCTTCTTTTTTAATTTCTATTTTATCCACTTTTTTCGACCTATTTTTTTAAAACCCATCCTGACAAAAGCACCTGCTGGATCAAATGCGGTTGACTACATTTTTTAAAATGAGAGGAGTAATTTGCTGTCCTTAGGAGAGTCTGGGACAAGGAAGTATGTGGCTGGTGGTGGTGGTGGTGGGGGGAATGTATGCAGAGAGCAGAACAAGGGGAGAGAGGTGGACAGGAGGGAGGAGGAAGGCATGACTCAAGGGAGGACATGAAGCAAAGCCGGGGGAGCTGGTGAGGACCCCTCCACACAGCCTAACCCTGATTTAAGCCCCACTCTCCCTAGGGCCGAAGTCTGATGAAGACTTCTTCAGAGAGTCAGATTTCCCATTGCTTTGTAGCCCCACTGGGTATCGGTACATCCCTGAGGACATATTCTTATCCTTCAGATCCCACTTCTTCCAGGAGATATTTCCTGATAAGGCAAGTGGAGATTCCGGCTGGGTTATGACGGGTGGAATGTGCACACGTACATACATACATATATATAGACTCAAATGTGTGCCCACATGGTATATCTTCATTACAGAATGTTTATACTTAGGACACAGCAGGTAACTTGATGTGTTATTAATTGTGGGATTAGATTCCATGGGATGAGCTAGTAACTTGTAAGCTCTTTAAAAAATTGATCATGTTTTGATGCCCCCAATATCCCCTTTATCTTTAATTCGCTGTGTAGTGTGGCATCATGAAAACAGTGGGCATTTGCTCAATAACTCTTGGAGAGTTAAATGATTATCTGAGCATATCTCTCCTTATGGAGAAGTGACCAGAGATGTCTCTAGTCATCAAAACAGGTGCACTGTAAGGATCTGATTCAATGACTACACTTCTATTCATTTCTATTCCAGTCGATGAGAACCCCTGGACTCTGTTTTAGATCACAGAATGCCCAAGTTCAGAGGAAACAAAGATTGCCTAGCCCAAACCTTTCATTTTCCAGAAGAGGAAACCGAGTCCCAGCAAGATCAAAAATGACTTGTGAAGGTCAACAATTGGTTTGGGTTAAAACTAGGAGCACTTCAGTGCTCTTTCCCCATGCAAAATATTTTCCTTCCTCTTGCTTCATTTTCTCCCATGGACAACAGCAGGACCTAATCACCTATGTCTCCCATAGATACTATCAGCCCTCTCCTAACACTTGCCAAGCTGAATTACAGAAAGTTCTTCCTCTTTGCTCCTATTTAATTCTAGCTGGATCTGAAAGCTGCAGGGGCTTGAAGAAAGAACAAGAGACAGAAATGGAGCTAGAATTAGTTTCCTTGTCACCCATTGACTCATTTTATGTAGGCCTAGACCACAATCTTCTAGGCCAGGACTGGTGCTGACATTCTGTGGGGTGAGGTTTTGAGGTCAGGTGAAAAGAGAAAGAAGGATCTTTATGTCATTATGCTTTTCTGGCTGGGCAAAAATACTTCAAATGAATTCTGGATTGTGTTTCCACATCTAGGATGTGGGGGAGATTTGGGAATGGTTAAAAGAGAGAGAGGGGAGCTTTTTCTCATGCATAGGCTTGAGGGAACATGAGACCAAGGAGACCCACAAAGATGACTGTGATCCACTGGCTGACCTTGACTTTGACCTCTTATATGCTTCCTTCATCTCCCCTACTGCCAGCCACTTGGGCCATCAGCCAGAAACTCACACTGTCTTCTTTATCTTCCCTGAGATGATAACATTTGCTTTGATGAAAGACACGAGCCTTTGAGTCATAAGCCTTGAATTAGAAACTAAGCTCTTGGGCTTGGTAGCTATGTGTCCTTGGGCAAGTCTCGTAATTTCTTGAAGTATCAGTTATTTTCTTTGTAAAACAGATGTAATGATACTTTTACCTACCACACCACATCCCTCTGAGGATCACCACTGATGGTTTGAATAATAACATAACATATATCGGAATGTGCCACATTCATGAAAGAGACTTCTTTTAAAAGCAAAATCAAACTATTTTATTATTTTATTATTATTATTTTTTGAGACAGGGTCTTACTCTATCACCCAGGCTGGAGTGCAGTGGTACAATCGTGGCTCACTGCAGCCTTGAACTCCTGGGCTCAAGTGATCCTCCCATCTCTTGCCTCCTGAGTAGCTGGGACTACAGGTGCACACAGCCATGCCTGGCTAATTTTTGTAGAGACAGGGTCTCGCTGTGTTGCCCAGGCTGGTGTCAAACTCCTGTGCTCAAATGATCCTGCCCACCTCAGCCTCCCAAAGCACTAGGATTACAGGCATGAGCCACTGTGCCTGGCAAATTATTATTATTATTATTATTATTATTATTATTATTTTTTGTGTCCAGAGATGGAGTCCCCTATGTTGCCCAGGCTGGAAAATTATTTTAGATTTACAGAAAGACTGTGAAGATAGTTCAAAGTTCTCATGTGTCTAGTGCCTATTTACTTCTATTAGTAATATCTTACATGAACATGGCACATTTGCTACAATTAATAGGCCAATATTCAGAAATTACTATTATGGCTGTAGTTTATTTAGATTTCCTTAGTTTTTCCTAATGTACCTCTTCTATTCCAAACCCCATCCACATTGCATGGGGAGGTGATATCCCCTGAGGCCTCTCTTGGCTGTGACTGTTTCTTACACCTTCCCTGTGTTTGATGACTTTTTCAGTTCGAGGGTTACTGGTCAGGCATCTTGTAGAATGACCCTCAAAGGTAGTATTTTTGTCTGTATTTCTCATGATTAGATGGGATTATGGGTTTTGGGAGGAAGACTACCTAAGTAAAATGCAAGCTTTGTGACATGATACTCAGGGTACATCATTTAAGAGATTTTATTATATGTATTGATGTGATTTTAGAGTTGTCCTTTGTCGTTAAAAAAGAGTTGTGACTCCCGTTTTAGGAACCCCCTGTTTCTGGCTCACCAGGCCCTGGAGTTAACAGTCCTGGTGGGGTTTTCTCTGAAATACAAGTGGCAAGAGGCGCTTTTCTTTCTGGTCACCTGGGCCTGACACTAATGAGATGTTAATAACACAACCATTATCTATGCAAACGAAGGGAACTGGGCTGGGGAGGGAGGCGCCTGCAGTGACAGCAGGCTCCCTGAGAGTGCTAAGTAATAAATCATGTTGCTGTGGTTATTAACCATCTTAACTGAGGTGCCCCAGGAACTGACCCCCGCGTGCCCCTGGTTTTCTGGCTTATTTACATCACCAGCTTGTTTCTTGGGAGGTCCTAGAGATGTGAAGAGTTAATTCACCTCTGCTGTATATTAAGGGGGCAGTGTAGTCAGGGGCCACAGAGGAGAGTCTAACTCTCCCTTTGGCTTCTGACTCCTGTGTGTTCTCGAGCTGGTCCCTCACCCACTCTGTGCCTCAGATTCTCTTCTGGTTAGAAATCATGGCTCTTGTGAAGTAGCCTCTCCCCTGGTCATGTCCCTACCAAAAGGACTCACAACCAATGAGATGTAGAGCCAGTTAGCCTTTGGTCTCCATCTGGTCATGTGCACTCTCATTCTCTCTCATCGTTTGTCACTCTTTCTCATCTGCCTGCACTCAGACCACAAATACTCATATCTCCTCCTCCTAGTAAATTCACCAGGGCAGCCCGGCAGTCATTTAATTTCTCTGTCTATGCCTAAGTAGGGAATTTCAGTTCAGGAGAGAAGGAAAGAAAACGTACGTTGGCCCCAGTTCCAAACCTTGTTTTTCCATACAGTTTTACCACTCACAAAACTGGTATTTTGATCTCTATCTGATTCCTCTATTTTCTAATTTCTTCAGACCTCAGGGGAGAGAGTTGTGATGACTTAGAGCCTCAAACATGTGTTTGGAGGGCAGGTGCCAAAGGAGTGAGAAGGATTCTTATCTGGGCAGCCACCCTAAGGTGTTTCCTCCATGCTTAACAATTGGGTGTAGAACAAAACTGAAAAATGTTTGGTAGTTGCAGGCTGCTAGGGCCTGACACAAATAGGTTAGTATAAGGGAGGAAAAAAGTACATAGCACGTCACTTACCTTGGGAGCTGGAAGAGGCCGTCTTGCCTTCACCTTGATTTTGGAAAGGGTAGAGCTTCTATGGCAAACATCTAGAGTATGCATTGATGTAAGAGGGCCTTTTTGCATACTGTGTGCAACTGGAAACTCCCCAAAATCTTCTTACAAAGGGGGAAGGCTGGGATATGTGTGGCCATGGACATGCTCTGCCACATGCCAGCCTACCTGCTTTTTCACATGTGGGTCTTTGTCATTATTCTGACTCCCTCAAGCCTTTTCTGGGGACACAAATATCAGTTCAACACCTTGTCCCATGAGGGATAAGTGGGGAGAGTCAGAGTGGTTCCCACTCCTGGATTCACACCCTATGTAAGTGTGAGCAGGCCTGTGACTTGCTTCTTGTCAACAGAATAAGAAAAAAAGATTTTGCAGACCTAATTAAGGTTAAAAATCAGTTGGTTTAGAGTTAATCAAAAGGGAGATTATACTTGATGGGCCTGCCTTCATCAAGTAAAATCTCTTAGAAGAGGGATTAGGTCATCCACTAAGAGGAAGATTCCCCTCACTGGCTTGAAAGCCACCATGTTGAGGAAGCCCACGTGGCAAGGAATTGGAGCAGCCTCTATGAAATGTGGGCCACCTTTAGGTGACACCATTGAAAAGTCAGGGTCCTCAGGGTATAGCCACAGGAAAATAAACTTTACCAGCAACTGAAATAAGCTTGGAAATTGATTCTTCCTCAGTTGAGCCTCCAGATGAGAACACAGCCCAGACAACACCTTGACTACAGCCTTGTAAGACCCAGAGCAGAGGATTCAGTTAAGATGTATCTGGACTCCTGACCACAGAAACTTGCAAGATAACAAAGGCATGTGGTTTTAGGTAGCTAAGTTTCTGATAATTTGTTATGCAATGATAGAAAACTAATACTGTCCTCCTGGAGACAGGTGAGAAGGGGCAGGAGTAAATGGAGTAAAAACACAGGTAATGTTTCTGTGAAGGAAGCAGTTCTTACATTATAACCTGTGCAATGTAGAAAGGGAGAAAATCTTCTCCCTCCCATTACCCACAGGGGTAGATCTCTATAGTCCTTGCCCTAATGATCACTCAAGCCATTTCAATTATTTGCTTTTTGGATTTTTATTTTGCAAAGGAGAGAAACAGAGTTGATTGGAAATTAGAAACTAGCCATAGAAGTGCCTGCACCTCATACAGAGGTTCCGTCAATTCCTTTGGCTTTTCCTTCCTGGGTTTTGATTTTCCTATTCTTACTTCTGTTCTGTGAGATGTCCAATGATCCTTCTAATAAAACCTTCATCCCTACTTTTTAAAGAAGAGTGTAATATGCTAGCCAGAGTTGATTGCTCTTGCTTACAGCCAAAGTAAACTTAATGCCTGGTATATTTTCCCATTAGCCTAATTGCCCCTCAAATTAGTAACCAATTGAATTGCCCATCCCCACTCTTTCTTTTCTGAAATAAGAACTTCAGGCTCTTCTCTGGTCTCTTTGATCCTCTTAATTTTGCTGCACTATTACTGTTCCTATTTCTGATAATGCCACAGCTATCATTGCCTGTCTGGGTCTAACTTTTTGGCTGGAAGCTGTCATTGATAACCCTAATGTTGTCTTCAGGGAGAGGTACAGCCATTCTTCTCTTGGCTTCTCCTTTTTAAACATGGGGTTTAGTGTTTTCTAATTCCTTTCAGCTCAAATGAGGTCAAACTATGACTTTGAATAAACTTTCACCAAACCCTTGACTATGAGAGAAGTTCATTATTTGTAGGATTGACTATCCTTAGAATCTATGGGCATGAACCAACCCCAGAGTCTTTTACTGGGCTGGACCACTGCCTACCTGCTGATTTGCTTCTATGTAGCAGGTGTCATGTCTACCCCAACTCTCCTGATTCCAGATCAACTGATTCTGATTCTCTAAATGGTAAGGTAGGCATTATTTGTTGTACTTCATTTTTTTTGTCACAAGATTAACCTTGCCCTAGAATGACTAAAGGTGAGAATATCTATTTTTATTACATTCAGGGAAAATCTCAACTCACCCTCAATGTTATGTCTGTCTGCATAACCTCAAATATCAATACAATGGTTTCACAAGGCATTAAACAAATTCTGTCTTATAAAGCATGAGATAATGTCCTATGCTGACATGAACAGTCTAGTCTAGGTTGTACTATGCCAGTTCTAGTCCAGTTCTACTCTTTGCTTCAAAGTAAAGGTCCACATGTCTCTTCCTGCAGTCTCCATACCTGATTTTGGGGGAGCGAATTATTGGCTAATACAAGAACCATACAGATATGTCTCAGAAATACACAGTAATTTTCAGTCATGTCTCTCCTGAAATTTAGATTTATGGGAAGAAATATTTTCCAACAAAATATGTAGGGAAATAGGATAAATTGCTCTAAGTGTGTAATACTAAACAGGACACTTGAAGGTTCAATTGGAAACATCAGTATTTGGGTTACTCATAGCTCCCAGGTAGATCTTCCTCAAGAATCTTGGTATGCCATTGCCTTAGGTTTGCATTGGTAAAATGTTTTTTACAGTGATTTTTTTTTCCTAACAAAAGAGTAGTTTCCCCAAAAAGTTAAATTCCAGACTACCTACAGTACGAGGCTTGTTATTTGGTAGAATGAGGAGAATCTTCTATTGAATGTTAAAAGAATGAATTCCAGTTCTGTCTCTAGCACAAACTAGTCATATTAGCTTGAACAGTCACTTAACCTTTCTAGAAACTTTGTTTTGTCTGAAAAAAGCAGGTGGGACTAGATGTGTTAGATAGTATCTTCTATCCCTTAACTTCTATGCTAGCCTAGGAGTTAGTAGACAGGATGTGACTCGGATAGTGACACCAGGCAAGAAAACCTAACTGCTTTATTCCAAGCTGTAATGTAGTAGGAATCAAACGCCTCTGGTGCCGGCTGTTCTGCTGATATCTGTGGGTGATAGATATGAATGGGGACTGACATGAACAACTCATTATAATGCTTGTGAAGAATGGGACCTGCCCTCATGGGCAGAGGTGCTGCCCTTTCTCCTGTTCAGTTCAGTGCCTCCAGATCATCACTATTCAGGCAGGGCTTGTCTGATTCACAGAAAAAGAGTGTTATGGAAGGCTTGGCATTTTTGTGCTAACATTGACCCCCAGATAAGCATCCTCCACCCTGTTCCAGCCCAGTCCAACCAACTCTGCATTTGGATTGTTTCTTTGCCAAATGTTCTGTTATATCTGGGTTCTCTCTGCTCTTAGAATTCTCTGGTCTTCCTGTCTCCTTCCTGTCCCCGAGTCCTGGTAGCTGGGCTGTGTCCTCTTTCTCCTTTCTTTACTTTCCAGAACTCTCTGAACATCTTTTCCTGGCTTACAGAACCATTCCCAGCTGATCCAACCCTTCTACCTGCAGGCCATGGTATCCTAGCTAGTACTTCCTGCTCTCTATCCCACACATTGTTCCCCAGGCAGCAACTCCCAACCTGGGAGCAGGGCCAACTGTGTCAGGGCCAGGAAATGGGGGCTCCAGATGAGCCGCTGTCCCTTTGAGCCTGCTTCCCAGGGAAGGAGAGCATTAAACCCAGCCCTCCTGCAAGAGCAGGGCCTCTGGTGTCATGGGCCAAGTTGGCACAGGCTGGCTTGAAGCAGCCCACACTCTCTACCTGCCTACCCAGCTGTATTTGTGTGTACACATGATGTGGTGCCAGGCAAGCAAGTTAGCAGCCACTTTGAAGGATGATCAGATCCCTCGGTGTGTTTGTCTTAGAGTCTGTAAGAGACATTGAAATCAAATATGTATCAAATATATATATGTGTGTATATATACACACATATATGTATGTATATACACATATATATGTATACATATATACATACATATATACATACATATATATATACACATATATATGTATGTGTATATATAGTGTGTGTGTGTTTTTCCCCAGCCATATGCCTTGGCATCTATCCATGTCATTAACAGAAAACAAGTAGTAACTGAAAGAAATAAGATTTAAGGGACCTGCTTAGTATTTCCTCTTATTCTTTAACTGCGAGACTTCCATAAGGAAGGTAGAACTTGAATACCCATTATGTATTGGGTTCTTTACTGCACTGTTCCTTACCTAACATTCCCTCTCTTAGTTCATGGAAATTTCATTCACTCATGTTATTCCCAGAAATCTCAGCTTCATCTCAAACACCTTTCCTTTCCTCATCCTTCCAATAGTTGAATATTTTCCAAATCTGATTTATTGTTTTATTCTGTTCTTGTAGGGGTGTAGTAATAATTTTTATTTAATAGATAAGAAATAAAGCTCAGAGACACAGAACTCTTGCTGAGGTCACAGAACTAGTAGGTAGGAGAGCAATGTTTTAACCTAAAAGTTTGTCTTTCTCCATGGTCCATGGCAATTCATTAACTCAATAAACATTCAGACTGCCCTTGCCCCTAGGATGATGAGTTGCTAGAGAATAGCCTTGGTATTTGCTCAAGGATCCTGTAATTTAGTGAGGGGGGAATATATTTTCAAAAATCAGAATGCAGTGGAGGAATTGCATGGTTCCCTGAAAGCCCAGGGTAGAGACTGGCTAATTGCTACAGGGGAGTCAGGAGGAACTCCATGGAAGAGGCGATGCTTGATCTGAGTCTTGACGAATAGGTAGAAGTTGGCCAGCAGGACTAGAAGGGAAAGGAAATTCTGGTAGCAGAACAAACAGAAAAAAAAAGCCATAGAAATAAGAAAGAGCATGTGAGAGACAAGTAGGCTCCTCTGTGCGTGATGGTGAAGGTGTGTTGGGGACACTGTGGGAAGTCGTGCAGCAGGTGTATCAGGTCAGGGGGTCTTAGCTTCATCTCTGAGCAAGAGGGAGGTGCTGCAGTCTGAGCAGGGAAGAGATGCAATCACTTATAGGCCCTATGGCTTAAGAAGCAAAATGAGCTTGGAAAGGTGCATGGAGACATGCACGAGAGTGTGAGAGTATGTGAGTATATGTGTAAGTGTATGTGTGTATCTGTGTGAATGGGAGCAAGTGTGTATGTGTGAGTGAGTGTGAGTGGGTGAGTGTGTGTGAGTATGCAAGTGTATGTATGAGTGTATGTGGGTGAGTGTGTATGGTTGAGGGTGAATCAGTATGATTGAGTGTGAATGTGTGTATAAGTGTGTGAATGTGCACGCGTGACTGCGTATGTGTGTGTGGACACTAAACCTATGGAAACCAGTTAAGAGGCGTTTTCAATTGATTAGAGAAGTAGTAGTACATGCCTGGACTGAGGCACAGCAGATGGGGGTGGTGAGGAGGTGGCAGAGGTGACAAATAATTGCATTAGGCAATAGAGCAGACTCAGAGACAAATTAATGGGTGGAGGAGGCAAGGAAAGAGGAGGTGTTTGGGACAACAACGATGCAGTTTCTAGTTAAATAGCTTGGGTGAATGATGGTGCCATTAACTCAGATAAGGCATGTGAGAGAATAATGAGGTCAGTCTTGGACAGATTGGTGGAGACCAGCATGGTGCTGAGGACTGACACTGCTGTTCTTGGAGCAAAATGGGGGAGGGGGCTGATGTCGTAGGGGCAGTGGTCAGAAGAGAAAGGGGGTATCCCAGGACATGGTCAGGACCCATGCTAATATTCCTGGCCAGTGCATTCAGGTTTGGGTTGGAGAAGCCCCAGCTCCATCTGCAAAGCTGGTCTGTGTTCCCAGTTCTCTTGTCATGTTGACGCCCCTCTCTGCTTGTCATGACTCAGGCGCTGACAGCCTCAATGGTGCTGGCGATCCATCAGTGAGTGGAAAAAGATAATTGACCATCATCTCACCTCACCTCGCCTCGCCTCAACTGATAGAGAGAAATTTAACTGCTTCATTCCACTATAATTCTCCATCTTTTTCTTCCTCGTTTTTACTTGGAAGTTTACAAAAGTGATTGATGATTTGCTATCAAATATAAAAAAAGAAGCTAAAATATCATTGGACAGTTTAACAGCCTTTAAAATATAATGGTCTCTCTGGCTGGACATCCACAGTAGCTGTAGAAGCCCAGAAGGTCAATCTTTAATGAACTGGTGAGAATTAGAAAAGGAAAGTGAGAGTGATCAATGCTCAGAGCCAGTTCCACAGCCTGCTGACCTTGGGGGAAGAAGGGACATCCGTAAATGATTATGGAGCCCTTCTGAAATGTGCACGGGGCTGTCAGAAGCCACTGGGGAGGCTGGAGGACTGGCCTGTGCTGGGGAGCCAGGGGTTCTGGGTCACACCAAGCAGAGGAGGCTCCTTGCCCTTAGCTCAGTCCTCGTTCGTACCCTCATGATAATCCAGACTGGCTTTAGGTTCTTGCCTCCTTGCTAGGACTCCCTCCAATCTTGTGCCTCAGGGCACAAGGTTGACCTTTGACCCTGTCCAGAGAACCCAAATGCTCCCCTTGCCAACATTTTTGGTCTCTGAGACCCTCTGACTTACTTGCTCACATCCCTTTCCTTCATTGTTGAAAGTGAACCACTGAACTTATCAGGGTTCCATGGCAGGAGGAGGAGGGGAGGGCAGTTATCTTCTATCAACCATCTCCTGTGTGCCACATACTCTTCCAGGCACTCGCCTTCACACTGTCTTATTTGGTTCCTTCTCTACCCTTTGAGGTAGTTGTTATAATGCTCACTGTAGTTGAAGAACATGAGGTTCAGCAGTCATGGTAGGCAAGCAGCTGGAACATGGCTCCCAGTGATCCAGCCTTGTGACTTTCATGTCTTTGGGTAATCCCCTCTCCTGGAGTGTGGCCAAGACCTAGTGACTTACTACTAATAAACAGAATACAACAAGAGTGGTGGGATGGCACTTCTGAGATTAGGCTATAAAAAGACTGTAACTTCCATCTTGTTCTCTAGTTAGCTTCTTCTGCTGAAAGCTTGCCGCCATGGTGTGAGCTGCCTGATGGAAAGGCCTGTATGGCAAGGAACTGAGGGGGACTGAATCCCACCCAGTAACCATATGAGTGAGCTCAGTCAAGTCTTGAGATGAGACCGCAGCCCCAGCTCACTTCTGGATTGTGAGCAGAGCACCCAGCTAAGCTGCATCTAGATTCCTGACCCACAGAAACTGTAAGGTAATACATGCATATTGTTTTAAGCCACTAAGTTTTGGAGTACTTTGTTATTCAACAATAGATGAATAATTCAGAATGGTTAAATAATTTTTGCAAAACAGACAGTTAATAAATGGTGGAATCCAGACTCAAAATCAGGACTGCTTGATTTGAAAGCATCACAATCTTTTCATTATACTATATTAATTTTAAAAAATGACTTGTACCTGTAGCTCCAGGAGATGTATGCCTGTTGGGTGGTGGGATCCTGAGGTGTGCAGACAGGCAGGGTCACATCGCCAAACTGTGTGTTCTATCCTTGCCCCACTGCTGGGCCTTCCGGGTGTGGCATGTAGAGGCCCAGTGATCACCCTTCCCTCAAAAACTCTTTCCTCTTAGATGGATTGCGTTTAGGAACATCTGCCCAGAAGGACTGCAGTTGATTTAAGCATCTTTGCTTTTAATTTTTGGTACCTTTTAGAGGGAAAGAGAAAAATAAGATTAGTTTCCTAAAGTGTAATTGTTTCAGGCAGTTATTTATTAATGAAAAGAAACGACATGTCAACAAAGCTCGGGTTTTGCTGTAGAACTAATGTTAGCCAAGGAATAGGTTATAAGGAAGGTAAGCCTGCTGTCAGTCTGCATTTGTCCATCGCCATGATCATCTATTAATTACCTGTGCTCTGGACCCAGGCTGGGAGACAGTCTTTGACCCCTCTCCACTGAGGGTTGCTGAGCACCAAGGGGCAGGAGAAGCATCATCTCTGACATGGTTCTCCTAAAGGAGCTTTATGGGCTTCTGAGCTTTCTCTGAGATTATGAAGACTCACTCTCTGCCTGGACCCCAGGATGGGGAAGGGACAGGGGTGCTTTGTTGAAGATGAAGGGTATAGAATGCTGACCTGACTTGTCATTGAGTTGTGTGAGTGTCTTGTATTTGGAGTCAGTAAAGTGATTGGAACTTGCTTTGAGTTTCCTCAGGTATGAAACAGGGGAAATTATAATACATACCTCACAGGGTTGATAGAAGGATCAAATGTGATAATGTACATGGAAACGTGTATAATAGAAAGCACTTTACAAATTGTGTGTGTGTGTGTGTGTGTGTGTGTGTGTGTTCCTGTGAGTTTGGTCAAGTTGGGGTTAGACTCATGGAGTGGATCCAAGAGAATAAAACAAATGATCTGATGAACCCATTTGACTAGAAATTGGAAAGGGCATTTCAGAGGTACTTTCAGAGGCAATTAACATAATTCCTGCCTAATAGTAGTTTAAACCCATGAAGGCATTAATGATTCCTTAAGTGTGATGGCCCCATGGCTCTATGCTGTCACAGAGGAGTCAGGCACGCCACCATCCTTGGTGGGTTGAGTTGTTTTGGTCCTCGTGTTCACCATCTCATTATCATTAGATGCCTAACAGGTCCTCATTCAAGTTGGGTTCTGTCCATTTTATCTTGGAAAGCGGTTTTTTTGTTTTGTTTGTTTTGTTTCCTTTTTTGCCCCAGAAGCCCCTGAGCTGAATTACTCCTCTGTCCAGAATTGGTCACACAGGGTGCAAATTCTGAACTAGTCATATTGTATGGAGACCTGAGAAAGCAAATTAAAAAAATATATTGATATGTATTCATTCATCATCATAAGTTGGGAGAAGGCAAGAGAGAAGGGAGTTAGGAATGACTGCTAGAGTGGAAGGGACCCAGGATCTGATTTAATCCCATAAGAAGAGACATGAGGCTCAGAAGGTTTAATAGCTTGTCCAAAGTCACAAATTAAGTGGATAGTACCTACTGTACTTAGAATGGGGCATATATAGATTATTTTCATGTTTTACGTGGATTGTGAGACGATTGAGGAAAATTATCTTACATATAGAATGCCTGGAAACCTAAGCATGACCTTCAAAACATATCTTTAGTGTCTTTCTAAATAGTTACATGGTTCCTTAGAATATAGAGGTAAACTGAGTTACAGAGATAAAAGGGGAAATGGAGAGCATTGGGCTCTTAGGGTTGTCTATTTTGTGGCCAGAATGGTTGAGGTGAGCAAGCTTATTGGAGCTCAGCAAACCACGTACGTCTTCACTATGCAGTCATGAAACATCAGCATAATGCAAGGGAACTGGGAGGAGTTTATGGGGGAGTTAATTCAGACTCCGCTGCAAATATTCAGTGAGTGTCCAGACTGCCCAGTACCAAGTTAGGTCCTATGTAGATACAAAGTAAGTGCAATTCAATTCAATTCAAATTGACCCAACAAACATGCATTGAGTGTGCTTGTTCCTGGCATGATAAATATATGAAGATAAATACATGATGCTTTCCTTCCAGATGCTCACAAATAGAATGGACAACAACATGGGTAACTCACTAAAATGCTATAAAATCCCTGCTGTAATATGGACAGGAACAAAAGGCAATAGAAGCTCAATGGACGCAACCAGAGGGACACTTTTTAATGACCATTCCAGAGCCCAACATAACCAGAGAAGAGATTTATATCATGAGGCTGTCAAACTTTCTCAGATAAAGAGAGTGATAGACTGAATAATCCAGGGTGGTAAGTGTGGGAAGTTCAGATAACACTAAGGAAGTTAAGAGGAGAAAAAGTCAACAAGGACTGGGCCTACTCAAAGAAGACTTTTTGGGGTCATGGACCTTGAACTGGGACTTGCTTGGAAGATGGTATTTGGAAGAAGAATACAAAAAGGAATAAAGGGTTGAGGAGATTAAGCCAAGATAAGGAAGTAGGAACATGCACAATATATTTGGAAACCTGGCCTTCTACACAGAGGGCCTGTGGCCAACTTCTTTTCTACTTCTCTTCAGGTTCCCAGCCACTGAATTCCAAAGGTTTTTGTTATATGGTCCAGACTCAAGGCATTCCTCTTGGCCTTTGGGCAAAGGAGCCCACCCTTTGTGTTTATCCCTAAGAAAAAGAGAGAGTAGTCAGAACCCCTGCAGAGAGGTTTGACTCCCGGAAGCAACTGGTGTCCCACTTTAACCCTGGTCTCAAGTCTGGAAAAAACACAAAACACTTACTCTTACCTCTCTCCCCACCCCCAGAAGGATAGATTAAAAAACAGAAGGTTAAGGATTTTGCCAAATATGGAAAAATGCTTTTGGCATTCAATGTGGCAATCAATCTCTAAAGAATTATTCAACATTTGATGTTCATATCCTCCTCAGTGTTATCTCTAGATTTCTCCTTTCAGGAAATCTCAAGAATTAAAAGCTCACAAGAAGTTCCAGATAAAGATGCAAGATGCTGAAGAATCAATAACATTTATTGAGTGCTTACCAAATGCCAGGTACTATTCTAAATGCTTTGCTTTACATGCATAACTCACAAGGGGAAAGCCCTATGGCACTGACTGTTGTGCTCCCACGGACTGCAGAATGGAGATAGTGGACTGGCAAAATGCAAGAAGCTATGTGTGCAAACACAGCTTTTGATAATGTTGGGAAGAGACATGACCATTGGATCCATTTTTATGACTTTATCCATTCTGCCTAACCTCCCTTCCCTGCCCTGCAACAATTTTGGCATTCTTCCACATGCCAGCCAAAGCTTTTCTGTCCCCACTAAATCCATATATGCTGCGGCTTGATACACCATCACTCACACCCATTTCCTGGAAAGCTCCTCTTTGGGCAAGTGGCACTGCTCATTGAGTTTCTGAGCAGAGCTGTTATTGGGGTCACAGTATGGCCCAGGGAAGAAACTCAATGACAAGTACAGAGTGGGAGCTCTCTAGAGCAATGTCTGATCGTCATGATGGCATGTTGGAAAATTGATAACTTTACTCTGCCTAAGGAGAAACCTCCACATGTCACCACTAATCATGCAAACTAGACTCTTAAAATGAAATTACGCTGAAACACAACCAATCAAAGTTGGAGTCTCAATTGCTCTATGACTTCATTTAAAGTTCCAGTGCCAGCAGGAAGAAAAAAGAAATCAATACTACATTTTCTTCATCATCAATTTTGCTTTTTTGCTAAATGAAAATGCTTATATTCCTTCTCTTGTTCCCTCCACCATCGAAGATGTTATTTCTCCCCACCTTACCTTATCCATCCTGTGGTCACAGTTGAACTCACACAAAGAGTTTTATGTAGAACAGAGTTGTGCGTACGGCTTCTTTGTAGGTGGAGAGTCGATAGTCTGCTTACTCCAAACAGCTCTCAAGGCCCTCAGTGCAAATCCCAGTGTAATGCCCTGTGCCAGACTGTTGTACCAGGCCTTGTTGAAGGGAATGTGATAAGGGTGGCAGGCCTGTCATGAACTTATTCATGGGCTTTGGTTACAAAAGTAGCAAAGAGACCTCATTATAAAATGTTCTCACTTGTTCAGTTGCAGAACTAAAAGGGTTTTGCTGAACAATAGAGAAAACTCACCGCCAAAGCCATCCCTCAGTAGTGACCTTTAAGAGCTCTCAGTGAGCTCCTGTTTCTGTTGGCTCCAAGATGGTCCCAATTCAGGACTTAACTCACTTGGCAATATTTGGAAAGACAGAAAGAAAGAAAAATTTGCCACAGAGGAAGAAAAAAAAATAGTTCCGCGGGCTGGAAACTCATTTCTTGAGGAGCAGGAGCACATCGCCTTGCTCTCTGGGACTCACCAAGCTCCAGGAAGCTCGACCAGTCACTTAATAAGTCATTGAGGACGTGTGGTTTAATTAACTCGCCCAAAATTCCTTCTTTCCCTTTCTCACTTTTGCTATTAATATTTTTCGATATCTGATAATGCAGTGTAGTTAATTCTTTCTGGCTTTATAATGAACACTGCCATAATGAAAAAGGTTAGCAGGGCTTCAGGCAGCTTTTAATTAGCCAGCCGAGCAGGTAAAAGCACTTTATTCTTCTCTTTTTTTCCCCTTACTTAGCAATTAATGGAGAAGCTCAGTGGCACTTACCGTACCTTTTTTGTTTTCTAATGGATGATGCTGCACAGAGCAGGAAGGCCTTACTGTACCCCCCTGTTACTACCAAGTGAGAACATTGGAGGCTGCATCACTGCATTTCTAGCCTCTGGTTTGTGGGTAAAATCGTTTCTGCTGCTGGCTGAAGGTTTACCTCATTAAAAAGCTAAGTTACCTAGAGTTGTTACCAGTTCCCTGTCTTGCACTTTTCGGTCTTTGCATCTGCATCCAGAGGCCCCCCAAGAGGTTTTTGCAGCCCGTCTGGCCTTGCTTTCTGCAAATATTTTCCTGGTTCTATTTAAGTGAGCCATCTTCCTCTGTTTCTCATGCTAACAAGCAGCCTTGGGGTTGTTGTTCTTCTTTTACAGACAGGAAAACTGAGGCTCAAAGTGATTACCTGCCTAGCCAAAAGCCCTTTTTCCAGTTCTGATGGTGCCATCTCTGGATATGAAAAGTGGCATTCTCAAGCTAATTGTGGAACTATCTTACAGGAGGAATGTGGGGTGAGGGGGGAGCTTAGATATTATGTGGGCCACTTCCCAGTCTATTAATCAATAAAGAAAACTTGGGTGGAATTATTTGCATGATTCTACTCCATTTTGCAAATATAACACAAAAAATTGTTCTTGATGTGCATAGCACATTTTTGGTGTTGTAGGCTTGATAAAAGCTGACTCTGTATGCAGATCTCTAGAGAGAAACTGGGACAATTTTTTTTTTTTTTAGATGAGTCTAACTCTATCACCCAGACTAGAGTGCAGTGGTGTGATCTTGGCTCAGTGCAACCTCTGCCTCTTGGGCTCAAGTGATCCTCCCACCTCAGCCTCCCAAGTAGCTAGGACTGCAGGCATGTGCCACCATGCATGGCTACATTTTGTACGTTTTGTGGAGATGAGGTTTTGCCATTTTGCCCAGGCTGGTGTTGAACCCCGGAGCTCAAGTAATCCCTTTGCCTCAGCCTCTCCAAATACTGGGATAATAGGTGTGAGACACTGCACTCAGCTGGGCCAGTTTTTATAAGAGCCCAGGGTCTCCTGAAAAGAAAGAAATAGGCCAGGCACGGTGGCTCACGCCTGTAATCCCAGCACTTTGGGAGGCCGAGGCGGGTGGATCACAAGGTCAGGAGATCGAGACCATCCTGGCTAACACGGTGAAACCCCGTATCTACTAAAAATACAAAAAATTAGCTGGGCATGGTGGCGGGTGCCTGTAGTCCCAGCTACTTGGGAGGCTGAGGCAGGAGAATGGCATGAACCCGGGAGGTGGAGCTTGCAGTGAGCCAAGATCGCAGCACTGCACTCCAGCCTGGGTGACAGAGAGATACTCTGAGAAAGAAAGAAAGAAAGAAAGAGAAAGAGAGAAAGAAGGAAGGAAGGAAGGAAAGAAAGAAAGAAAGAAAGAAAGAAAGAAAGAAAGAAAGAAAGAGAAAAGAAAAGAAAAGAAAAGAAAAGAAAGGAAAGAAAGAAAGAAAGAAAGAAAGAAAGAAAGAAAGAAAGAAAAATAGAGACCCCAGGCTCTCTAAGATTCAAAGTTGAGGAGAGTTTGAAAGTGTGTGGGATGGTCCTGTGCGAACAGTCAAGCTGAAGGAAGGGATGCTGAAAGCATAAAAATGAAGCATACCAGGACAAAAGCAGCCTGAACTAGTGATCTGGGCTTGACCCAAAGCTTCTGGCTTCCCAGCACAGGCTGGTAGAATACTTCTCCAGTGATATATACTGGGAATGATGGTTGATCATTTAAGAATAACCTAACAGAGATCACTATAAGGGCAGGAGCCCCTCTAAAGATGAGTTATGATGTGACACTTATCTCTTTGGGGTACTTGTCTAAATGTGTCTGTCCTGTAATATCTTCTTGTTGATAAGCTTCCCGAAAAGGGGAGATAAAAGGAGAATCATGTGAATTTGGTTGCATCAGTTGTGTAAAATATTTGGTGCATTCTCTTCTCACCACCTCATACCAAGTTCAGGAACTTCTGGCTGGATAAAGATCTCACTAATGCCACTGGGGCAATGGGACTTGAGCATTGAAATTTGCAAATCCTTGGTAGACACTTTGAAGTTTTTGTTGCTTGCGGTCCTTGTACTGTGATCTTAATTAAATTGAGGTGAAAATAATGACTTCACTTGTTTTTATTGCCAGTGCAAACTTTAGCAACAGCAGTGTGGGATGAGGAAACCATGACTGCAGGAGCGGTAGGAGGTGTCCAGGCCTCCAAATCTGCCAGGGTCGACAGCCGCCTGCATTCCAGGGAGAATTCTAGAATGCTACTTTGCAGCCTAGTGCAGGTACCACTGTGGTCTCATGTCTATGACTGTGCAAGACTGGTGTTCATCTGTGATCCCCTGTGGCAGCCACCACCACAGTGATGCTGGTGGAGCAATCTCACATTCCAGTCCTCCGCCTTCAAAAGCAGGATTGGCCCCATGGGAGAATTTGGGGAGGGATGGTGGCTCGAAGGTGCTATATTGGCTTTTCTGTTAAAAATTGAAGTTGGCGAAGTCTGTCAAAACAGTTCCTTTATATTTGAAAAGCACTTTGAAGTTTTCAAAACAATACCATATCCATTATCAACACCTCAGTCAAATAACACTTTTAAGTGTCAGTCAGGAAACTGTACTATTTTCTCCATTTAGAGAAGAGGTTACCCCCTTCTCTAAGGAAAGTTCAACTGGAGGCAGTTTTTCTCCATGGGGGACACTGGGCAGTGTCTGGAGACTCTTTTGTCATCACAACTGGGGTAGGGGAGTGAGTGCTACTGGCCTCTGGTTAGTAGAGACCAGGTGTGCTGCTATATATCCTGCAATGTACAGGACAGTCTCCAATGGCAAAGAATTATCCAGCCTAAAATGACCATAAGGCAGAGCTTGAGAAATCTTGATTTAAGGACATACAACTAACAAGAGGAAGAGCTGCTAAGTTTTAGAGTTGTTGTCTACTATGAATAACAGCTGCGATTTGTTAAATATTTACTAGGTGCCAAGCACTGTTCTAAGTGCCTCACCCATCAACTCAATTCCCACAACAGGCCTGGGTGGCAGGAATATTACTCCAACCAAGACTCAGAGAGGTTACGTAGCTTTCCAAAGGACATGTGGCAGAATTAGTGATGGAGCCTGTGTTGTCTTGCCCCAATACCTCTCCTGTCTCTACCTCCCTGCATCGTAATAGAGACGGGAGACCCTGCTCAACCTGACTAGCAGCTGGTACTGAACAAGTACTCCTTACGGGCTTTAAGATGAACTGGCTAATTTTTATATGGTCAGAAGTGGCAGGTTCCAGGATCACCACAGAAAGCAAGTTTCAAGAACATTTTCTCCTCTCTAGCATACAATTTCAAAACTCAGGGAGCCCAGTGGCCTCTAAAATTCCTATTCATTGACATATTCTCCTTTTCCTCTCTTAGACCTATGGCACAATGTATCATTCATTCACTTGTTCATATACTCACTCTAAAATATTTTATCAAGGGTTGGAGGTAAAAAGAGGAAAGAAATATGTACAGTCTTTTATTGCCAAGTTACCAACAGTCTATTGGGTCAAACAAGCCTAAAAATATCATTCTATTACAATGTGCTCAGTGCAGTGATAGAGGTGTGTCCAGGCTATCTCAGGTGCACAGAAAAGAGGCCCCAGCCAATTTCTGGAGGCAGGGAATCAGGTAAGGCTCCTAGGAGGTGACCACTGAGTGGAGTCTTAAAGGCTGAGATGGAATTAGTAAAGTAGAGAAGATGAGAAGGACTAACATGGAAATAGGGAGCTGCATCTGCTGAGAAATGCAAGTAATCCAGTGTTATTGGAGCCTGAAGCACCAAGCAAGGAGTGGTGGGAGATGGAGATGGAGAAACAGGCTGAAGCCTGAAGCGGGGCTTGTAAATGCTAGGGGTACGTTGAGGGAGGAGAAGGAGTTTGAGCATCCAGGTTACAAAAGCTCAGGGAGAGCCACCTTGTGTTTCAGATTCAAGTGTGCTAAATCCATGTGGAGACAAAGCTGGAGGCAGGGAGGTCAGCTGGGAGGCTGTTGCAGGAGTCTGGGCCACGAGCCTAAAATGGGAGTTGGAGAAGGAGGGAATGAATTTAAAAATATTTTGGAGGTAAAGTCAGCAGAACTAGGTGTCTAGATTTGGGAGGTATGGGAGGAGGATAAGTTATGTTTGGAATTGTTGCATGAGGTATCTGTGGGACATTCAGGTAGATGGGTCCATCCAGTGGACGATGGTATATACAAGCCTGAACCTTTAGGGAGAGAAATGGGCTGAGAAAGAGTTGGGAATCATCCGCAGAGAGGCGGGAGTTGCAACAGTGAAAATCAGTTAAGCAAATTGGCCCAGGTGCCTGCCCCAATTTAATTATCTGTCGCCAAAGTGCGAGGCAGATGTACAAACATGGCGTTCAGCAGCCTACCCATATAGATGTGGGAGGGCACTTAAAGAAGTCATTGCAAGCAGAACAAACAGCTCCAAATAAGGCAAGTGCAGCTAGACAATCTAGCTTGATATTCCTTCTTTGGATAAACAGCATGTAGAGGCTCCGTGGGAAGCTGCCTCTCCCTTCCCATTATAAAGAGAATGGCTGTTTTTTGGGACATGAGATCAACAGTGAAGACTTTACAGTCTTCATGGGCTTAGACTTGGACTACTCTCAATGTGAATATTCACTGCAGGGCCCTGAATTATGGGAGACCCTGTCTGGAATCTGGATTCCTTTCCAGGCCTGAAGGTCACTGGGTTTCCTATATAATTCCCTTTTCTCCCATGTCATGGCCCTTCCTAAATGGCAGAACATGAACATGTATGCAGTATGCAGTATGACTGTGAACATCCCAACAATTACACGCACCCCCGTCCTCCTCCTCTTCCTGGTATGTGCACAAGCTTCAAGTTAGAAAAACAAGTCTTTCCATATTAACACCTGGCACCTGGTATCAAATACATCCAGCCTTAGTAATTATTCTTGGGCTTTGCAGCAGCTTTCTTTTGACCAGTGTTGAAGGCTGGTGCCAGTCACCATAACTAGGTGTGAATTAATGCAACAGCATCCATGCCGCAGAGCCTCCTGGGTTTGTGTTTGAAACACAGGGCTGTGTTTTAGAGCCGTGGATAAAGTTCATTAATAGGTGCGAGCACAGTTCTCAAAGGGCAGTTCTGCCATATTTCCAGTCACTGTTCAGAATTCTCATTAGCCAATTACCCTGCTCCCATCCTCCCTGCTCCTGTGGTAATGTGTATTTTAAAGCCTCGATAAGACACAGCATGTTTTAAATATACCTTAATGTATTGGAAATGCATGAGCCCCCTTTGGGTTTATATATTTTAACCACTAGCCAATTTTGCAAAGTTATAAATAAATGTTACAGGCATCAGCTGCAGTAGTAGAATCAGCTGGGGATATTTAAAAGCCAGTCTAAAGTCTAACTTACCTCTAAATCTGAGATATCAAGCATGGTGAGCAAAGCAGGCAGGAATATGCAAATGATTTCCTGGTAATAAAATCAACAACCTTGACACATGAAGCGAGATTGAATGGGAATAGGGTTGGTGGGGGAAGCAGCTTGGTTGAATTAACAAGTATTTATGTGCAAGTGACTGTCCTGGGCATTGTGGGGATACAAAATGGTTCTGGCTGTCAAAGAGTTTATGAACATGTACAGAGTGATGAGACAAGGACACGGATAATAAGCAGAGAGGTTGAGGTGAGTACCACTGGAGAAGGACAAAATGTTATGGGGGCCAACATGGGAGGTCAGAAAAGATTTCTTGGAGAAGGTGGCAATTGAGATGCACTTTGATAAATGGGTCAGATTTTATAGGCAAAGAAAGGAAACTTGAAAGTGGTGGGGGCCAGGGTCTGAGCAAAGGCTGGGAGGTGTGAAAACGTAGATCATTTCAAGGTTCTGCAGACAGTCCAGCAGTCCAGCTGGGTGGAAGTACTGGGCTCACATTGAGGAGCAATGTAAAATGAGGCTGGAGGGCAGGTAGGGGCCAAATTGCATGAGGCCGTGAATGCTAACATGAGGAGTTTTAAAATGATTCAATAAGAATTGGGGAGATAATAAAAAGTTTGGAGCAGGGGAACAAGATCAGAGTTACCTTTTGGGAGGACTAAATTGGCAGCAGGATCTACAAAGGACAAGAATGGAGAGATACAGGAATCAAGGAGACCAGTTAGCTATTGAAATAAAACACAAGAGCTGGAAGGAAGAGCTGAACTTGGGGTTGAGCAGTGGACGGCAGAGGAAGAAGTGCCTCTGTGAACGGCAGATGCATCTGACAGCAATAGCTAACTTAAGCAAAGCCTGAGAATGACCCTGTGGTCTAAGAAGAATGTGTGTTTGGAGTTCTGTGCTGAAGAGTCTGGGAGTGACCAACCTGGAGATTCATTCCTTATCTATGAGGAGCATCTGAACCCCTCAGCCCATCTCATGGAATGCAGACTGTACAGAGGATTGAGGCCCTTTGTTCTGGGTTAAACAAAGGTTGTCAGGTGTAAGTTTCTAGGGGGAAGGTGCCAAGTGAAAATACTATATAAACTGCATGCTTTCTACAAATGGTAGCACTTCTCCTGTCCAGCCTGCCACCACTGGACTGCATGTAATTGTCCTCAATAAACCCCATGTCTCATTCACTGGCTATAGGTCTCTTTTTTTGGCCTCTCAAACATGGTGCCATCCCAATTGGAGTCAAGAGGGGTCTGGCACAACACTGTGAGAGACACATTGGGAAGGAAGATGAACATGAAGGACCACAGGCAGCTGACTGGATCCGATGCATGTGTATTGGGGGTACACTCATGAAGAGGGGGTGTCAAAAATGGCACCAATGTTGTTAGCTCTGGCGACTGGTGCCATGGGCAGAGCCTTGAACAGAACAGAAGGAAGGCTGTCCCAAAGATAATCTGACTTGGATGTGAGATTGGGAGATAAGTAAAAAGTTCTACTAATAAAAGTTGTAAACTCTAGCAAGAGCCTGGGTCAGGAGATAGATATGTGCAAGCTAGGGGAGATGAGATCAACAAGGGGGAGAGAGAGAGAGCAAAACGAGAAGAGGGCCAAGGGCCAGAAAGGCCAGCATTTGAGAGGTCCCCTGCCTTCTCCTATGAATGGTGATCTCTTGACCAGCACTGGGAATTGCTAGTCATTTCAAGATCTGATTCCGTCATTGTCCTTTCTATGCAGGACAAGGAAGACATAAGAGCCAGAGTCTGCAGACGTCATCAAGGCAGTTCCAGAGTAGGAGTACCAAGATGTATTGGGGGTGGTGGTGGGGAGCAGTGGAGAGGGGAAGGTAGTAAGCAGCATTTTTCCCTAAGTCCCTCCATGCGATCTTAGGAGACAGTCTAAAGATATTCCCCACCCCCAGAGGAGGAGAGACGTGTAATAGTTGACACATGTGTGAACAAAGATTTTTGAAGATGATACATAAACATATGCATACGTATATATACATGCAGACACACACATTATACATACATCCATATATATTTATATCTAGCCATGTCTCTATTTATCTATCTGCGTATCTATCTACTTACCTATCTACCTACCCACCTGACTGCCTAAGTGATTTGTCATAGGAATCGGACCTTACACAATTGTGGGAGCTGCTTAAACAGTCTGTGAGGGGCTACTATCTTTCATCTGATGCTGGAGCCAACAGTCCATGGGGCAGGCAGTCAAGAACAGATGATCTATCTCCTGCCTTGGGATAGCAAGGATGAGCTGAACCCCAAGAAAAGCTGGAACCCATGAGTGCTGATGAGTCTGTGCCAGTTCTCACTGCTTCCAACCTTGACAAAATCGATAGACTGCAGGGGAAGGTAGGTAGTGCCTTTCATCGTAGATCTAAAGGCGCACCTGGCCCAAGAGTCAGAGAAGCCGAAGAAGAGCTCAAGGGAAGGTGGAGCAGTTACATGTCCAGCAGGTGCCTAGCACCAAAGAGAGACGATAGTAGAACAGCGACATGTGTAAGCTAACACTGCTCCCACTCAAAACAACTAAGTGTGAAAACAATGACTGCTGCTTCATTTCTGCCCTCCGATTCTTGCAGGAAAACATCTTTTATGGTGCTGCCTAACCAGAAACCTACATGGAGGCAGTTCTGGGAAACGTAGTTCATTCTACGCTGATAAAGCCAGCACAGCCAACGAGGGTGAAAGGAGTGAAGCAACGGAGGAAGACAGTAGAGGAGCAGGATAGGAGATAAATGCGTGAGCAATCTGACTTCCCTAGCCCACAGGCCCCCATCCACTAGACAAGCAGACTCGAGTTTGACTATAAGCAAACTGAGGTCAGGGCCTGTACTGTAGTTACCTAATTCTCTCCAAAGCATTTAAGAACAAGCTATTAAGCACCTGCTAGTCTCCAAGCACTGTACTATTTTATGTGCATGTGCATCTTACATACTATTCAGCATAATCTCAAATGGGGAGTATTATTACTATACCCAGTTTATAAGTAGGGAAGCTGCGGGTTAGAGAGGTAAGTAATGGGTTCAAGGCCACATAGCTAGAAAGTGGTAGAGATTGTATTTGAACCTCAGTCTGTATGACTCCAAAGCTTCTGCTCTTAACCCCTACTAAATCTAAAGCATCCCCAGTTCCTAGCAGAGTGTCTGGGCCACAGCAGGCTTTTGATTAACAGGAATTAAATTACTGGATTTGTGGGTGAGGGATGGATGGTTGGATGCACAAGTGGTGGATGGTTGGATAAATGATGGAACTCAGGTGTTGGAGAAGTTGAGAGTTTAGAGGGGACAGAGGGTCAGGGGAAGAGAATGAACAGCACTTAGAAAAGCAAACTTGACTCCATGAGGTGCTAACCTTTGATTGCATAGGGGAGAGAATCCCAGTGAAAGCCAGACATGTGCTGAGTCCAGCTTTCCTTTTACTGCCGAGCAGCCCACAGGCTCTTCATGAAAAGCTGTGCTTCCCATGGATTATCATTTGTATTATTTACTGGGGCCTGTGTAAGCAGTAAATCAAGGATCAGGTATCTGGTTCCTAATTCTGCCTTCACAGGCAACTTGCTGGTGAACTTGAGTGTCTAATTCTCCATCTGCCCCTTGCAATGATAATGCTTGCCAGGCCGTTTGGCAGGGCTCTGTTTGTTACCCTGTGCCTGAGTTTCAACTGCGGAAAATTAGTCCATCATTTTGCTCTTCAGTTAACTCTGAATGATTAGTCCTGCATGTAGGAGTTGTACCCCTTAGAAATAGAAGTAGACCCCGGGCCCTTTAAGATTGTTTCTGGAATTCATTTAGTCTGTTGGATGCAGGTCTCACCAGAGCCCTTCCTTGATAGCCTGCCCTCCTGGTTGGGGAAGTGGTTCCTCAGAGTGGGAGCCAGTCTCAGGGATGGTTTGTCTGCATTCTCTCAAAGCTTCCTGTGTATGGGAAATGAACAGCTTCCATCCACATCCTTCCTTCTCCTTGGCAGGCTGAGCCCTGCCCTCTCTGTGAGATTCCAGGAGTCTGTGACATTATCTGCTAACTCCCAGGAGAGGCCCTGGACCACAGTTGCAAGCCTTGAGAATGATGAATATGCAGGAAGGGGTAGTGTGCCAGACAGGGGAGCTGCAGAGTTAGTGTGATTGAGCTGGCCAGCCATGCAGGGCAAGGGGAGCTGGGGCCTGAGCACCCTTTGAGAGGGCTCAGCCCATGCAGGGCTATTTGCCATCCTTAGGAGTTAGGAGCTGTCATTTGTTTGTCTGCATTCTCCAGGGTTGTAGACTCAAGAGTCTTAGAAATCCCACTGGCACCCGAGCACCCCACTGGCTGCAATTAACCTGTTCAATAATAGGTCAGCAACTTTGTAGAGGATGTTTGCAGATAGCATTCTACTGGGTGCACTAGTACTATTGACTTTGGTCTATAGAAAGCCTGATGTGTCCCCAGTGGCAGAAAAAAGCTAGGAGAAAATTCTGCTGCATCACAGAATCCTTAGGCTAGTGTGACATTTAGAGGTCACCTGGCCCTTCCATTTGCCTGCAGGCAGGCCTGGACATAAACCAGCCTAGACAGGTAAGAATCTTCTCTTTCTCTGCCTTCAAAAACTTTTGTTCACAGAAGGACATTTCATATATACCCTTAGTGTCTACTATTCCTCAACCCTGAGACAGTTCTCCCTTAGAGCTCATCTATATTCCTCTTGTTCCCAGAAGTTCTCTGATTTGTACTTCCATGAAGATGGCAGGAAGAACCCATCATGTGTTGTACTCAATGGCGTGCTGGAGCCCGCTGATATGGGTTTCTCCACAGCCAGTTGTACATATCTCTTCCAACTCTGGGGTCAGTGACATCACATTGGTAACTTATAATCAGCCATAGTATGAATATTTATACCATAGAAATTGGCAAACACTATACCTCAGGGCTTTTGTTTTTCCCCATAGAGAGGCAGTTGTTCAACATTTACCAGTACACGACTGCTTGTGTGTAGCAATAAATCTTCACATAATGTGGGTGACAATTATTCTTTGTACACTTCACTTTAGAGACTTAAGTTGTCACTTTGGTGCCTTTAGGTAAAACTCACTGGTAGGCCGAACTGTAATTTCCCAGAGAGCAGAGGCTATGACTAGTATTCCCCCACCACATTGGGCCTTTTATACAGCAGTCGCATGTTGATTGCATGCCAAAGGAATGAAGGACACATATCAAATCATCAGGCTGAATGACTGTAGGTTTTCATCATCTTAGTCCTAGTGCCATCCTATTGTTTGAGTCAGATTTGCCAAATAAGAGATATATTTATCTGAGTTGACTTCAGGGTTGTAAAATTCAATTCAGGAAGAAATTATGAAACATCTACTTAATGTTGACCCTGTTTTAGACTCTGCTGCCAGAAAGAGGGAATATTAATGAGTAGCAGCAGCCCGTCACTCCCATTCTCAAATACCTTACAATTTTATTTGGAATATATGTATACAAACAGAATTACAGATCAATTTGGATGTTCTAGAAGAGTTATGCTTCAGGGATTTTGAGTGATCAGAAAATACAGTGGTTGTAATATGCGGCACCAGGTTCACATAGCCTGCATTCAAACTCCAGACCACTACTTAGCAGCTATTTGACTTTGGAAGAGTTGCTTAACACCCCCTACCCTGTCCCACCCCAATTCAGATTCCTCATTCTAAGGGGCCAGTGAAATCTATCTCATAGAGTAGGTGTCAGATTCAATGTATTAATGATTACAAATCACTTGGCACGTTGCCTGGAATAGAGCACGTGTAAAATATAAATATATAGTAGTTATTATTTTTATCATATAATCTAATGCCCTGTTTTTACAAATAAAGAAACCGAGGTCCAAAAGTGGGGAAATGACTATTTACTAATTAGTGGCAGGCCTGGGATTAGCAGCAGTAACTAACTTCATTTATCAGTATAGGTGAGGGTATATGCTTCAGTGACAAATATATCCCCAAATTTCCAGTCTCAGTGCCTTGACACAATGGATGCTGTTTACTGTTTATGCAAAGTCAGATGCAGATCAGGAGACCCTACTCCATTCTGCAGCTACATCATCCAGTCCCCATGTCTCTAAGCCCACCACAATGGGGGCAGAGAGAGATGGAGGAGGTGTGTCAGCTCTTAACTGCTTTGGCCAATCCATTTCTCAGAATGAGTTGTATTGCCCCTGCCCTGGGGACACTGGCAATATAGACAGGCAGAAGGCCACGTGATGAGCACACTATCTTGCACACTAACAGTATGGAAGACATCACAAGGCAGCATATGATTAAGTGCTTAACAGCAGGACAGGTACTATGTGCCACAATTTATGATTAAGTGGCCTACTAAGGGGTATAGACAAGTGCTGTGGGAGATTAGAGAAGGGGCAGATAAGGAAGGAAAAGGAACTAAACAATACTTGCTGAAAAAGTGCTAGCTTAGGACCTAGCACCAGTGCGAAGACTCCCCTTAGCGCAGCATGGACAAGGAGAGAGCCTGCTGCTGTGAAGTTCCTGGGCATCCCTCCCCACCCATCTTCACCAGGCATCAGGTTGGAGGATGGAAGGAGGTGCCAGCTTGTTCAACATCAATTCCTGGTAGCCCAGGCCACTGCTCCTGCCTCTCCGTCTTCCATTCATCTGCAGAAACCTCCACCGAGCCCAGATTCTTTCAAAGGCCCTGAAACAAGTGCTTCCTGACAAAGCACGGGGTGGTAGAAACAGTATTGGATGCAAAAGTAATAATGCATTTTTCCGTTTCCACTTTGCTCCTGACAGCCTGTGTGACTTTAAGCTTCTCCACCTCTCTGGTCTGGGCCGCAGTTCTCATTGGTGAAATGAGGCTCCTTAAGCCCTTTTACAGACCCTATTCTCTGGGTGCTGCACCTGTCATAGCCGTCATTTGTAGGATGGGGTAAAATCTTTGGAGGGATAGTCTGGGAGTGTCTGAGTAAAGATTCAGGGGAGGAGAGGATTTGACTAGGGATCTAGCAGCTTAGAGTGTGAACAGGACTGCACATGGCATATGGAAATCTTTGGTAAGGGGCCAAGCTTACATCAGAATGGAGACGGGATAAAGAGGCAGCCCTGGAAGCTGTGCCCAGCCTCTTAAATCTCAGCACTGACATATCAATCAGTCAGTTCAATCAGTTGCAACATTTTTTTCTTTTGGAAATAAATAAAGATGAAGGCGGGAGATACCACACAAAGAAGAAACCTCAGAGCGGCATGGAGAGTCACACTGCCATAGAGTCCTGGAGCTGGATTCTGATTTATAGAGCAGGCTGAATTTGATAAATCAGGTACCTCAATCCAGTAGGTTTAGGCTCTTGTTTCCTAAATGGGAACTTAATGTTGTTCACTCATTCATAGGTAAGGATGCTGCACCAGAAAGTTAATATACAAATCTGTTATTTACAAGAGTCGTCATGTTTGTTTGTTTTTTCTTTTTTAAAAAAGCTTATACATAATACACATCTCAGATACAAACTTTGTGGTATAAATTGCCCCCCTCTTCCTACACATCTCCCATTTAGAATCCCTCCTGGCCAATCAGACCTTACACAGTGGGGCGGGAGAGCTGGTAGTAAAAGGGCAGGTTGTGATTGGGTGAGTTGGGAGTCACTGGAGATAATGGGAGAGGTGGAGTGGGGGGTATGGGGAGTGCAGGAGTAATTTGTTCCTCATTTAGTCTTAGGCTCTTTTATATTTATTTATTTTATAGCCTATCTGGTTTTGGGAGCCCACTGATTAAAAAAAAGTTTCAAGTCAATAAAATATGCAACTAGAGATGGATTCTGGAGCTGGTTTATTAGGCAGGTTGTGATTGGGTGAGTTGGGAGTCGCTGGAGATAATGGAAGAAGTGGAGTGGGGGGGATGGGGAGTGCAGGAGTAATTTGTTCCTCATTTAGTCTTAGACTCTTTTATATTTATTTATTTTGTAGCCTATCTGGTTTTGGGAGTCCACTGATTAAAAAAAAAGTTTCAAGTCAATAAAATATGCAACTATAGATGGAATCTGGAGCTGGTTTATTAGGCAATTTCCTGTATGGCTCCCTGGGGGAGCACACTCCACACCCTACTGCCTGGGGCAGGGCTCTCCTCCTGGCATTAACCCTTGGGGTGCCTCGAGCAGACCTCCTGAGGCACAGGAGCCTCACACCCTCCCCAGGTCCTGGGCTCCTGCCTCTACTTTGTGCTCAGGCTTCTGCAGGCTCCTGAAAAGGCCAAAAACATCCCTGCTGATTTAGCGGTCTCCACTCGTTCCCTCCCTTGTGCCTCTGTTTCTTTAGGAAGCCACCTCCTCCAAGAAGTCTTCTCTACCTAAATGCACTTATTGGTGAACACATTAGCATTTACATTAGCAAATGACAACAGCAAGAAGGGAAACTTTATCAGAGGATGAAATGATAAAGCAGATGCTTGTGTTTTTAGGAGTGGCTTTATGCCTGTAGGTAGACCCAGACTTCTAGGTCACTGTTAATGGAGTGAGATGGAGGCAGGAGTAGTGAAATTTCTCTTGGGATGGGCTCCCATGTGGCTGCCCACAGGTATAGGCAGTTCCTCCTACTTGCCAAAAAGGGCTTCTATCTACTTCTCCATGGCCTGCCTTCTTTCTGCACTACCTCCTCGACTCAGCCACCTGCCCTCAGATGGACACACCTTTCTCCAGAGCCCTCCATGCCCAGGCTGACTTTTTCAAAAGGAGATTTGTCCCAAGGAATGTCTTCATTGAGGAAGTGAAGAGGTTTCATTTTAACTACAGGGGTGCCTCACTTAATACACTAAATAGATTTCTGAAAGGTTGCAAGTAAAATGAAAAAAGAGAGAGAAACCCTCTCTCAAAAGCACTGAGAGAGTTTCTATTTAAAGCAATCTTATGATAAATTCTTTTGCAAAGAATTGCTCTGGTCCCGAGCAACACATTTGCAGCTCTACCTTCCTGCTGGACATTTCAACCTAGATAATAATAATGCTAACATACTGACTGATTGGCTGCTAACTGTGTGCCAGGCATGTATTTGGGTGTGGGTGTGTGTATGTATATAGAAATATATATATACATTTGAATGTATAACTTTCTCACCACAACCCTATGATATAGGTTCTATATTATCCCCATCTAATGGATTAAGAAATTGTGTTATAGAGACATAAAGTAACACAGCTAGTAAGTTACAAAGTCAGGATGGCCTACCAGCAGTTCAACCAAAATTTACCTAAAACCAAATTTGTCATTTGTCCACCTTAGTTTAACCACCCAGTGGATTCATTTTGCCCACTGCCCAGATACAGCCAATTCATCAAGACAGGGGGATTGCAATAGAGAAAGAGTTTAATTCATGCCAAGCCAGCTGAATGGGAGCCTGGAGCTTTATTATTACTCAAATTGGTCCCCTCAAAAGTTCAGAGACTAGGGCTTTTCAGGGATAGTTTGGTGGGTAGGAGGCCAAGGAGTGGGGAGTTCTGATTGGTTGGGTGATAGATGAAATCATAGAGTCGAAGCCATCCTCTTGCACTGAGTTGGTTCCTGGGTGGGAGCCACAGGACCAGTTCATGAGTTCAGGTGGAGCCATCAGTAGTCAGAAATGCAAAAATCTGGAAAGACATCTCAAAAGGTCAATCTTAGATCCTGCAATAGTGATGTTATCTGCAGGAGTAGATGGGGAAGTTGCAAATCTTATAACTAATGTGTTAGTCCTACAAAGGCAGTCTGGTCCCCAGGCAAGAAGGGAATTTGTTTTGGGAAAGGGCTGTTATCATCTTTGTTTCAAAGTTAAACTATAAACTAAGTTCCTCCCAAAGTTAGTTTGAGCTGTCCCCAGGAATAAACGGGCAGCTTGGAGGTTAGAAACAAGATGGAGTCAGTTAGGTCAGATCCTTTTCACTGTCATAACTTCCTCACTGTTATAATTTTTGCAAAGATGATTTCATTAGTCTGCTTAGACTGCCTTTTTTTGTTTTTACTTTTGCAGCCAGCATCACAGTTTTCCCAATTAGTGGGCAGAACTAAACCTTTGAGCATTGTTTTCTCTCCCCACTCCTTTTCTTCCTTCTTTGCCCACTCAGTCAATTGTCAAGTCCTGTTGATTTGACCATGATTCCACTCCTCCAGTCACTTCTACATTTCTCCCCAACTTTGTTCCTCTGGTACGCTGTTACCAACCAGTGTCCCTACTCAGTCTCTTTGCCTTGTGCCCCGTCTCCCCGCTGTTTGTCAGTGTGACTTCCCTAAAGCACCAGGCTCCACATGCCGTGCTCCCTCCTGACTCAATTTTAAATGGGTGATCAGAAACAGTCTTAGGATGACAGTGACATCTGATAAAAGCCCAGTAGGAGGGGAGGCAGCAAAACCTGGAGCTATCTGGGGGAAGGGTATTTAAGCAGATGGAATAGCACGTGTAATGACCCTGAGGCAGTTGAGAGCCTGGAAGCGCAGGATGCAGCAGAAAGCTGCTGATGCAGCCAGGCTTCTGGGCCCTCCAGCCTGTCCTCAGCCTCCTCCTCTCGCTGAGTCTCCAGCTTTCTCTCTGCCTCACCCCTGCTTCTACCATTTGCTCTGTTAGACAGTGACAGCCTATTGTCTCCTCTCTCTATTACTGACATTGTCCCTGCCAGGACCAATTTACTCTTCACCTGGGCTTCCAGAGAACTCTCTAGCTCTCTGGAAAATCCATCACTTTCTTTCCTGCATAAACTTGATCTATATTTTGATTATTTTTACTAGCTACTTGGGGGCCGAGATCTGATTCAGCCTCATGCTTTCTACAGGGCACGTGCTGTAGGTCCAGGGAATACTGAGGTATGTAAGACATGAGCCCCACCCTAAGAAAGAAGCACTCCGTGGGGAAAAGAGGCACAAAAAGGCATAATTTCAATTTAGCAAATTGATGCAGAGCTGGAGGTCTTCATGTGGAGTTGGGGGTGACTGTAGCCCTGGTCTCTTTTGTACCCTGTAATGTAGAGCAAAGCGCCGTGCGCATCATGGAGCCTCAGGGAGTGTTTATTTAATTGAAGCATTCCTCAGTGACTCTTTTATTAAAAGGGATTTAAAAATATTTAGTTGGCTTACACCGCCTGAGGTATATGTATTATATCAGGTGCTTGTGCATTCTGCTGGGAGCTCATGGGCAATTGTTGATATATTGTTCCAGAAGTGTCTTCATGGCTATTTCATGTGTTTCATATGTGCATTTTGAATTCCATAAGAATTTCTCTATTCTACTCTTTTATACTCCAGAGAACCATGAACTGACAGACTAAAATCCCATCCACAGCCATACATCAGCATAAGGAGATCAGCCTTTACCCTCTGCTCTCACCTAAGCACGGACCACTGTGGGCCTGATTTTCTCACCTTGGAGAATGGGAGGATGCAGAGATAATGAAATCACACTCTTGAGGACCTTTTAAAAGCCAACATGGAGATGATAGTAATTATTCACCTGTGCCCTTGAGTAGTCCACTAAAACATCCTGAAGCCAGCTTCTTTATGTATAAAGTGACACCTGCCCTCAAAGATTGATGTGAAAATAAAGTGAAGCAATGTGTGTGACATGCCACACCCAGTGCCCAGCAGCAGTCAGTATTTAGCAAACAGCAGCCATCATAGCAAATGGCCAGGGTGATTACTGGGCTAGGCCTTGGCAGGCAGTGATAATAAGACAAATTTACTTTTTTCTCTCCAAATTGTCATAGTCTAGTAAGGGAGATGCAAGGAAAAAGATGATTTTAGTGCATATTACGAGTCCCTGGCTAGGGGTCAATGAGAGAGTGGAGGGAGCACCTGGAAGGCTTCCTTGAAAGAAAAGATTTTTCTCCTGAGGGTTGGAGGATGAGTCAAAGCTAGCGAATGATGATGGAAGGGAGGGAGTAGACAGAAAGGATGGCTGTTTTGCAGCAAATTCTAGCATCTTTTATAGCCTGAGAGGCTTAAGTGAGACTATAGACTAGACAGAAAAACAAGGAAATTAATGACATAGTAGAATGAAGAAATTGCTTTCTTTAGGACACTCAGCAAAGGGATGGAGTAGATTAGGCATTGATACAGTAGGACTGATTAGGTAGAAAAAGGTCAGAGCAGAGATATTTAGCTCAGTAGTTTTCATGCTAACTTCTTAAAGACCTAGTATAACTCTCCCTTCAAATGAAAACTTCCACAGAAGCCCAAAATATAAAGCTGCTGTGGAAGAAAGAATGTGTTGTCTCCAGTGTTTCTTCAGATGGCACCCTGGAAGCCCCCACTTCCATCACAGTGGTCCTTGGACACCTCTAATGGATCCTTTGAATTTCTAGGAGCAGAGCTTGAAAAGCCTTGTTTTCAAGGCAAGGAGATTGATGGCCAGATAGTGAAATGATTTTTCTCAAGGTCCCAAAACTTGTTCTGAGCTAAAACCAGTGACTCTCAGGCCACTGCATTTTTCTCTACTACACAAGAGGTTTCAGACAGGCATGGTGGCTCACGCCTTTAATCCCAGAACTTTGGGAGGCCAAGGCAGGAGGATTGCTTGAGGTCAGGAGTTCAAGACCAGTCTGGGCAACATATGGAGACCCAGTCTCTACAAAACTTAAAAAATTAGACGTGGTGGCACGCACCTGTAGTATCAGCTACTCAGGAGGCTGAGGTGGAAGGATGGATTGGGCTTGGAAGGTCAAGGCTGCAGTGAGCTGTGATCATGCCACTGCACTCCAGCCTGGGTGACAGAGTGACACCCTGTCTCAAAACAAAACAAAACAGAAAACAAAAATAACCAACAGAGTTTCCCAAAGTGTCTTCTACCATGAGGTTGTCTATACCTTTCTATGACTCTGGGATCGCTAGTCTTTCTACTATGGCTGACCTAGTAATCTTGATCAGGAGCTGTCTTTACCCCAACAGGAGAAAAAAGGCAAATTGTCCAAGGATATTAGTGATGATGGTCTCCTAAAGCTCAGATTGCCTGGCAATGGATGGACTAGGAGCAAGAGCTCCCTTTTTCTAACAGGAGGACCTAGGCATTAACTCAACTTCCCACGGGAATGAAATTCCCTCTCTCAGCAGCCTGAATCTACCTTTTCACAAGGTGTGCAGATGCTAACAGTTGGCACTCTCAGATAACACCCTACACAGCTGGCATTTACACACAGGCTGCCTGGCACCTCGGTCTTGACTGTGTCTATCCTGCTCTGGGCCATTCTGCTTCCCCTGTGAGTAGAGTTCTGGAGCGTAACTCCATGGTCTGACCCACAGTGCTTTGACCCACAGGTACCATGGATCTTCTTTTGCTAGTGTTGATGTGTATGTTTCTCCAAGAAAGGCCTCACTTCACCCCACCACATACTACTGTAGTGTTTGCCTTCTTCCACTTGACCCCTTCCTCCATTCCATTTTCTTGCCTTTCTAGTTGGCATTTCCAGTAGAAACTAGGGGTGAAACACAGTCAACAGGTTCTCTGCTGGAGAAGTTTTCCCTCTCTTTTCTTTTCATCTTGCCCATCTTTGAAGGGACGCATTCCTTCCATGCTGTCCCCTGCAGACCCTTTTTTGAGCACTGTTCTCAGATGACCAAAACCCCTCAGGTGTAAGCACTCTAGAGTGAAGATGGCAGAAGTGGGCTGGGGGAAGCTTCTAGTTGACTCACACATGACTCCTCTCAGATACCCACCACAGAGTGAACTCTTATTCCTCTGTACATAATTGGTTACTTATGTCGCTATATTCTCAATCATAACATAAACTGAAAAAGCAGGGACAATATTTGTTTTGCCCATTACTGTACAGCAGACCTAGAGTAATCCAAAGTCACTGCAGTGGCCTGCAAGGCCCTTCCAATTTGGCCGCCAACTCCACTTTACTGTCCCTTGCTTCCTTGTCCTCACTCAGCTCCAATCTTTTGCTGCTTCCTGAAATCCCAGGACCACCACTGCCTCAGGGCCATTGCACGTGCTTTTCCATTTGCTTTAATGGACTTCCCCCAGACAGTTCTGGATTTTGCTGCCTCCCTTCCTACTGGGCCCTTGTCAACTGTCACTCTCACCGTAAGACCATTTCTGACCACTCATTTAAAATTGGTACCAAACGTCCCCCCTACCCTGCTGACTTAATTAGTTTCTCTCTGAAGCACTTACCATGCATTGATGTGCTATTTATTTTACTTGTTTATTGATTTTCTTGTTCCCTCTACTAGACTGCAAGCTCTCTTAGGGCACAGGTTTTCGTATGTTGTCTTCATCGTCTCACCCCAATGCCCAGAACAGTGCCTGGCACATAGTATGTGTATTAGTCCATTCTGACGCTGCTATGAAGAAATACCCATGACTGGATAATTTAGAAAGAGAAGAGGTTGAATTAACTTACAGTTCTGCATAGCTGGGGAGGCATCAGGAAACTTAAAATCATGGCTGAAGTCTCCTCTTCACAGGGCAGCAGGAGAGAGAATGAATGCCAGTGGGAGAAATGCCAGATGCTTATAAAACCATCAGATCTCTTGAGAACTCACTCACTATCATAAGAACAGCATGGGGGAAAGTGCCCCCATGATCCAATTGCCTCCACCTGGTCCCACCCTTGACACATGGGGATTATTGCAATTCAAGGTGAGATTTGGGTGGGGTCATACAGCCAAGCCATATTAGTCGTTGTTGAATAAACATCTGTTGAATTAACACACGAATCATATTGAGAATGAGAGCAGGCTCCAGGCTTCATTGCCATTTCTGTTTCTATTTTCTCAGGGCTTGGGGACCTAGCTGTATAAGAACTGCCATGGAAGACCAGTGTCAACATGTTTATTCTTTTTCACATTGGTCTCCTTTCATTTCTTACTAAACCACCTAAATAGGCTTTATGTTTGAGAATTGCCTTCCTTCCCAGCAGCACTTAGTGAAGAAAAATATTTATTTGGGTTTGATGTTGGCAATACATCAAAATCCAATAATCATACCATAGTGCAAATGCATTAAGGGGTGTGAGATCTATAATGTAATAACATGTAATCTGCACATCAGGATCACAAAGGCGAATCTATAATTTCATTTGATTTATTTTCTTAAAATGTGACAGTCCCACATGTTGCTTGAAATGATGGAAGTTGGGACAAACAGAAGAAATGCAGGAGATTTATGAGCTGTGTCAGCCAAGACTTGGGGATTCCTCCTTGGTCTGTGCTTGGAAGATCAGCCTGAACAATGTCCTCTTTTACAGCAGCAATATCTTGTCTGCATTCAGGAGAAAGACCCCCGACCTGTAAACATATTAGCAGGCGTGTTCTCTTTATGAGTGTGTAAATATCTCCGCAGTGTGTGCCTCCTGGGTCTTGGGGACCTGTTTATTGGTGTGAGCCATTCTGAGGCTCGAATTGACAAGCCTCTGTGGGAGAAAGCTCCAGTGTCGTCTAGACTTGTGCCAAGTGGAAGGTGGTGGACAGTCTGGGAGATGTGAAAAAACAGCATTAGACATTTTCTTTGAATAGTGGGCAGGAGTCTGCTCAAATGAAATAAAACAAAACCATTTCAAAGGCCTATGAGTTGTGGCCCAAGGGTTAGCGCTGGACAGATTCAGACTTACCAAAGCCATCCAAGAGGCTTTTTCACCCCAAGGGAAACTTAGATCCCCCCTCCTCCCTCCACATGGTCTCTCTTTCTCCCCAGGGTTACCCTGTCCTATCACTGCCTCAAGTTGGCTTTTGCTTGACGAGTGACCTTATGTTAAAAGCAACAATAACCGTTGTTTATTGGAAGCTGGCTCTATGGCATACATTTTTCAATACCATCTCATTAACAGCCCTGCAAGGCAGGTGTGCTGGTCTCAGATTTGTTCAGGGGGAACTGGAGGCTCAAGGAGGTTAATGGCTGAGAAAGTCAGCATTAAAGCTAGGATTTGAGCCCAGGCCTGTGTGGTTCCGAAGTCTTTGCTCCTTCCACTTGGCCATTTTAGGATCACCAGACTTGTCATCAGTCCTGTCCTTAGCCCTGTGCCACCAGGGCCCTTGCTCTGGTCTCCTTGCTTAGGGGGAACTAGAACAGGCCTGTTTCCTGTCCAACCCCTCCCCACATCTTGGCTGCCCATGGGACGTGACCATTTGGATCTCATATCCCTTCTCATAAGAACAATTTCTAGGTCCTTGCCCTGCCCCAGGTTTCCTCCTTAAATGGCTCTGAGCCCACTCAGAAGGCCTGCATAGTCCTGTTTCAAGGGTCTATTGGTGTCCATCCCTAGGCCCAAAGGGTGACATTTAGATGGTAGAGAAAGTGAATGGAACTAAGCTATGTGGTCTGGGGTATTCACACACATGCACGCAGAGCCTCTTGTCAGGAAGGTTAGGACCAGGTATGGGAAGAGAAGGTGGCTGGGCCACAGTCTGGTTGTCTCCCTTGTACTCTAGCTGTAGGGCCTACAAATGCCATCCTTCCCATTTCATCTTCATATTCTGAGTATATACAGCCTCTGTCCACGTGCTGTTGAATCTGTTCTGTTGATATTGACAACAATGCCAGGAGACTGGAGGCATGGGAGAAGGAGGGGAGAATTCACAGGGATAACCACCTACAGGCCTGTCCTGTGCTCTCCGTCCCTTGCTGGCCCTGATGCTTAATGCCCCATACAGCCCCTCCTCTTCCCCAGCATCCTCCCTGCACACACCATGAAATCGACTTGTATCTCAGGGCCAAGCTCTCTGAACCTTGCTCCTACCACCATACCTCTACAGTCTTCCTTCATGGGCTGGCTGTGTATTACCTACTGGTCAGATCATAGGCAAATGTGGCAACTGAGGGAAAGACCTGCAGTAACTAAGCCCCAAGCCCCTTCTCATTGTGCCCCTGGCTGTCCCCCACAGGGTCCACAAGGACCTGGGCTCTCATGAAGCAGTAGCATCTGGCTACCAGGAGGCCTCTTGAACCGCAGACAAGGCTCCTCTTGGAGTGAAAGAGACTCTTGAGGATGTGGGGTGTGGAGGACAGTCAGACTCGGCTGGCAGATCAAGGCTTTCCCCAGGTGGCCTCCCTCTTACCTGTCCACCTGCATCTCCCACCAGTCCCCAGCTCAGTGCAGCCCCAGCTGGACTGGTTTCTTCATGGGCCAGTCCACACAGATGGCCTCTCTCAAACTCTGTGTCTTGCTTATACTATTTTCCCTATTGAGAATACCCATTCCATTTCTTCCGTTTTGTGTAAGTTTTATCCATCCTCAGAGCCTTTGTCAGTTGGAAGTTATGACATTTGAGGTATGCTTTAAAAACCACAGTAAAAAGAAAGACAAAAGAGAAAAAAGGTGTTAAAGCTGACTTTAAATATGAAGGATCATCATGGTGGGAGAGGCAGCAGACCTGGTGTATGTGGCCCCAGGAGGCCAACCAGAGCCACCAGGGAAACAGAGCTCAGATGAATGTGAGAAAGAACCTCTGAGTAGGCCTGGGCAACACTGTGAGACCGCATCTCTACAAAAAATGTTTAAAAAGTTACCCAGGCATGGTGGTGTGGGCTTGTAGTTCCAGCTCCTTGGGAGGCTGAGGCAGGAGGATATCTTGAACTCTGGAGGTTGAGGCTGCAGTGAGCTATGATCACCCACTGTACTCCAGCCTGGGAGATAGAGCCAGCCCCTGTCTCTAAAAATAAATAAATAAAAATAGAAGGAACCTCCAAGTATGAGAAAAACTCAAATATAGAAGAGACTAACTTAAACATTATCAAGTTTCTGGTCAGAAACTGGCTATGTTCAACCAGGGTGTTATGCTGTGAGGCTGATGAAGATGAGATACAGGCTCCAAATGTGGAGTTGGTCTAAATGGCTCCTAAGGTCCCTCAAACTCTGATATCCAAGCTTTTCTAGTCTCACCACCTCAGGAAAGTCTTCTTTATCAACCACTACCTTCAGAAAATTTATTTCTCTGGGCACCTTAGAACTGGAACCTCTATATTTAGTCCTTATTATTAGTTACCCTATCTATTATTAGTTATCCTATGTAGATTAAAAACTCTCTGAAGGGCCAGGCATGGTGGCTCACCCCTGTAATCCCAGCACTTTAGAAGGCTGAGGTGGGCAGATCACCTGAGGTCAGGAGTTTGAGACCAGCCTCGTCAACATAGTGAAACCCTGTCTCTAATGAAAAAAAATATATACAAAAATTAGTTGGGCGTGGTGGTGCACACCTGTAGTCCCAGCTACTTGGGGGGCTGAGGCAAGTTTGTATTTTTCAGATTTAGAAACAAATGGCAAGAAGCTCAGTCAGCCCTCTGGGATGCACAGCTGGGTCCAGAGCTTCTTCCTGCTGCTGGTGCCTCCTCTGGAGCAGGGGAAGAATCCCTTGAACCCGGGAGGTGGAGGCTACAGTGAGCCGAGATGGCGCCACTGCACTCCAGCCTAGGAGACAAAGTGAGAATCTGTATCAAAAAAAGAAAAAAAAAAAAACTCTCTGAAGTTAGGGAGTTTTTAAGTTATTAAGAAAATATCTTAGATAATTTTCCCCCTGTCTATAGTAGGGTGTGTCAATAAATGTATCTTTCTAAAACAACTTTTTCTGATAGTAGAATTTCTTTACACTTATTAAAGAGAGTTCATAAAGTGCCACAAAATGTCAGACATGACATAAAGATCATCCATAATCCCATCATCCAGGAATAACCACAGATAAACACATTCATGTACTTCTTTTCAGTCTTCAATGAATACAGTATTTATTTTTTGAAGTGATGAGCGCGAACTTCAGGGGAAGTTTGTATTTTTCAGATTTAGAAACAAATGGCAAGAAGCTCAGTCAGCCCTCTGGGATGCACAGCTGGGTCCAGAGCTTCTTCCTCCTGCTGGTGCCTCCTCTGGAGCAGGGGAAGGGAAGGGCTCTTAAATCGCTATGGGTACTGACTATTCCAGGTACAGTACCAAAGAAGCACCTGAGAAAGTGTCCTTTTTACAGATGCTGTTTGCCTTCCAACTCTAAGATGTTACTCATGGTCAAACGAGCTTTCATTCCCTACAATTACCAGGGGGTGTCCACGGGGAGGATTAGCCTGGCTGGAAATGTGTGTGTGCCTGTGTGTTTTCCTTTCTCCCTAACTCACGGAGAGCTTGGCAAGGCCAGGGGAGAGGCAGCTGAATATTTTTAGCCCCTTGTTCCTCCGAATGGGTTGTGCATAACAAAAGAATGCTAATGCTCAGTGTCTTTATGAAAGCACCCAAGTTCATCAGCTTTGCAAAGAAGTGAAATTAAATCAAGATTTAATTGGGATATGCATGTTTTATTCATGCTACTAACCACAGGAGAAGCCAGCAAGCTGAAGGTAAAAAAGAGGGGAAAAAATCTTTTGAAAAGTTGTTTCTCTCTGATTAAATAGATATAGTTTCCAACTTCAAAGGGAGCAGGCCTTTAATGTATTTTAAATGCTCAACTATGCTTGGCCTGGCCAGCTCTGCTACTGGTAGGCAACAGCAACCCAGGCATGCCCTGCTCCTGCCTACATGTCCTAACGTCCAAAAAACAGGTGTGTAGCTCCTGGTCCTACCTTCTGTGCTTCAGTATGGTGCCCTTCGAACAGTTGTTCCAGGACCCTGGGGAGGGAGAGGGTGGTTGCAGCTCAGAGGATGTACAGTTAGCCATTGGACTCTGAACAGCCCCTACAGCCAAAGTCTGAAGGACAAATAACACTGAGGAATATGACTTTTTCCATTCGTCAGAGATTTCTCCTTTCGAAGGCAACATGTATTGAGTATCAAACTATGTTAACTACAAAGATCAGGCAGTCCCTGCCTGAGCCTCTTCCACCTAATGGGATAGGACCAGAGATTAAACTAAGGCCTGAATACCATGGGAAAAAAAAAAAAAAACAGAGAAAGGCAAAGTTTGCTGGAAAGGCTTATTATGCTCTGAGAGACCAAGGGAAGGAGCAATCCAACAGGGAGACAAAGAAAGCCTTATGAGTAGGTGGCATTGGAGCTAGGTTGGAAGAATGTCTAGAATTTCTGAATGTATAAACGAAGAGTAAGTATTCCAAACAGTGAAACCCTGAGTCAAGTTGCTGGAGATGGAAATGTTGGAGGATGTTTAGGGGAAGGCGGAATCTGCTTGGCTGTGGATTTTAGTACATATGGTGCAGTGGTGAAACAGTCTGGAAACAGAGGTTGACACAAGAGCATAGAGAGCCTTAAACTCGGGGTGAGCAGTTTGTAAAGTGAGTGGACTGGTTAAAGTTTTGGGGATAAATGGCTCTTTATATTAATAAATTTAGGGGCCCAAAGAATGAGAAAAGATTTTCAAATGATTTGGTCACAGGATTGCCCCTCCTGTGGCATACCACCTCTTGTGACCATGACAGACATCATTAATTCATTCGGGCACTCTTTTCTTCTAAGCCAGAAGGAATCTTGCAGTCTTTTTGAACAAAGCAAACGAGTAGCCACTGCTAGATTCTAGCCATCAGTGTTTTTCTGCTACTCTTGTGTATTTCATGCAATGAAATGTGGGTTCTTTGGACCTAATTACTCATTGAGAAAAAACTACAAATCCTTTTAAAAGTATCAAACGGATAATAAGATAGTATGGAATTAGGAGGAAAGTTGTTTAAGGAAACAAATAAGAGGTAAAGGCAACCCAGAAGACATTTTTTTTTTTGCCCTAACAGCATTGGCCAATTTAGGGAATTTTGAACTTTTGTTTTGAGGTCATCATGGACATATGGTAACAGAAATCAAAACTGGCCAATGATTTTAGTTCCAAGGACAATGTCAGACTATAATATTTCCATCAGCTGAGTAAATAAATCCCTTATTCCTGAAAGGGGAATGTCCAGTGCAGCACAGCATTCATTACACCATGTTTGAAATTTTTAAAAGTGTAAATATACTCGTATGAGCAGGAAACTATAAAAATTGACACAGTGGAGTTTTTTAAAATAGAACTTCTGAAAATAAAACTCCAATTACTAAATTAAAAAAAAACCTAAAGGATTAATTTAACCTGCAGATTAAACACAGCTAAGGAAAGAATTAGTAAACTGGAAGATATGCCAGAAAAAATTAGTCTACATGTGCCATAAAGAGATAGAAAGGTGGAAAAATGCAGATGAGGAGTTACGTGGTATGCTGGATATAGTGAGAAGAGCTAGCATATATTTAATCAGATTCCCAGGAAAGGAGAGAGAGATAGGGCAAAAGCAATATTTGAAGAAATCTTGGGTAAGAATTTTTCAGGAACAATGAATGATATGAAACTGTAGACTCAAGAAGCCTTAAAAATCTCAATCAAGATAGAGAAAACATTGACACATAATAGTGAGAACAGAGAATACCCCAAACAAAGAAATATTTTTTTTTAATATGGAATTTCACTCTTGTTGCCCAGGCTGAAGTGTAATGGCACAATCTTGGCTCACTGCAACCTTTGCCTCCCGAGTTCAAGTGATTCTCCTACCTCAGCCTCCCAAGTAGCTGGAATTACAAACATGTGCCAACACGCTCAGCTAATTTTTGTATTTTTAGTAGAAGTGGATTTTCACCATGTTGGCCAGGCTGCTCTCAAACTCCTGACCTCATGTGATCCACCCACCTCAGCCTCTCAAAGTGCTGGGATTACAGACATGAGCCACCAGGCCCAGCCAGAAGAAATCTTAATAGCAGTTATAAGAGACAAACAGATTGTCTTCAAATGAATGAGTTAGACTAATTGCTGACTTCTCAACAATAATAATGGAAGTCAGAAGGCAAGGGAATAAGATCTTCAAGATATTGACAAAAGTTAATAGCTGATGAATATTCTATACCTAGGAAATATATCTTTTAATAATGAGAACAAAATAAAGACTATTTATTTATTTATTTATTTATTTATTTATTTATTTATTTATTTTTTGAGACAGAGTCTTGCTCTGTCCCCCAGACTGGAGTGCAGTGGCGCAATCTCGGCTCACTGCAAGCTCCGCCTCCTGGGTTCATGCCATTCTCCTGCCTCAGCCTCCCTAGTAGCTGGGTCTACAGGCGCCCGCCACCGTACCCAGTTAATTTTTTGTATTTTTAGTAGAAATGGGGTTTCACCATGTTAGCCAGGATTGTCTCGATCTCCTGACCTCATGATCCACCCACCTCTGTCTCCCAAAGTGCTGGGATTACAGATGTGAGCCACTGTGCCTGGCCAAGACTTTTTAATGTAAGTAAAACAGAGTTTGTCATCAAGAGACCCTCAGTAAAAGAAATCCTTAATGACATATTTCAGGAAGAAAGAAAATGATTGTAGATGGAAGGGTTGAAATACAAAAAGTAATCAAGAGAAAGACAACCTTTCAGCTATAAATAAGTGGGTAACTCCAAATGAACACTGAATATACAAAAAATAACAATAAGACCCCGTGGCTTACATTTAAAAGTATAATTAATGGAGCTAGGGTCCTTATATTATCTGATAAGGTAAAGGTATTCACATCTGGCTAGATAATTTAAGCATACATTTTGTATTTTTAAGATGGTATTGGTCACAAATTAGTGCAGAAAAATAGAGGCAAAGTACTTCAAGAAGAAAATAATTTAATGTTGGGAATTAGAAGCTTGTAAAATCATTGGGAAACTGGAGGTACGAAAGTTAGAAGGCTGCTTCTAGGCGTTTAGCTGCATCACTACAACACAATCCGGAAGTCAAAAGGCTGCCATTGCTACCCAGAGGGGAGTCAGTTGCAAAAAATACATGGTGATATTACAGCTTTTCCACATCTTGAAGCTGGTGACTGGCAATGGAATCCTATGTTCAACTACTGCAAACATTCATGTCTTCCACAACCCGCACATCAGCTGTCATCACTGTCAAAGAAGAAAGGGTCGTTTCCTCCTCCCTGCTTTCCAATCATACATGAGTATATTTCATCAGCAGAACATAAATTGCATTTCAAAACTGGTGTCAAGGAGCCTAAGAAGTGTAGTGAAATTTCAGCTCTTGAGATACAGGGAAGAACACGGAGGATGGTGGAAATTAAAGATGATTGCTAATAAACATGATCCAGTCCAAAAGAATAAAAACAATATCATCCAAAAAAGTAAATTTTCTACTTTTTTTGGTAGAATTTTAGGTTTTACATTTACTTCTAAATTTCATTTTGAGTTATTTTTTGCGTATGGATTGAAATTCATTTTTTTTTTGCGTATGAATATCCAATTGTTCCAGCATCATTTGTTGACAAGGCTATGCTTCCTCCACCAAATCATCTTTGCACCTTTGTCAAAAAAATCAGTTTTGTGTGTGAGATTTTTAGACTCTATTATGTTCCACTGACCTATTTGATCTATTCATCTATCCTGATGCCAATACCACACTATCTTGTTTACTGTAGCTTTATATTGAGTTTTGAAACAGGTATCATTAGCTTTCCAAATTCGCTCCTCTTTTAAAAATTTATTTGATTATTCTACATTCTTTACATTTCCATGTGATATTTACTATCAGCTCATTTATATCTACAAAAAAACCTTTTGAGATTTTAAATAGGGATTGTGTTGAATCTGTCTGATGATAATTGACAGTTTAACAGCATAGATCCCTTAAACCGATGCACAAGGTACATCTTTTCATTTATTTAAAGTCTTCTTTAATTTATTTTGACAATGCATTGTACTTTTCAGTGGCAGGTTTTGCATATCTTTTGTCAGTTTTATTCCTATGTGTTTCATATTTCTTGCCATTTAGAGTGTGTGTGTGTATATAAGTTTCTGGTTGTTCATGGTTAGTATATAGAAACACAATTAAATTTTGTAATTAGACTTGCAACTTGCAGCCTTGCTAAAGTCACTTATTAGTTCCTGTACAATTTGTTTTAGACGTTATACCCAATTTTCTGCATAAATAATCATATTGTATGTGAACGAAGACAATTCTACTTCTTCCTTAGCAAACCGGATGCCTTTTATTTGCTTTTCTTGCCTTATTTCACTGGCTGGAAATTTCAATATGCTATTGAACAGAAGTGGTAGAATGAACATTCTTGTCTCTTTCCTGATTTTAGAGGGAAAAATTCAGCCTTTTCATTATTCTGCTGGTTTTTGTTGATGCTCTTTATCTGAGGAAAGTATCTTCTAATTATCAATTTGCTGAGAGGTTTTTGTAAACAAATCAGAAAGAGATGTTGAATTTTTGTCAAATGATTTTTATGCACCTATTGGGATAATTCTATAGTTTTTCTGTTTTAGCTTGTTGATATGATAAATTGTATTGATGCATTTAAAAATGTTAGATCAACCTTGCCTTTATGGAACAAATTCTATTCGGTCAGGATATATTATTGTTTATTTTATGTGTTAAAATGTTGCTTAAAATTATGGCATCTATGTTTATGACAGGTATTATTCTGTAGTTTCCTTTTCTTGTAATGTTTTTGTCTGGATTTGGTATCATGGTACTGTTGGATTCATAGAATGAGTTGGGAAGTATTCCTTCTTTTTCAATTTTTGGGAAAAGTTTGAATAGAATTTGTCTTATGTCTTCTTTAGTGTTAAGCAGGACTCACAGAAGAAGCCATTTGGGCCTGGGGTTTTCTTTGTTGGAAGGCTTTTATTTATAAACTTAATTTTATTTTTTCTTGAATAAACTTTGGTAGTTTGTGACTGTTAAGAACTGTTGCATTTTATCTAAGTTATCAAATTTATTATCATACAGTTATAATTGTCCTCTATTATCTTTCTAAATCTGCAAACTCTGTAGTGATGTCACTTTTTAATGACTAATATTGGTAGCTTGTGTTTTCTGTTTTGCTTTGTTTTGTTTTTATCTGATCAGGTTGGCCTTATTAATTTTAAAATTATTAAATAATATTATTACAGATTATTCATATACATACACACATATTAAAGAAGCTGTTAATTTTGATTTTTAAAATTATTTTGTATTACATTTATTTCCACTATTATCATTTGATTTTATTTCCTTTTTTTCTACTTTTTTCTTCCAGTTTCTTAAGGTAGAAGATGAGGTCATGGATTTGAGATCTTTCTTCTTTTCTAAAATAGGCACTTAGTGACATAAATTTGCTGCTAAGTACTGCTTTAGTTCTGTCCCACAGGTTTTTATATGTTGTGTTTTAACTTTCATTTAGTTCAAAATGCTGTTGACTTTCTCTTTGGTTTGTTCTTTGACTCATAAGATATTTAGAAGTACGTTACTTTCCTAATTGAGAATTTTCCAGATATTTTTCTGTTATTGATTTTTAATTTACTTCCATTTTGGTTAGAAAACATACTTCATGACTTGAATTCCTTTAACTTTGTTGGACTCATTTTATAGCCCAGAATATGATCTATTTTGATAAATTTTCTGTATGTCTCTGGAAATAAGGCATATTCTGCTGTTGTTTGGTAGGAGATTCTATAGATATCAGTTAAGTCAAATTCTTTAATAATGTTGTTTAGGTCTTCTGTATCATTGCTAATTTTATGTTATTAATATTTGTTTTTTTCAATAATTAAGAGAAGGGCATTGAAATCTCCAACTATGCTTGTGCATTTGCTTATTTCTCAACTCAATTCTATCTATCTTTGCTTCATGTATTTTGAAGCTCTATCATTAGGTGCATACATGTTTAGGATTGTTACATCCTATTAATAAATTGACTCCTTAATCAATTTATTGATTATTGATTGATTGATATGGATAAAGACATAATGGTCTTTATCCATAGTATTATTCTTTGCTATTAGACCTGCTTTGTTTAATACTAATATAAGCACTCCAGCTTTCTTTTGACTAGGATTAGCATAGCATATGTTTTCTTTTTATTTATTTATTTATTTTTTTTTTTGAGAGGGAGTTTCACTCCTGTCACCCAGGCTGGAGTGCAGTGGCGCAATCTCGGCTCACTGCAACTTCCGCTTCCCGAGTTCAAGTGATTCGCCTGCCTCAGCCTCCTGAGTAGCTGGGATTACAGGGGCCCACCACCATGCCCAGCTAATTTTTTGTGTTTTTAGTAGGCATGGGGTTTCACCATGTTGGGCAGGCTGGTCTTGAACTCCTGATCTCAGGTGATCCACCGGCCTCGGCTTCCCAAAGTGTTGGGATTACAGGCATGAGCCACCACACCCGGCCTAGCATGTGTTTCCTAAGCTTTTATTTTTTTTTAAATAAAATTTACTATTTATGCTAAAAAAATGGCAAATTAGGAATAGTTGGAAGCCTGTTTAGTTTTATACAATATATTTGCTAAAACCTACAACAAACATCATACTTAATGGTGAAGCTCTAGAGGCTTTTCCTTTTTTTTTTTTTTTTTTTTTTTGGAAAAAAGTTCTCACTCTGTTACCCAGTCTGGAGTACAATGGCACGATCATGGCTAACTGCAGCCTTGACCTCCCGGACTCAGGAGATCCTCCCACCTTAGCCCCGCAGTACCTGGGACTCCAAGTGTGCACCACCTCACCCAGCTAACTTTTTTTATTTTTTGTAGAGATGGGGTCTCTCCATGTTACCCAAATTGGTCTTGAACTGCTGGGCTTAAGCAATCCTCCCACTTCTGCCTCCCAAAATGCTGGGAGTACAAAGTGTGAGCCACCATGCCCAGCCAGCTTTTCCTTTAGAAAGTAGGAACAAGACAAATAATTGCACTACCCCAACTTTCACCAGATCAACACTGTAGTAGAGGTTTTGGCCACCACAGAAAAAAATCTTCCATTCTCTATTCCCTAAAAATGATTGAAAAGGTGGGGGGAAGTCATGATTTAAAAAAATCATGTAACTGTGCACATTATGATATAATCAGTGTGGATTACAGAAAATTCAAAAAGATTCCATAGGTACATTTTTAAATTTAGAGAGTTTTAACAAGTTTTCTGCATACAAAACAAGTATAAAAAACATTTGTGTGAATATTTGCACCACCATATATCAAGACTTACTATAAAGATATGATAATTAAGTCAGTATGTATTGGTGCGGGGATAGTCAAATAGAGCAATTACCTAGAATAGCAAGCCAAGCAATAGACTCTTGTACAGTACAGAGGTGAGCCCCGCAGAGTATTTGATAAAAGACAGACTTCTCAAAAATGGTGCCAAGACAATTGAATATATATGGAGAAAAAAATGAAATTAGATTTCTATCTCACATCATAGACTAAAATCAATTTCAGATGGATTAAAGACCTGATTGTGCAGTCAAAATTATATTGCTTTCTGGAATTTTAGTTCCAGAGCAAGGTGCTATAGATTCACTTTTCCCTGCTCCTCCTTTCTAAATATAACTTAATACACAGAAATTTATTAAACAGATAATGATGAAAGGACTCTGAAAGCTGGAAAGAAACAGGTAGACTGGGTAGAGACCTCAGGACTTAAAAAATGGCAACGTGGTGATTTCCCTAGGTTTTAATTTTTTTAATCTTCCAAATACCACTGAACTGGGCAGTGGAGAGGCCTACAGTCCAGAACCAATAAACAGAGAAAAAAAAAAAAGTGTTCTTTCTCTAGCCAAAGGACCAAGAAAGGGGAAGCTCAACAGAGACAACAGAGGTCTAGTGGGGAAACTCATTCCCTCCTCCATAACTGGGGACCTGGGGACCCTGCTTTTGGACTCATCCATTGGCAGCAGTGGCAGTGGTGAAGACCCAGCCATCTCAATCTCTGCTCCATGACCAGAGCCCTCCTAGTGGATGGTCTTATCTATTTGTCCCTGTAGCTACAGCAATGGTAGCACCAGCAACAAGGGAAGTCCTAGGCCATGCAGCCCCTGCTCCACAAACCAGGCTCAGTGAGTGATCTCATACCTTGGCAGCAGTGATGCCCTGGGCTTTCCAAGCCTCTATTATACAATGAAAGTACTGGTAGGTCATCCCATTCACCTTCAGTGGCAACAGCCCTGAAGCCCTGCGTTTCTCTGTCTTCCACCAGTGGCATAGTGAGACCCAGGCCAAGTGTTCCTCTCCTTCTCTTCCACCAAAGGTCCCCCAACGACAGCAGGTAGCCAAAAGAAGTACCTTCTGTACTGCAGACAGTGCTGGCAGGCATTGAGCAAGTGTCATAACAGCACTAAGAGAACAAAGCTGGTCAGAATAACATACCAGGGGGCTTAGAAAACTAAAATTTTATTAGAATTAAAGCCACAAAAGTAGGGCAGAACCCATATGCTAAATTTAAAAAGGGTAACTTCCTGCTAACATACATTTAGTCAGGATCAAGGGTCACTTCACATAATAACCAAAATGTCCAGGATACAATAAAAAATCCTCCTTCTTACTACAAATCAGGAGAACCACAATTTGAAAGAGAAAAGACAATCAACAGATGCTGATGCTGAGATGAATTAGATGGTGGAATTATTTGACAAGAATTTTAAAGCACCTCTCATAAAAATGACCCAATATTCAATAACGATTTTTTTTGAAACAATGAGAAGATAGAAAAATCTTAGCAAAGCAACAGAAGTTATTTAAAAAAGAGCCAAACAGAAATCGTAGACCCCCAAAATACAATAACTTAAATGAAAAACACATGCCAGATAGAATCAACAGAGTGGAGATGACAGAGCATAGAATCTATGAACTTGACAAATCAATAGAATTTATTCAATCTGAACAATAGAGAGAAAATAGACTGAAGAAAGGCATGGTCTTAAGGATTTATGTAACAAATACCTAACATTCATATCATTGGAGTCTCAGAATAAGTAATGGTTGAAAACTTTCCAAATTGGCGAAAGACAAAAATTTATAGATCCAAAGGCTAGGTGAACTCCAAATAGAATAAACCAAAAGAAATCCATATCAAGAAACATCATAATTAAACTTCTGAAATCTAATGGCAAAGAAAAAAACTTAAAAACAGCCAGAGAGAAATGACACATTATCTATAAAAACCCACCAATTTGAATGACAGATGATTTTTCATCTGAAACAACACAGCCAGGAAGAAATGGCATATTTTTCAGTTCTGAAAGAAAGTGTCAACCTTGCATCTTGATGAAACAGACAGTGAAATTAATTTTTTCCCTCAGAAATTAATAAAAAATAGAGATATCTTCAGAGAAAGGAAAACCAACAGGATATGTTGTTAGCAGACCTATCTTTAAGGACTGGCTAAGGAAAGCTCTCCAAACACAAAGAAAAGGACAATAGAAGGCTAGGACCTTCAGAAAGAAAACAAAAACAACAGAGTGAGCAAAAATGGAAATAAATGTAATAGACTGTCCTTCACCCCATGATTTCTTTAGTCATACTTTATGATTGAAGCAATCATAAAAGTTACATTATCATCTGATATGGCACTCAATATATATAGATGAAACACTTGAAACAATTATATTCTTAATTTGGGAGGCCAAGGTTGGCAGATCACTTGAGGTCAGGAGCTTGAGACCAGCCTGGCCAACATGGTGAAACATTGTCTCTACAAAAAAATACAAAAATTAGCCAGGTATGGTGGTGCCCACCTGTGATTCCAGCTTCTTGGGAGGCTGAGGTGGGAGAATTGCTTGAACCCAGGAGGTGGAGGTTGCACCAAACTGAGAATATGCCACTGCACTCCAGCCTGGGCATCACAGAGTGAGACCCTGTCCCCACCAAAAAAATTATATTTTTAATATTGGGGGGAGTAAAGGGACTTAAATGGAAATATGATTTCTAAACTTGACTTGAAGTGGCAAAACGTTGACACTAGTAGACTGTCATGTTACATATGTAAAAGGTAATAGCTAGAGCAACCACTAAAAAAAAAAAAAAAAAAAAAAAATACAGGCTGGGTGTGGTGGTTGGCGCCAGTAATCCCAGCACTTTGGGAGGCCGAGCTGGGTGGATCATGAGGTGAGGAGATGGAGACCATTCTGGCCAACATGGTGAAACCCTGTCTCTACTAAAAATACAAAAAAATTAGTTGGGTGTGGTGGAACGTGCCTGTAATCCCAGCTACTTGGGAGACTGAGGCAGGAGAGAATCGCTTGAACTTGGGAGGCAGAGTTTGCAGTGAGCCGAGATCGTGCCACTGTACTCCAGCCTGGTGACAGAATGAGACTCCGTCTCAAAAAAAAAAAAAAAAAGATATACTAAGTATTTTTATAAGTACATTAAATTGTAGTACTAAAAATGTTAAAGTAACTCACAGGAAGGCAAAAGAAACAGAGGAGTTAGAAACAGAAGGAATAAATGAAAAACAAACAAAATGTCAAACAATTCTCTGCATATCAATAATTACTTTATAAATAAGTATAGAAATTAAAAGTTAGAGGCTGGGCGTGGTGGCTCACACCTGTAATCCCAGCACTTTGGGAGGCCGAGGTGGGCGGATCACGAGGTCAGGAGATCGAGACCATCCTGGCTAACATGGTGAAACCCCGTCTCTACTAAAAATACAAAAAATTAGCTGGGTGAGGTGGCGGGCGCCTGTAGTCCCAGCTACTCGGGAGGCTGAGGCAGGAGAATGATGTGAACCCTGGGGGGCGGAGCCTGCAATGAGCCGAGATCACGCCACTGCACTCCAACCTGGGCGACAGCGAGACTCCGTCTCAAAAAAAAAAAAAAAAAAAATTAAAAGTTAGAGATAGGCAGAGTAGATCAAAATATCCCAGCCCAGCTAAATGATCTCTCAAAAATCACTTCAAACATATTGACATAGGTAGGATGAAAGTTACAGGAAGGAAAAAGATTTATAATACAAACATTAATCAAAAAAGAAGGCATAGCTATGTTAATATTAGACAAAGTTGACTTCAGAGCAAAGATTATGGGGAGCAAAGAAGTATATTACATAATAATCAAAAGATCAACCTGCCAAGAAGATATAGCCCTTCTAAAAGCATATACACAGCACAACAGATCCTCAAAATACATGAAACAAAACTGACAGAATTGAAGTGTTGATAGAAAAATCCACAAAACTTGGAATTTGTGAAAGTTGGGAAGTTCAACACTTCACTCCAGCAATTGACAGAACTACCATACAGAAAGTCAGCAAGGATACAGGACTGAATGACACTATCAAACAACAACATGTAACTGGCTTGTATAGAACACTTCACTTTTCAACAGCAGAATACATATTCTTTTGAATTTCCATGAAACATTCACCAAGATAGATCATAACCTGGGTCATAAAACAAATCTGAACAAATTTTAAAAAACTGAAACACATAGTGTGCATAGAGTAATATTATTTGGTTGTATATATATTATATTGTTTGCACACATGCTACAACATGGATAAAACTTGGAGACATTAGGCTAAGTGAAGTAAGCCAGTCACACACAGACAAATATTGCATGATTCTGCTTATATGAGGTACCCAGAGCAGTGAAATTTATAAAGACAGAAAGTAAAGTGAGGGTTTCTAGGGGATAGGGTGACTGGGGAATGAGGAGTTAGCATTTAATGGGTTCAGAGTTTCAGTGTGGGAAGATGAAAAAGTTCCAGAGCTGAATGGGAGTCACGGTTGCAGACCAATGTGCATGTGATGCCACTGTACACTCACTGGACACTCACTGTATACTCTGTACACTCACTGGACACTCACTGGACACTGTACACTCACTGGACACTCACTGTATACTCTCTGTACACTCACTGGACACTGTACGCTCACTAGACACTCACTGGACACTCCCTGGACACTGTACACTCACTGGATACTCATTGGACACTCCGTGGACACTCTGTACACTCAGTGTACACTCTGTACGCTCACTGTACACTCACTGGGCACTCACTGTATGCTCTCTGTACACTCACTGGACACTGTACACTCACTGGACACTCACTGAACACTCACTATACACTCACTGGACACTGGACACACTAGACACTCTGTACACTGTGCACTCACTGTACACTCACTGGATACCCACTGTATACTCTGGACACTCACTGGACACTCTCTGGACACTCTGTGGACACTCACTGGACACTCACTTTACACTCTGTACACTCACTGGACACTCACTGGACACTCTACACTCACTGGACACTGTATACTCTGTGTACACTCACTGGACACTCACTGTATACTCTCTGTATGCTCACTGGACACTCACTGGACACTCTGGACACTCATTGTACACTCTCTGTACACTCTGTACACTCACTGGACACTCACTGGACACTGTACACTCACTGGACACTCGCTGGACACTCGCTGTACACTCTGTAAACTCACTGGACACTCTGAACACTCACTGGACACTGGACACTCTCTGTACACTCACTGGACACTCACTGTACACTCACTGGACATTCTCTGTACATTCACTGGACACTCACTTTACACTCTGTACACTCACTGTATACTCTCTGTACACTCACTGGACACTCCCTGGACACTGTACACTCACTGGACACTCCCTGGACACTCTGTACACTCACTGGACACTGTACACTCACTGGACACTCCCTGGACACTCACTGGACACTCTACACTCACTGGACACTCATTGGACACTCACTGTATACTCTGTACACTCACTGGACACTGTACACTCACTGGACAGTCACTGGCACTCACTGGACACTGTACACTCACTGGACAGTCACTGGACACTCCCTGGACACTCTACACTCACTGGACACTCCCTGGACACTCTGTACACTCACTGGACATTGTACACTCACTGGACACTCCCTGGACACTCACTGGACCCTCTCTGTATACTCACTGGACACTCACTGGACACTGTACACTCACTGGACACTCACTGTATACTCTGTACACTCACTGGACACTCACTGTACACTGTACTCTCACTGGACAGTCACTAGACACTGGACACTCTCTGTACACTTACTGGACACTCACTGGACACTGTACACTCACTGGACACTGTACACTCATTGGACACTCCCTGGATAGTCTCTGTACACTCACTGGACACTCACTGGACACTGTACACTCACTGGACACTCACTGGACACTGTACACTCACTGGACAGTCATTGGACACTCACTGGACACTCTCTGGACATTGGACACTCACTGGACCCTCTCTGTACACTCACTGGACACTCTCTGGACACTCACTGTACACTCACTGTATACTCTGTACATTCACTGAACACTTACTGGACCATCACTGTACACTTAAAAATCAACTGCACACTTAAAAGTGCTTAAAATGAGATATTTTATGTTATGTATATTTTACCAAAATAAAAGACAAGAGCAAAAATAAAATTTTAAACAAGAAAACAATAGAAATAGAATGAAATAGAGTAGACAGAAACAAAAAGCCAGTTCTTCAAAATAATCAGTAAAATTGATAAAACTCTAGTAAGACTGACAAAGATAAAAAGACACAAATTACCAATATTAAGAATTAAACGGGGATATCACAAGATTCTATAATCATTAAAAAAGTGATAAAGGAATAGCATAAATGACCTTACACGTAGAAATTTGACAATTTAGAAGAAACTAACCAGTTTCTCAAAAAACGCAAATTACCAAAACTCAGCCAAGATTAAATAGATAACCTGAGTAGCCCTTTTGCTATTAAGAAAATTGAATATGTAATTTAAAAGCTCTAAATAAACACATCTCTAGGCACAGCTAGTTCCATTGGAGAATTTTACCAAACATTAAAATAATTAACACAAACTTTACGTACTCTCTTCCAGAAAGCAAAAGAGAAGTGCACACTTTTAACCTTATTTTATGAAGCCATTATTACCTTGATATCAAAACCAAAGATGTCACACAAAAAATAAATCTATACACTAATATCCCTTGAACATAAATGCAAAAATTCTCAACAAAATTCTAGCAAATCAAATCCTGCAATGTATAAAAAGAATAATACACTACAACCAAATGAAATTTATTCAAGGTATACAATCCTGTTTCAATACTTGAAAATCATTGTAATCCACCCTATCAACAATCTAGAGAAGAAAAATCATATGATTATATCATTTGATGTAAAAAAAAAGCAATTGACAAAATTCAACATCCATTTACAATAAAAACTTTTAGTATACTAGGAATGGAGGCAACTTCCTCAACCTCATAAAGAACATCCACAAAAAGTCTACAGCTAACATCTTAGTCATGGTAGAAAGCTGAATATTTTTCCTCTCTTATTTCCACTTTCATCACTCTTATTCAACAAAGCACTGGAAGTTCTAGCCATGGCAATAAGAAAAGGAAAAGAGATAAAAGGGATACAGATTGGAAAAAGTAAAGAAAACTGTCTCTATTTGCAAATGACATAATAGTCTATGTGGAAAAGTACAAGGCATCTACAAAAAAACAAAACCATGCATACACACACCCACACACACACAAAAGAAAACCCACAAAAATCTTAGAACTAATAAGTGCATTTAGTAAGGTCACGGGTTATAAGATTAACATGCAAAAATCATTGCATTTCGTCATACTGACAATGAACAAGTAGAAACCAAAATTTAAAATGCAGTACTATCTATAATTGCTCCAAATAAAACAAAATACTTAGTTGTAGGTCTAACAAAACATGTACAGATTATGTGTGATAAAAATTACAAAATGTTGATGAAAAAATTAAAGCCGTGAGTACTTGGAGGGACATATTGTGCTCATGAGTTACATGAGTCAACATAGTAAAGATGGCACCTCTCCCTAAATTGATCTATAGATTTAATGAAATTCCTATCAAACTCTCAGCAATTTTTTTGTGGACATACACAAGCTCATATTCAAATATTTATGGAAATAGTCCGTAGAGTAGCCAAAACAATTTTGAAAAAATGAAGAGGGAGAAATCCCTTTTCCCAATGTTAAGTGGTTATCCACTTAACATAGATATCCAATGTTCTATGGCTAGTGTATTCTAGAAAGTGTGAAGTGATAGACACACAAATCAATGCAATGGAATAGGGAACCCAGAAATAGATCCACACAAATATGCCCAACAAATTTCTGAAAAAGGAGCAAAACCAATCAATGGAGAAGGGGTAGTCTTTTAATAAAGAGTTCTAAAGCTATCCATAGGTATAAAACACACCTCTGCCTAAACTACGTGTTTTACATACAAATATTAACTCAAAATGACTCATGGACCAAATTCTAGGAAAAAAGCATAAGAGAATACCTTTGGGTTCCAAGGCCAAGCAAATAGTTCTTAAACTTGACACCAAAAGCATGATGCATAAAAGGAAAAAATAATAAATGGGACTTTATCAAAGTTAAAAACTTTTGTATTGCTAAAGACCGTATTAAGTATACAAAAAGACAAACATAGACTGGAAGAAAATATTTGCAAACTACATGCCTACAAAGAACTTGTATTCTAGAATACACAAAGAACTATCAAAACTCAACATTAGAAAGCCAAACAATCAGGTCTGGGGCGGTGACTTTAGCCAGTAATCCCAGCACTTTGGGATGCTGAGGCGGGTGGACCACCTGAGGTCAGGAGTTCGAGACCACCCTGGTCAACATGGTGAACCACTGTCTCTACTAAAAATACAAAAATTAGCTGGGCATGGTGGCGGGCACCTGTAATCCCAGCTACTCAGGAGACTGAGGCAGGAGAATCGCTTGAACTCACGAGGCGGAGGTTGCGGTGAGCTGAGATCATATCATTGCACTCCAGTCTGGGCGACAGTGTGAGACACTGTCTAAAAAAAAAAAAAAAAAAGCCTAACAATCAAATTAGAAAAGGGGCAAAAGATATGCACAGATATTTCATCAGAGAGCCTACACAGATAACAAATAAATATGTGATTTTCAACATCATTAGCCGTTAGAGAAATGCAAATTAAAACTACAATGACATAACATTACATACCTATCAAAATGGCTAAGATAAAAAAGAGTGACAGCATCACATACTGACAAAGATGTAGAGAAACTGGATCATGTATACATTGCTGATGGGAATGTAAAATGTAGAGTCACTCTGGAAAATAACTTTGCATTTCCTTTAAAATGAAAAATGAACTTAATGTGTGACCCAACTATTGCACACTTAGGCATTTATCACAAATAAAATATGATTTTCACACAGAAGCTTGTATGAGAATATTTATAGCAGCATTATTTGCAATAGCTCTTAACTAGAAACTACACAAATGACTTTCAATGGTGGAATATTAAATAAGTGGTGGTACACTCATATCATGGGTTACTACTCAGTGATAAAAAAATAAACTATTGATAATGCAACAACTTGAGTAAATCTCAAGGAAATTATGTTGAGATTAAAAAGTCATCGTCAGAAGGATACATGCTGCATGATTCCATTTATATAGCATTTATGAAATATCATAACTATAGAGATGGAGAACAGATTAGTGGTTGCCCAGGGATAAGGATAGAGGGGAGAGAGAGTAGCTAAAAAGGAGTAGCAAGAGGGAGGTTTGTGAGGATGGTACGGCTGAGTATGCATTTGTGCTGGTGGTTCCATGAAGCTGCACATGTGATAAAATTCCATAGGGCTATACAAAGACACCACCATGTATGTATAAATGCATACATATGAGCGCATGTATAAATGATGACATCTGAATATGCGCTCGGGATTGTGCCAATGTCAGTTTCCTAATTGTGATATTGTACTGCAGTTTTGAAAGATGTTTTCATGGGAAGACACTGGGTGAAGAAGGTAAGAATGTCGCTGAACAGTTTTTAGCAACTTCCTGTGACTATATTTGAAGTAAAATGATTTTTAAAATTATATTGATAAATTATATTGATGATGATAAAATAGAATACCCTCATGACCTCTAGGTATTGAAGAATTTCTTAAACAAGATAGAAAAAGTAGTAGATATAAAGGACATGTCCTCAGTTTTAAACCCTACTCAACTCCCTACCCCAGTTATTATTATTTATCTTGAAATCTCATTTTGAAATTATTTTCTAGCTTGGCTTCAATGGCAGTATGTAAACACATCTAAATTTTCCTTCTATCTCTCTGATTTATTTATTCCTTCATTAAACAAACTTACTGAGCACCTATTATGTGCCAGGAACTCTTTTAGGTGTGGGATATATAGTAGTGAACAGACTACTCACAACAGAGGAGCTTCCTGTCCTGTCAGGGCTCTGGTGTTGTACCAGCCGGTGGGTGAGTCGATAAAAAATGGATAAGCAAATAAGTCAAATAGAGTAGCATGTCAGTTGGTGATAGTGCTATGGAAAAAACCAATCGTGGGATGGGAGGAAGGATGCTAGGAAGGGATCAGGTACTGTACACAGTTTTAAAGAGGATGCTAGGGAAGTCCTCATGGACCAGAAATCTGTTGAGCAAAGAATTGAAGGAGGTGAAGAGTATGCCATGATGCTCTCTGGGAGCGATGCTCGGAGAAGAGGGTGGAAGAAGAGGTAGATGTGACATGAATGGAATGAAAGAAAGAGTAATAGGAGTGAGGTCAGAGTGGTCATGAGGCCAGATCCCTGTGAGAGCCTTGTAGACCATAGCAAGGACCTTCATTTTACTCTACATCAGTGGTGGAAATACGTGGTTCCCAATTAGCAATATCAGCACCCTCCAGGGAATTTGTGAGAAATGCAGGTTCCTAGGCCCTGCCCCATACCTACTGAATTAGAAACTCTGGAAGTGGGGCCAGAGATCTGTTTTAACAAGACCTTTAGGTGATTCTGATCCACACTAAAGTTTGCAAACGCCACTCTAAATGTTGTGAAGGCCACCTGAGAGCCCTGAGCAGAGGCATGAACTACCTTCTGGCTTCTGTGTTTAAAATACTTTGTAGAGGGGGGCAAGATGCAAGGAAGACCAGGTAGGAGGCTACTGCAGTTGTCCATGGGGGAGATGATGGTGACTTGGCCTAGGCCCATAGTGGTGGAGATGGAGAGGGGGTTATAATCAGTGGTCTCCAAAGGCTTCTCTCTCTGTATAATCTTTTTTTGTTTTGTTTTGTTTTGTTTTTGGGACGGAGTCTCGCTCTGTCGCCCAGATTGGAGTGCAGTGGCGTGATCTCGGCTCACTGCAAGCTCTGCCTCCCAGGTTCTCACCATTCTCCTGCCTGAGCCTCCCGAGTAGCTGGGACTACAGGCACCCGCCACCACGCCCGGCTAATTTTTTTGTATTTTTAGTAGAGACGGGGTTTCACCATATTAGCCAGGATGGTCTCGATCTCCTGATCTCGTGATCCACCCGTCTCGGCCTCCCAAAGTGCTGGGATTACAGGCGTTAGCCACCGCGCCTGGCCGTATTTTTTTTTTTTTCTTTTTTTTCTCAGTACAGACAGGGTTTCACCGTGTTAGCCAGGATGGTCTCATCTCCTGACCTCATGATCCGCCCACCTCGGCCTCCCAAAGTGCTGGGATTACAGGCGTGAGCCACCATGCCAGGCCATAATTTTCTTTAGAGAGCCTGCCTATATGGTTTCACATGCAACTTTCAGAAAAAATGCTCAGATCCATGTATTAGCACTCTGCAGAGCTCTGTCTCCTGTATTCAGCTGCTTCCAGGATATTTTGTAGAGAAATATCACCACACTTTCACTTAGTGAGAATACTCTGCCTACTTCAGTATCCACAGTATATACTCTTATACTGATATATTCCTTTAAAAAATTAAATTTCCATTTCTCTATTCTGTTATCCCTGACATGACTCATGAATTCCCTCACACTTAGGATCAGGTCAGTCTGACCCCAAAACCCATTTTTAAAAAACTTATTTTATCATCTATTTTCCCAAGAACCCAATGACAAACTTCAGTTTAGGATGACATGTCTGTCATTTAGAAAGGGTAAGGTGTGCCTTCCTAAGTTTATGTGGGCCTGGTTTCATGGAATCACTACAACCAATGACTGCAAGCCTCTAGCTGATTCACTTATAAATACTGACAGTGACAGGTGATGAGAATGAAATGAATGTTTAGAAGAATTACATGCATCTCTGTTTATTTGCTCTTTTTGAAATTAATCTTAGAGTTTTTACAACATATAATGCTAAACACATGTCACTTATTCTGAACTTAACACAGTGCATGGAAATGTTTATAAGAATTAGAGGCACTTCAGAGTCTGTCACAGGGATAGACTATTGACACAATCTGTTTATGTCTTCTGAAACCTGTATTTAGTCACGGAAAACTCTGTGTTGCTCTTTTATGAGTTCAATCGCTGAAATCATTATTGTTGCGTCTAAGAAGAATGAGGTTGTTAATTGTGTTTACAATAAAATATGTGAATAAATAAGAGAGGTTAATATTTTTTATAATTGTTAGGATTTGCTAGAACAGCATTCACTCCACTGGGTACAACTAGTAGATTCTATTTCTCATGTCAAGTTTTATTGATTGTTAATGACTGCTTGGAGCTCTGTGAGAAGAATTCTGAGACCGAGTCTGGTTTCAGCAAGAAACAGCGTCGTGTTTGGTAGGAACCATCCACCACCAGTACAGGTGAAAGAGGTGATGGCTCCAGAGACTCATATTGTCTAACTTTTCCACAGAAGCAAAAGAGAATCAGCTTTATCGGGATATCCAGCAATCATTCAGAATTTCCAAAACCAGTTGTTTCTCTTGGCTCTCTGCTCCGAACATTCTCATTTTTCTCTACTTTGCATTTCTCTCATGACCCCACTGCCCTTCCAGATGCCATTCCATCTGGCATGAAATTCTCTGTTTGGCTCTTAGTATCCTTATGATCTCTCCGCACCCCTCCTACGCATATTATAGCCCATAGCTCCTGTGTGCCTAGCCTTCATTCAGGTTAGCCTGGTTTCCTTGGAGTCCCATGAGGAAATATTGATAACTTTGTCTGTTAGCATTTGTTTAAAGCTACCATTTCAGTCTGAAATGTCCACCCCCTTCCTCTCTGTCAATTCCATTTTGATCTAACTTTTAAGAGGTGGTACATATCCTTTATAAACTATGGAGTCTTCCCTGAATTTCCAAATTTTTATTTCCTAGAGACCTTGGCTTAGCTTCAGAAGACAGAAACAGATAAGAACAGATACTACACTTGATCAAAAAGTGGGCGAAGGATATGAACAGACACTTCTCAAAAGAAGACATTTATGCAGCCAACAGACACATGAAAAAATGCTCATCATCATGGGCCATCAGAGAAATGCAAATCAAAACTACAATGAGATATCATCTCACACCAGTTAGAATGGCAATCATTAAAAAGTCAGGAAACAACAGGTGCTGGAGAGGATGTGGGGAAATAGGAATACTTTTACACTGTTGGTGGGACTGTAAACTAGTTCAACCATTGTGGAAGACAGTGTGGCGATTCCTCAGGGATCTAGAAGTAGAAATACCATTTGACCCAGCCATCCCATTACTGGGTATATACCCAAAGGAATGTAAATCATGCTGCTATAAAGACACATGCACACATATGTTTATTGTGGCACTACTCACAATAGCAAAGACTTGGAACCAACCCAAATGTCCAACAATGATAGACTGGATTAAGAAAATGTGGCACATATACACCATGGAATACTATGCAGCCATAAAAAATGATGAGTTCATGTCCTTTGTAGGGACAGGGATGAAGCTGGAAACCATCATTCTCAGCAAACTATCTCAAGGACAAAAAACCAAACACTGCGTGTTCTCACTCACAGGTGGGAATTGAACAATGAGAACACTTGGACACAGGAAGGGGAACATCACACACCGGGGCCTGTTGTGGGATGGGGGGTGGGGGAAGGGATAGCATTAGGAGATCTACCTAATGTAAATGACGAGTTGATGGGTGCAGCACACTAACATGGCACATGTATACATATGTAACAAACCTGCACGTTGTGCACATGTACCCTAGAACTTAAAGTATAATAAAAAATATATATATATAAAGAAGACAGAAACAATGTTATCTTTCTTAAAGCAAAAAAATAGACAAAATATGGATAATTTGGTAATGTTGGAAAATTTCAAGGAGCATATTCTAGGCTAGGCTTCTAGAAAGACTTGCAAAATATCGCAGAACTTATCCTTGGAAATGGCTCTGTCTGCCCAATCAGAAAGGTAAGGAATCGGGAAATACCCTAGAATACTTAGTTTTAGGGACATGCCATTTCAGGTAATGTTCAGGGATCAGGGTACTACTACCACTATAACTTGTATAAAGAGCCATGTCACTCTTGCAAGATCACACCTGAAGAAAAAACTGGATGACCTATGCCGAGTATGTTGGCATTCAAGAAGCTAATGAATGGACTCAGGAACATTCTGCATAGACCCCAGGGCTCTTGGTCATGCCTGCCAGCAGAAAACAGTCAATGCCTGAAAGAAGCCCCTACCTCTGCCTTTCAGATCTTACATGAGTGGGTCTGCTTAGCTGAACCTAAATCTCAAAACCCTGATGAAGGAGCCTGAGAGATGTAATTTTTTAGTCTTTCTAACAACTGCAATACAGAAAGGCACACCAGAAAGTACAGGCAGTGGATGTGGGTTCCTTTCTACCATTTTTGTCCTATCTATCACAACTTGCTATATTTGAAGGTTGCAAATCCACTCCTGCCATGTTCCTGTTTAAAACCACTCAGTCACCTACAGTGTGAAGCCCTAACTCCATAGCATGGCATATAAGGATCTCTGCTCTGCAAATGGGACACAGACATGTGTGGCACCAGCATCTTACAGCGTAAATGTAAAATAGGGTTTATTAGGCAGGGGTAGCCAGGATAGTTTGTCTAGCTTCAGGGCACTAGAGTTTCCTCCTCTGTTGTTTTACAAAGCAATTAAAAATATGGCTTCCTGATAGTGTACTTTCTGAGATCTGAGTCTTCTGATCCCTCCCTCACTTTTATCTGAAGGTTCTCCCTCCTATGCTCCTATTATCCCTGTCCTGCCCATTATGGATAGGAAACACCCATAAGTTTCTCCTTTGTGTGATGTTTTGTTGGAGAAGTAAGGTTTTTTGTTTTGTTTTGTTTTTGAGACAGGGTCTTGTTCTGTCACTCAGGCTGGAGTGCAGTGGCACCATCATAGCTCACTGCAGCTTCCACCTCCTGGACTCCATGGATCTCTCTGCCTCAGCCCTCCCAGGCAGCTGCAATTGCAGGTGTAAGCCACCACGCCTGGCCAATTTTTGTATTTTTTTTGTAGACACTGAGTTTTGCTATGTTGCCCAGGCTGGTCTTGAACTCCTCAACTCCAGTGATCCTCCCACCTTGGCCTGCCAAAGTGCTGAGATTACATATGTGACCACCATGCCTGGCCACAAGTAAGTTTTAATTGGTTAGCTCTAAAAAGGTTAGGGTCCCGAATGGGTCAGTACCATCTGTCATTAGCGTACCACTGTCCTCTTGCACTCACCCACAAATTGGATCCTGCAGAATCCCTTCCCATTCATTGTTTGGCTGTTCTCAGATTGGGCCTCCATAGTTCCAGTGCATGCCTATTGGCATTTGGGGGGTCTCATGTTCTCGGGGCTATCAGAGCCAAGTTGCTTTCCCTCCCTTCCTCCAGGACAGGTGCATGGGTCTTACACCCGTTGGTGGTTTGGGCCTACATATTTGAGTGTTCCTTAGGGCACCAGGATTTCTACTTCTAATGTAGATGTTTTCCGTGGTTCTTTGGTTTTGATATCCTAGTTGCAGGGTCATTTTTTAAAATGGGAGAATTAAGAGAAGAATAAAAATTGTTCAATTTTTGTCACCACTTTATTTCAAAACTACTGAATAAATAGAAAATCACTTATGACTCTGAATTTGCCCCCGCTTTTGTTTGAAAAAAAAAAATCTTGGTCAAGTTTTGCTGTCTTGAAGAAGGATGAGTTTGCAGGGATTCCTTCAACAACTAGTCAGCACTGTCACTAAGTTGGCATTTTTCACTTGTCTGGTTCCACTCAAACATTCCTAAGTTGGATCAAACACAGCCCCTATCCATCCACTGCCCTTTTCCTAGGGGAAACAGATGCCACTATCATTCTCTTAAAAAAAAAATTAGGTGCTTTCATTGTCGTTATTAAAGACAGTGCCTGTATGCTGTCATCAATCATGTAAATAAATTCTAACATCCTTCATCTTTGCATCATTTTTTCAAGACTTAGGGTCTGGGGTAGGAGAGGGTAAGGTAACTTATTGGCTAAGTCTAGGGTTGTTCCTGTTATTTGCTTGCTAAGGAAATAGAGGGAAAAACTAGTATTTCAGTGTCAGTAATGCAGGAGGAATACTATATAACAGATGATTCTTCCACAATAGAAAGAGGAGTTAGATATTGGAAAGAGGAAGGGAAAAAACAAGTTTCTACCGTAGTCTATCTCTTTAGCTGGCCAAAATTCATATACTCTTCCTTAAATCTTAAAACTTGTCAAAAGAAAAAAGGAAGGAAAAAAGGAAAGGAGGGACAGAGAGAGGGAGGGAGGAAGGGAAGGAAATCTCTTAATAAAATACAACTATCTTTCATACAATTGCAAATACACCCACTCTTTCTCCGAAGGGAGAAGCCTAAGTTCTTGCTCCAGTTTCAGGTGCAGCATTTTTGATTATGCTGTTTTAGTGTTAGGCAAGCCATATTGTAGAAGTTCAACATCACCAATGCACATTACATTAAATCATGACAAAAAAGAGAGAGAAAGGAAGAGGAATTTATTATACCACAAGGAAATAAATACAGATGGAGACCATACCCATTTTTTCTATAGTTGGTTATGACACTGTAGTTAATTTTTATGACTTCCCTTCTCTATTACCCATTTCATGTTTCCTTTGACCTTAGGTAATGCCTCAACTCCTTGGGATTCTTTCTTGGATGAGGTGATGCATATGACCCAAGCCTTCATTTCTGAGAGAACTGAGCCGTTGATCCTGCCTAGAGACATCCATGAACTTTTACCACTGCAAATGATGCCACTAGGAAGTGTCCCAGTAGCGTCCCTGAATTTATTCCTTTCTCTTCCTGGCTCTTCTTTTGCAGCAGCAGCCCTCTATTCCATCTATCACTACAAAATAATTTTTTGCATGTTCTCCCAAGAGTATGAGAAACCCAAAACATCCAGGAGGCCATTACAACTTCCAATTCAGTGGAATAAACTTTGTGTTTCCTCATGGAAACATACCTCCACTGAGAGGTAATATAGGATAGTGGTTAAGACCAGGGACACTGATCTTAAACTGTGTTCAAATTCTGGCTATCCCATTCTCTGAACTCAGTTTTCCTGATCTGAAAAACATGGACAATATAGTACTTTACTCATAGAGTTGTTAGCATGACTAAATAGATTATTACATGTAAATCATATAGAACAGAGGTTGGCACCTAGTGTTTGCTAAATATTAACCATTATCACCAAGTGCTAAATGAGCAAAGCCCAGTTATAAGAACTATAAACAAACACAGTCAAGAGCTTCACTAGATATGGCTGTGAGCCTTGTACAACCCCTTGCCACTCCACTTCACATCTTTATTTTCAACCTGGGGAGTATATTAGTGGAAGAAGTAGCACCATATATTTGTTGCTTATTCAAAGTATACAATTTGCCTTACACAATGTACTCTAATCTCACAAGATTGTCCTACAACTGGCTCTGATGTTTACAAAGAGTTCACATTTATGTTCTATAAGGCCATCTATTTGTGGATGATAGTCACATGATATGACCAATGACTCCACGGATATGGGCTCATTGTTTTAATTCTTTTCTGTAAAGTGAAATATTTGATAAGAAACACGTTGTGTGGACTGTCAAAATGATGTATAAGGCATTTATTTAGACCACAGATGATAGGTGACAAAATTATGTTAAGAAGAAAAGAAAATCTTAATCCAGAATATCTTTCTTTTCCAAGAAGTAAATCATTGTCCCTTCAGAATGGAAGGGTTCAATGTGTTCAACCTGTTACCAGGAAGCTAGCAGATTACCTTGAACTATGCACCATATCAGAGGCTAGGGTTGTTGGCTGTGGTTTCTACTGTTGATGAGAAAAAGTCCTTATTCTTAGTCCCCATTCCTATCACCTCTTGGTCACATGGTCCTGCTGTTCCATCTGCAAAACAGCACTACGTATTATCTACTTATTCTGAACATACACTATATTCTGAAGAATAGAATCAATACCAACTTAGCTTTGTTTATGAAAATATTCAGCAATGTTTTAGTTTTATATTACTGCCATAAGAAAATCACGACAAATTTGGTGTCTTAAACAACACAAATTTATTATCTCACAGTTTTGTAGGTCAGAAGTCTGATATGGGTCTCATCTGAACAAAATCAAAGTGTTGGTAGGGCAGTGTTTCTTCTCAGAGGCTTTGGAGATAATCTGTTTCCTTGCTCTTTCAAGGTATTGATAGAATTCAGCTCCTTGAAGGGTGTGGGACTGAGCCCCCTGCTTCACCTGCTGGTTGTCAGCTGAGGGCTATTGTCAGCATCCAGAGGCCCCTGCATTCCTGAGCTCATAGCCCTCTTTCTGTCTCTTCAAAGCTAGTGCTCATAGGCTGAGGCTTTTTTTTTTTCACTTTAAATTTCTCCTGCTTATTCTTGTGTGGCATCACTCTGACTCTTCTGCCAGCAAACATTCTCCATTTTTAAGGACTCATTTGATTAGACTGGGTTTCCACAATAATAAAGGATAACCTTCCCATCTCAAGATTCATAAGTTTAATCATGTTTGCAAAATTCCTTTTGTCAAGTAACAGTGTATTTCCAGGATGCAGGAATTCAGGCATGGACAGCTATGGAGGGTTCTTCTATTTACCACAAGTAAGACTGCAGTGACTGGAGATGAAGTCTGATTAATGTTCACCTGATTCTCTACAATAGAAAAATTTTGATGATTTTTCACATGGGCCACAATATTATCATAGCAATCCTGACATTTTGCTCCTTCCAACTCCCTAACCATTTGACTAAACCATTAGCAATCACCTAAATCTTTGACTCTGTGCATCATTCTTTCCAGGCAAAGTGGAAAAAGAGAGATGCTGGTCAAAGGACAGTTAAGATATCTCTAAGCCATAAAAGTGTACATTTGTCCCATCAAGTAAAAGAAAATTGCTTCTGATGTCCTCTATTTGTTGGAAATTGAGGCGGGGAAAAGCATTTGTCAGATTAACAACTCTATGCTCAATATTAAGGGCTGTACTGATTTGTTCTAATAAGGAGACTAGAAAGGAAAAGCACCTGCAGTTAGAGTCATACATTATTAAACTCACAACAATCCACTGCCATTTTTCAAGGTGTATGTATCCATGGCAGTGGCTAAAACACAGAAAAAATGGGCCAGTGAATTGGAATCATGATTCCTGTTTTTTTCTAAGTATTTGATGACAACACTGATTTCCATGATTCTCATAAGGATATGGTTTTTATTTTGATTTATTTTGGTAGGAAACAGAAAGTGTGGAGACTCCCTCTTGTCTCTTTTCACCTCCCTCCCTTGCATCTTTTTCCTCCCTCCATTGATAAAGGAGACTGGGAGACAATTTTTCCCAGGTATATTTATTCCATTAATTAAGACATGGATTTTGAGTCCCATTGTTCTACCATCATTAAATGACATAGGTGAAAACTCCATTTGTCACCTGTCTAAAACAAATTCTAACAAATCTAACAAATTCATTCTGATTGTTAGATCACTGTGGTGTTCTGGGTACCTAGGCAGTAGCATCAGTTTAGACCTGATGTTCAACATACATACAAGGTTTAGATAATTACCTTTCTCAGAGGGTAAATATCCACAGGGACCTTTGGAGAAGAACAGGAGGAAGATTCTGAGTATGCACTTGGATATTTGTGCAGGATCTTTCCTCAAGTGTACCTGATCTTCCCTTCATTCAGGGGTTTCTGTGTCTTTGAACTTGAGTCTGGACATTGAGGGAGGGGCCGCAGTTACTATAACGTGGTGGCAGTTGAAGTCAGTTCTCTGCTTACGCACTTACATACAGTCAGTAGGGCCTTAGGGATGGTAGAAAAAGTAATATTCACAAGTGGTCCTCCTGGTCCATCCATTTCCCTGCCCCCTTAGAGTTAAGTAGTGCCATGTGACCAGTTCTGCTCAATTGGCTGTGAGCAGAAGTAACATGTGTTGCTTCTGGACTGAAGCCTGGAAGAGCAAGTATGAATTCCCCATGTGGTCTCTTTCCTTTCCATGGAAACTGTGAATTAGATCACAAGACTAAAGCAGACTAAGTCACTGCATGATCAAAAGCCCTAGAGAGTCACTCAGACCAGTGGCCGACTTTGTGTAAATGAGAAATAAACTTTTAAGTGCTAAGTCACTGAGACTTTTGGGGCATTATATTAACACAATATAAACCAGTCTCTCCAGACCAATTCAGTGGGGAACCCATCCTTACAGTCAAAGGACCCTGTGAGCAATCAAGCACCACCAATGATCTAGAGGCTTAGACCATTCTATTTGCTATGTTTATACTTTTTTCTCTTATAGCAATCAAGCTCATTCTGTCTTTGCCAGTCAAGTTTCTCTGCTTGTGTTTTTTTCCATCCTGGGATATATGCATAACATTGAAATCAGGGAGCTCATTTTAGCTGCAGCAACTTCTATCAACTCCTCTGTACTACATAGAACAGCCACCAAAGTGTTTCTCAAAGATGCTCCTACTTCACTTACCAGTATCTGTCTTAAGGTTTAAATTAAAAGAGATTTTTCTGGGCAGTCCCTGGTGACCTAGGGAGTATGGGAATGCATGTGATTCTCCCCAAATTAAAAATCCTTCATCTACGTTATGCCAAAACTTTTCTTGGTATCTCAGTTTTGTTTAGAGGTCAGCACTGAACACAGTTGTCCATTGATTAGTTACACAAACTATCATATCTCATACCAACAGGCACACAAAAATGAGGATCTGTGGCAAGTTCATCCATATTGATAAATTCAGTCCAATCTAAAGTTACTTTTCTTCCAATTTTGTGAGGACCCTCTAAATTCATTCACACACACATTCCAAAGACTTCTGCAGATATAAATTAATAAGTTCTGCAATTCTTTTGGGATTAACGTCCTCTATTTCTTGATTTGATTTATTACTTTTTCCTTGGGGTAGGATGGAATCTAATCTAATTACAGGTTTGGAGAAAAGAAGGGATTGAAATAGTATAGAGAGTGTAGATCTAAAGGGAAACTGGCTTGATGTTGTAGGGTAACTCCTTCAGACATGGGCAAGGGAAGGTCAGTGAAATGTAAGGGTTCTAGATACCAAGATACCTCCAGATGTTGCCATTTATATCTAATCCAATGTTTCAGTGTTCTCTTCTTTCCTGAACAGGGGCCCAACTGAAAAGACATCACAAGTTGATTTATTCAACAGATGTTGTAATTTGACAATCTGCAGGGAAAAAAAAAACCTCTGGTAAATTTGGCTTTCAGTTATCTCAGTCCTAAAGACATGACTGAAAAGATTCTTTCATACTGTCCATAGAAAATCTGAGAATTTAAAAATTTTAGTGAATCATTTCTTAAAAATGTTATTCAATGCTAAATAGCTTCCTTACCCTGTAGACCTTGAATTGGCAGAAAAACAATCTCCCAAGCTTTGCCCTTAATGGGTACTTTATTCCAAATGACCGAAAGTAATAATTTGATTAACTGTGTGCTATCAAACATGTGCCACTATGTGCCATGAACTAGAATTCTATCTTGGAATAATAACAGAACATTCATTGCGTGTTGCCTTCTCTAAGCTAGACAACCATCTCAGATTTCTCATATTTTATTGGAGCTCTGTTAAACACAACGTGCTTATTAAATGCCAGGCACTGTTCTGAGCAATTTTAATACATATACTATTTAAGCATTAAAACAATCCAGTGAGAATGGCACTATTTTATCCACACTTACAATTGAGGAATTGATACATACAGAAGCTAGTTCACACAGCTGTAAGTGGCAAAGCTGGAGATTCAAATCCAGGCAGCCTGTCTCCTGAGCCCATGTTTATAACCAGTGTGCTATGCTGCCTCTGAATTTGAAAGTAAATTTCAGTCCGTTGGAATGTTTTTGTCTGTAAGTAACAGAAACTATTTTGTTTTGTTACCTAAACAAAATGATGTTTTATTACAAGGCTGTCAGAATTGACAGAAGCAGGCTACAAGACCAGTCTTGGCTAACAAACAGGAACTAAAGTCCCTACAGTGGGCCAAGGAGAAAGAAATACATTCAACATTTTGCAGGGAGACAGTCTGGCCAGGACATTACTCTCATCACAACTGCTGCCATCACTGCTAACTTCATGATGGAATTCTGACCACTTCATCAAATGTCAAAGTCCAGGGTAGGAGCCTCTGATTTGCTGAGCCTATTTACCTGCCTGTGCTGTGGCTGCCAAGACACAGAGAAAAAGAAGGTTGGGCGTTTGGGGCTTCCTTAGTGGCAGGGAGGTGAAGCCAGCTTCACAATGAGATGAAATACATGAGGGAATCTTACAAAATAACAAGTTGCTTGACAGACATCAAAATGATAACTATCCACTACAACTTGTAAGGATCTAAAAGAATTGTGACCCTACAATCTCATTTGTGCCCAAATATGCAAGAAGCAAATAATATATGTTGCTCAGTCTTTCCACCCTCCACATCTCTCCCAGCTCCACTGCATAGCTGGATTTACTTTAGTAAAGAGAGGTAAACCAGCTACCCCCACCTCATCCCTGACATACTGCAGGCTTGATGTAAATTCTAGGTTCTATCCATTTGTTGAGGCTGTTTTTTCCAATAACTTTGCAAATCCAGGACACACCCTAGACTATTTTAAGCTTAGAGCTATTTCTCAGAACTCTTTGTGGTATTGGTTACCCACAGTCCGAGCAGTCCTAACCCAGTCCCAAAACCACTGAACTCAGCCCATCTGGCTTTTAGATAAAATCTGATGCTTTAGCACTAGCAACTGCCTCTTAAGAAGCTCTGGGCTGTCCAACATGTCAAAACAGGCCAACTGCCCAGATTTCTTGCACTCTCTTCCCCTCACCCCAATCAACCTGGAAGTACTATATAAGGAAACATCAAGCCATAGAATCAAATTAGGCTGAAGGCAGATAAAATAGAAAATTAACTGAGAAGGTTCTGCTCATGTTTTTTTCCCATGATTGCCTTGAACAACTCTTGTCAAACATCTGTGGCCACTCACAGCTCTGGTCCATTTGTCCTTAGAAGTAAAATCAGGGGAGCACAGAAACTGTGCCTGTGAGGAAGTGATATAAACAAATGTGTGAGGCGAGTGTGATAACTGCTACACTACAGAAATGATAGAACTTTGGGCATTTGTTTTCTCATCCTTTTTATTCTTGTATCTTCCGAATGTTGCCTATGTCTGTGAGCAATAGGCAAAGCCCTGCACTGATCAGCTCTTTGTGCAGTGAGAAGTTATTGACTGTGTTTTCTAATGCCCAGGCTCTTTATCTGGAGGGTCCATCCACCACTCTATCTCATGAATTCAATGGGATTATCACAGAATGGGGTCTGACCTTCCCATGACATACAGACTGACAGAGCAACTGAAATACCCATAGGGTCTAAAGACCTCCTGGTGAGAGTATTTCAACTTGAATATAAAACAGAGTAAATCATGAGTAGGGAGAAAGAAAAGGCAGCTTCACTTAAGAGAACATCCCTGCCATCTCCAGAGCAGGGCCCTCCTTATCCAGAAAGACCCCCATTTCCAGCACACCTGCTTGCCTACCCTTTACCAAAATGCCCCACAAGGAACTCTGCCAATCAACATCTACAGTCTTTGTAGTGCCCAACTGCAGATATGAGGATAAGGCTGATGAAACCTACACCAGCTTACTAAACCAATGGACACAGTTCCTCATTTATAAATATTAATAGACAATCACTAGATACATGAGTAAAACTTTTGATAGGAAATGAAGGTGCAAGGAGAACAAGCAGAACTGACCATAGATGAAATGGAGATGATAAAGGAAGCAGAATAGAACTTTATACACATTTGAGAGGCCACTGCAAACATAAAAAGATGCAATCAAAAAACAGAGAGGAGACTAAAAAATTATATTTTTATTGTTAACTTTAAAAAATCATCTAACCAACTAATAATAAAATGAACATAGTTGAAGACAAAATTGGGTACCTGAAAAGTGAAAATCAAGAAAACCAATTATAATGTAGAAGAGCAAAAAGTGAAGCATGAAAAATCTGATCGAAAAGTCTAAGAGATGTGGTGAATAGGGATCTAAGGTCTGAATAAGAGAATTTCCAGAAGGCAAAGAGCAAATGGGGGAGAAAGCATAATCAAAGAATAATGGAAGAATAGTTTCCAGAGCTGAAGAAAGACATACACTGCAGCCGGACACAGTAGCTCACACCTGTAATCCCAGAACTTTGGGAAGTCAAGGTGGGCAGATCAGGAGTTCAAGACCAGTCTAGGCAACATGGTGAAACCCTGTCTCTACAAAAGAATAAAAAATTAGCCAGGCATGGTGGCACATGCCTGTGATCCCAGCTATTTGGGAGGTTAAGGCTGGAGAACTGCTTGAACCTGGGAGGCAGAGGTTGCAGTGAGCCAAGATGGTGCCACTGCACTCCAGCCTGGGCAACAGAGTGAGACTCTGTCTCAAAAAAATAATAATAATAAATAAAAGAAAAAAAGAAAGTCATACATTACAACAATGTTTATATTTCCAAGTTTTCTTCTTTTTTGCCTTTTCATTGTGCTTTCCTGATACACTTATTCTTATTTTCTGTTCCCTTAATTATCTCTGTTTCTTCTGAGGTCAGTTCTGTTTACTCCCTAAATGTGAACAGAAAAGATTTTAAAAGGCCCACACCTGGATTTATAGTTCCAGTCTTGATGAAGTAGCTGGCATTTGGTTTGCACTCCTTTCATAAACAACTATAAAAATGGACAAAAATATATAAAACCTTTTGTTTGTAGGTATTGGAGAAAAAAGCAGAGCAGAGATACAATCCAGGGAAGAGGAAATGCATGTGAGGAGAACCCTGTATTTATACTCACTTTCTCCCTGAAGATGTTTTCCAAACCGAGGTACAGAAGCCCAAGCAGTAGTCTATTAGGAAGAAGGTAGTTTATTAGGTAGAAGCTACCTGAATAGGCTACCTATTAGAAGGTGGTCTATCATTCCTAAATTTCCTCTTTTAGAAGGTAGGTTATTCAGGAACAAAAGACATGGATCAGAGTTTAGGACTGCCAGGAGAGCTGGCAATTAAAGTATTGGGTCACAGGTAAGGAGAGAGCTGCAGAGGTGTCCCAATAATCTTTTAAAAATTCACTTTGTTTCTTGGGCAATCTCTAAATTATTCATGCATGGGGAGAGACTCTGAAAGAAAAGCTGCTGGCAGGTTAGATGGTGGACACTGAAATTCTGACATAATAAGAATGGAGGTATCTTAGCTAACCCCATAGACTTTCAGTCAAGGCCTAAAAAAGACTATGTCCTGGTAATCAGGATTTTTTTTTTTAACTTTCATATAAATTTTGTTGAGGTATAATTTACTTGCAAAAAGAAATGTTAGCAACTTATTTTTAATTGTAGAGATTTATGAGTTTTAACGAATGTTTACATCCATATGATCACCACTGTAAGAGAGAAGTAGATAATTTCTACTGTTCCCAAATTTCCATTTTTGTAGGACTCTTTGTAGACAATGACCCCTACTGTTTCTCTGGCCCTAGGAAACCACTAATCTGCTTTTCCTCAGTAGATAAGTTTTGCCTGTTACGTTGTATCCTTTTGTCTGGCTTCTTTTGCTCAGCAGAATGTTTTTGAGATCCTCTGTTGTTGGGTATATCAGAAGTTTGTTCCTTTTTATTGCTGAGTAGTATTTCATTGTATAAATATGCTACAATAATTCACCATAGGTTGCTTTAAGTTTTTGCTATTATGAATAAAGTATGTATAAACATTCATGAACAAGCCTTTTGTGGGTATGTTTTCATTTCTTTTAGATAAATACTTAGCAGTGGAATTTCTTGGTGATGGGGTAGGCATATATTTAACTAAACAAGAAACTACCAGACTATTGAAGTGGTTGTACCATTTTACACTCCCACTAGAAATAGCGAGAATTCGAATTGTTCCACATCCTTGCAACTCTTAGTATTGTCATACTTTTACATTTGAGATGCTCTAATGGATGTATAATATTATCTTATTAACTTTTTAATTTGCATTTTTCTGATGACTAATTATATTGAATATCTTTTCAAGCGTTACTGACCATTGTATTTCTCCCTTTATGAAGGTCTGTTTGAACATTTTGCCCATGTTTTAAAATTGAGCCGTTTTGTTCTTATTATCATGTTACGAGTTTTTTAATATACTCTGGATACAAGCCTCTTCACAGATATTTATTGTGAATTGCAGTATTGCAAATATCATCTCCCAATCTGTGGCTTATCTTTTTCTTAATAGAGTCTTCTGTAGAACAGTTTTAAATTTTGATGGAGTCATATTTATATATATTTTTCTTTTATAATTTGTGCTTTTATAATCTATTTTAAGTAAATATTTATTTATGTTGTGAGATAAGAGCTGAGATTTATTTTTATCCAAACAGATATCCAGTTGTTCCAGCATCATTTGTTGAAAAATTTTAATTTCCTCATTGTATTATCATGTTGGAAATCAATTCAATATATATATTTCAGTGAGTCTTTTCAGATATTTTATTTTTTATATGTTAAAGTTCAATTTGGTTCTATTTTATAGTTTCAATTAATTTCCTAACTATGATTGTTTCCTTTAAATTCCTAAGGGTTATTTTTTAAATTATTTGCTAGTTCCATCATTTTTATTATTTTTGATTCTGTCAACTGAGTTTTCTGTTGATTGTGGGTTGCATTATCCTGCTTCTTAGTATTAAATTTCTCTTAATTATGGGATGCATTATTTCCTTCTTGGTATTCAATTTTGATTGGATGTTAGACATTGTGATTGTTATGCTGTTGAATATCTGGACTTTGTTATTGTCTTAAGGAGTATCAATCAATTTTTCTTGGGGGTGGGGGCAGCTAAATTAGTTGTTGATCAGCTTGATCCTTTTGAGGTTTTTTAAAGAGATTTATATGTACAAGCTTTAATCTGTGGTTATCTTTAGTCTACCTATTAGCAAAACATGACTCTTTGGGGGACTCTACTTAATATTCTGGGTGTTTAAAAAGGTCTCCCCACTCTTACTGGTGATAATTTGAATGTCTTCAATCCCTGTAGGCTTTCTGGAAGTTTTTTAGCTTTCAGAAACCTAGAACTCATAATTCCCCAGCCTCATAGAATTTCGTTTAATGTACATACAGTTAGTGTTCAGCTAAGAAAGAATACCCCTCTGCAGATTTTTGAAGCTCTCCTTCTTCATAGCTCTCTCCTCTCCAGTACTGTGCCCTGGACATTCCTGCCATGTTGGCTTCCCAAAAATCCTATCTATGTCTTCTTGAATCAGTAAAGCCACCTTTATTTACTTGCGTGTTTTTTAGTTTGTTTGTTTGTTTTGCAAAAGTCTGGAAGTCATCTCCTGGCACAAGAGTGGTTTTAAAAGGGGGTAAGAGACATGTGGAATATAATCTAAAGATGTGTAATACATATGTATTTGATATGCCAGAAGTGAGGACATAATGGAATAGAAGCAATATTTAAAGAAATAACAAGTGATAATTTTCCAAATCTGATGAGAGACATCAACCTCTATAAATTCAACAAATCAAGCAGAAGAAAAATATTAAAAATACCTACATCTAGGTGCATAATAGTAAAAATGCTAAAAGTCAAAGGCAAGCAGAATATTTTAAAACATTTAGAGACAAAAGACATATTACCTACAAAGGAGCAACAATAAGACTGCTGATTTTTTAAACATATACTATAAAAGTCAGAAGATATTGAAATGACTTATTTGAAATGCTAAAACCGATAAATAGAACAGCCAACTTAGAATCATATACTCCATCCCAAATATTCTTTAAAAATGTGAACAAAATAAAGATGTTTCAATTTAAAATATTGAAAGAATTCATTGTCAGCAGACCTATACTATAATAAATACTGAATGAAAATAAAAGGCTGAAGAAAGTGATCAGGTGGAAGCCCAAAACATTAGAAAGCAATAAAAAACAATATAAAGAAAATAAAGAATAAATAAAAAGATTGACTTTTAGAAATAACAGTAATAAGGCTGTCAAATTTAAAACATATATAGGCCAGGCGCAGTGGCTCATGCCTGTAATCCCAGCACTTTGGGAGGCCGAGGCGGGGTGATCACAAGGTCAGTAGTTCAAGACCAGCCTGAACAATATGGTGAAACCCCATCTCTAGTAAAAATACAAAAATTAGCCAGGCATGGTGGCGGGTGCCTGTAATCTCAGCTACTCAGGAGGCTGAGGCAGGAGAATTGCTTGAACCCGGGAGGTGGAGGTTGCTGTGAGCCAAGATTGCACCATTGCACTCCAGTCTGGGTGACAGAGCAAGACTCCATTTCAAAAAAATATGTGTGTATATATATATAAAGGTAAACTACAGGATATTAATAGCATAAAGGGAGTGAGATGGAATCCATGGAGTTAAATGGTTGTAGGTTTATTGCAATATTTGAAAAGTGGTATAAGTATTAATTTAAATATACCATAATGAATGAAAGATGAATATTGCAATCTTTGGTATTTAAAATTATATGAAATATTTTTTTAAATCTCCATATAAATGAAAAATAGAAGACACAACTAAGAAAGGCAAAAAAGGAGAATAATTGAAATGTAAACTTTATTAATTTAAAAGGGAGCAAACTTAAAGTTGACTAGGTCAGTAATTATACTAAATATAAAACCTTTAAATAGTTATACTATAAATGCAAATCATTAAATAGTGTAATTAAAAGACAAAGTTGTCATCATAGATAAATAAACCGCATATGTATGCTGTTTATAAATGATATTTTTCATTAAAGGCCACTAAATATTGAAAATAAGAAGAAAAGAATATTCAAAATAAATACTCAAAGAAAGCTAGTATAACTATATTAATATGGCAAAGTAGACTTTAAGATAAGAGGAATTGTAAGATATAAAGAGGTACATTTTATAATGACAAAAGGTTAATGTAATAAAATATTGCTTACTTTGTGTGCACTCAAGAATATAGTTTCAAAAAATATAAAGACAAAATTGAGAGGTAGATGAATAGACAGCCAGGGTTGGAGATTTTAACACATCTTTCTCAGTAACCCATTTAAAAAGTAAACAGAAAATTAGTAAGGATATAGAAGATTTCATTAACACGATTTGCCAACATGGCCTAATTGACAATATTGACACTATTTTTTGCAACTGGAGAATATATTTTAAAAAAATATAGACATGGAAAATTTAATAACATAAGTTACATTCTGAGTCAAATGCAAATCTCAAAAAATTCCAAAAGGTTGCTATCATACAATGTATATCCTCTAACCACAGTAGAAATCAATAACAAAAAGATAACTATAAAAATTCCAAATGCTCGAAAATGTTTAGGAGTAAAACACACACTCTTAAGAAACTCTCTTGGCTCAAAGAAGAATCACAAGGGAAATTAGATAATAATTTGAGCTGAATGGTAATAAATATATGACAGATCAAATTTGTGGAATGCAGCTAAAGCAGTGCTTCAAGGAACAGTCATAGCTTTGAATGCATTTATTAGAAAAGCAGAATACTTAAATCTCATTTATGCCTAGTGTTCCATTATTAGAACACGAAGCATGTGAGAGTTATTTATATCCTACTGCTCAAGGTCATTGCCAAGGTCTGATTGCAAAAATTCAAAAAATTGCAACCTCAGGCATAAATGGGTTAAAAAGCAATTATGTAAGTTTTCAATTCAATAATCAGAAAAAGAACATAAAATTAAACCTCAGGAAAATAAAAGAAAGAAAATTTATTTAAGAATAAGAATCAATGAAGGAATACAGATATAAAAAGAGAAAATCAATAAAGCTAAAAAGTTGGCTGTTAAAAAATTAATGAAGTTAATAAACCAACAGTAAATATTAACATGACAAAAAAGAAAGAAAACACAAATTACTATTATCAGAAATGAAAAAGGGAATGATATTACATTCCTAGAAATGTTAAAGAAGGTAATGAGGGGATATTGAAGATATTATTATGACAATATCATTTTCAATTTAAATGAAATGGATAAATTTCTTGAAAAATACAACTTATCAAAATACAACTAAGAAGAAATGAAACTCTTTATATTTCCATACTTATTAAAGTAATGAAATTAGTAACTGTGAGAATTTACACAAAGAAACTTTCAGGCCCACATGACTTCACTAGTGAATTTTATAATATTTAAGAAATAAATACCAATCTCACACAAGCTTTCCAGAGAATACAAAAAGAGGGACCACTTCCCAAGTCATTTACTTTTGTCCAAAAATCTGACAAAAAATTGCAAGAAAGAAAAATTTATTTCTAATGTATACAGAAACAACATCCAAGAAACTGCAAATAAACCCATTAATATGTAAAATGATAATATATCCTGATTAAGTATAATTTATTCCAGGAATATAAAGGTGATTTAACGTTTGAAATTAATCAGTCTAAATTACCTTATTTTAGAAAAAAAATTATGATAATCTTGATAGTTGCAGAAAAATATATATTTTTTTATTATTATACTTTAAGTTTTAGGGTACATGTGCACAATGTGCAGGTTAGTTACATATGTATACATGTGCCATGCTCTTGTGTTGCACCCATTAACTCATCATTTAGCATTAGGTATATCTCCTAATGCTATCCCTCCCCCTTCCCCCCACCCCACAACAGTCCCCAGAGTGTGATGTTCCCCTTCCTGTGTCCATGTGTTCTCATTGTTCAATTCCCACCTACGAGTGAGAACATGTGGTGTTTGGTTTTTTGGCCTTGTGATAGTTTGCTGAGAAGATTTCCAATTTCATCCATGTCCCTACAAAGGACATGAACTCATCATTTTTTATGGCTGCATAGTATTCCATAGTGTATATGTGCCACATTTTCTTAATCCAGTCTATCATTTTTGGACATTTGGGTTGGTTCCAAGTCTTTGCTATTGTGAATAGTGCCGCAATAAACATACGCGTGCATGTGTCTTTATAGCAGCATGATTTATAGTCCTTTGGGTATATACCCAGTAATGGGATGGCTGGGACAAATGGTATTTCTACTTCTAGATCCCTGAGGAATCGCCACACTGACTTCCACAATGGTTGAACTAGTTTACAGTCCCACCAACAGTGTAAAAGTGTTCCTATTTCTCCACATCCTCTCCAGCACCTGTTGTTTCCTGACTTTTTAATGATTGCCATTCTAACTGGTGTGAGATGGTATCTCATTGTAGTTTTGATTTGCATTTCTCTGACGGCCAGTGATAGTGAGCATTTTTTCGTTGTGTTTTTTGGCTGCATAAATGTCTTCTTTTGAGAAGTGTCTGTTCATGTCCTTCGCCCACTTTTTGATGGGGTTGTTTGTTTTTTTCTTGTAAATTTGTTTGAGTTCATTGTAGATTCTGGATATTAGCCGTTTGTCAGATGAGTAGGTTGAGAAAATTTTCTCCCATTTTGTAGGTTGCCTGTTCACTCTGATGGTAGTTTCTTTTGCTGTGCAAAAGCTCTTTAGTTTAATTAGATCCCATTTGTCAATTTTGGCTTTTGTTGCCATTGCTTTTGGTGTTTTAGACATGAAGTCCTTGCCCATGCCTATGTCCTGAATGGTAATGCCTAGGTTTTCTTCTAGGGTTTTTATGGTTTTAGGACTAACGTTTAAGTCTTTAATCCATCTTGAATTAATTTTTGTATAAGGTGTAAGGAAGGGATCCAGTTTCAGCTTTCTACATATGTCTAGCCAATTTTCCCAGCACCATTTATTAAATAGGGAATCCTTTCCCCATTGCTTGTTTTTGTCAGGTTTGTCAAAGATCAGATAGTTGTAGATATGTGGCATTATTTCTGAGGCTGTTTGACAGAATTCAATATCCATTCATGATAATAATTTCTAAAAAAACCTCTCAATAAACTAGAAATAGAAGAGTGCTTCCTTAAACAATTAAAGAGTGTTTATAAGAACTCTACAGTTATCATCATACTTAAATGATAAAATATTGAATGCTTTTCCCTGAGATAGGAAATAAGACAAGTATATTTAAGTTACCACTTTTATTTAACAGTGTAGTGGAGATCCTTTTTATTTCAATAAGGTGTGAAAGCAAGTAATATTGGAAAATAAGAAATACAATTGTCATTATTCAGTAATGACATGATTGGTAGAAAATTCCCAAGAATCTATTTTTAAAAATATATTAAATGTATTAGGTATAATACTTGAATTAAGCAAGTTTGCTAGATACAAGTTACATATAAAAAACTCAATTAAATTTTCATACATTTGCAAAAATAGCAGAAAATTAAAAGAAAAACAATTTACAGTAATACCAGAAAAATAGCAAATACCTTGAAATTAATCCAGTGAAAGCTACACAAGATCTCTAAACTTAAAATTACAAAGAGAAATTTAAGTGGGTCTACATAAATGAAAGTACATACCATGTTCATGGACTGGAAGACTCAATATTATTGACATCACATCTGTATAAACTGAGGTATAGAGCACTACGAATCCTCACTTTAATTTTTGTTTTTGGTAGAAATCAGCAAACCTATTTAAAATTTATGTGGCTATGCAAATGACCTAACATATCCAATGCAATATTGAAAAAAGAGCAAGTTAAAGAACTTACACCACTAGATATTCATGCTTATTATAGATCTACAGTAATCAATGTCATATTTGAATATGGGTAAATAATAGACTAATGGTATAGAAGCCAGAGTCTAGAAACAGTCCTGTATAAGCCATATATATGGTCATTTGTTTTTTAACAAAGACTGTTGCAATTCACAAAGAAAAGAGGATGGTGTTTTCAATAAATGGTGCTGAGTCAATTGCATATCTACATGGAAAAAAATAAACCTTGATCTCTAATTCACAATGTACATAAAAATTAATTTGTGATGAATTATAGACATAAATGTAAAAATAAAACAATCATAATATGGGGGAAGAAACTGAAGATATTCATGTCCTAGGTCATGACTTCTTAAACAGGTCTCTGGGTCAAAGAGTTCTTGAATAGGACACAAAAATATTAAATGTAAAAAGAGAAGATTAGTATGTTAGGGTTCATTACAATTAAGAACTTTTCTTTGCCAAAAGACAATATCAAAAAAGTGAAGTGATTTGGTAGGCCGAGGTGGGTAGATCATCTGAGGTCAGGAGTTTGAGACCAGCCTGACCAACATAGTGAAACCCCATCTCTACTAAAAATACAAAAATTAGCCAGGCATGGTGGTACATGCCTATAATCCCAGCTACTTGGGAGACTGAGACAGGAGAATCACTTGAACCCAGGAGGCAGAGGCTGCAGTGAGCTGCGATCATCCCATTGCACTCCAGCCTGGGAGACAGAGCAAGACTCTGTCAAAAAAAAAAAAAAAAAAAAAAAAAAAAAAAGGAAAGGCAAGAGGCAAGCCACAAGCTGTAAGAAAAAGTTTGGAATACAACACCCAGCAGAAAACTAATATTCTGAATATATTAGGAACCCCAACAAATCAATTAGAAATAGACAATCTAAATTTCATAAGTGGGCAGAAGACATAAACCTCAAGCATTTCACAAAAAGATACACAAATGGTGAATAAGCACATGACAAAGGATTGAGCATCATTAGTTATCAAAAACTGCAAATCAAACCACAAAAGTTATCACTATATATCCATCAGAATGGCTAAAATTAAAAAGAATATAACATTGCCAAGCATTAGCAAGGATGTAGAGTGTGTGAAATTATCTTATATTGTTGGTGGGTGAATAAGCACTACGGAAATATTTGGCAATACTTATCCTTTGTTTACCCTGTGATCTAGCAATTGCATCTCTAGGTCTACATCCAACAAAAGTGAGTGCTTATGTTCACCAACACATATGTATAAAAATGTTCACTGCAGTTTTACTCCTATTCCCAAACTGGAAGCAACCTAAACACCCAACAATAGGTGACTGGGTAAATAAACTGTGGTACATCTGTGCAATGGAATATTACGTAGCAATGGACAAAAAGCTTACACACACAACACAGAAAAATCTTACCGACATAATGTTAAGTTAAAGCAGTAAGGCACAAAGGACTATGTACTTTTGATTACAGTTACGAATAGTCAAAAATAATATATGTTGGTACAGGTCAAAAGAGTGGTCTTGCCTAGTGGTAAAATGACAGAAGGAAAGTTAAGGAAGCTTTCTACAGTACTAGACATTTTCTACATTCTGATCTGGGTTGTGATTAAATGGGTTGGATTGTTGCGTAAGGCAAAAGAATCTTAAGGCACCCTTAAGATTTGAACATTTTACCACATGTAAGGCATACTTCTTGTTTTAAAAGGGATGGAGGAAGAGAAGAAGCATACCTCAACATGTGATGATATTTTAGTTGTGGCTAAGTGAAAAAACAAAAATTCCAGAACTATACAGAGAAACGATAAGAGTACCTTAAAAAGAATTAGAAAGAGATTGGTATCAGCCTTCTTATTAGCAGCTCTGGATGTTAAAATGCACTGGAGGCATCTCTGAGGAGGAACTATCTGAATGTTTCAGAATATCTGAAATTCTAAGGGGAAACATTTTGAACCTAGAATTCTATAACCAGGCAAACTCATTCAATTGTTAGGACAGAATACAGCCTTTTAGACAGGCAAGATCATGCATGCTTAATAAAAATAATAGTCGACAGGCCAATCAGCAAAATAAAAAATAACCAGGAAATAGGACATCCTCTTGATGTCTTTCATTACATGATGAAAGAAATGATGGGATTATTCTTAGAAGTGGAATAATTATGACTCAAAGAAGTGAAGTGGAAAGAAAGTAGCACAGGATGTCTTAGACTTTCATACTTGGTTATATTACCTGTTCTATGGTCCTGATCACCCAACCTGGTTCCACTAAAATATTATTTCCATAACCATAATATTGTAAATATGACCTACTGATTTCAATTTTAGAACCAACCTGTTTAATAAAAGAATACATGAAAAAGCAAAAACAACTGAAGTATGGTTACAGAGTGGAATGTAACTGTTGCTTACTTTGATAACATTAAAATAATAATATAATTAACAAAACTTGGGAAGTGTAGGGAGAAGAAAAAGTAGAAGGAGTAAGGAGTGAGGAGTATTTTTCCCATCTTTCACAACATGGAGTCAATAAATGGTGTCTAATAAATCAAGAATGAGATGACTAAAAACATTATCTAGTCAGAAAAGCAGCCAGTAGAAAGCATAAAAATATGTAACAATAAAAGTTGAGGGGTGAAGTGGGGGAAAGGAGGTGGGTAGTTTAAGAGTGACAAAATCCTAATCATTCATATTGGAGGGTGGTTAGTAGATCCTGGTAAGTGTGATAATTCAAAATAAAAAGTATATGCACATTTATGCATCCCTTAACAAATGCATTAGTAGGTAATTTTGTCATTTTGTGAACATCCTAGAAGTGTACTAACACAAACCTTTAGATAGTATAGCCTGCTACACTCCTAGGCTGTATGGGATAGCCTATTGCTTCTAGGCTACAAACCCATACAGCACGTTACTATACTGAATGCTGTAGGCAATTATAACACAATGATAAGTATTTATGATTGAAACATATCTGCACATAGAGAAAGTACAGTAGGCCAAGCATTATGGCTCACACCTGTTAATCCCAGCACTTTGGGAGGCCAATGTGGGAGGATAGCTTAAGTTCGAGACCAGCCTGGGCAACATGGCAAAAACCCATCTCTATTAAAAAAAAAAAAAAAAGCAAAACAAAAATAAAGACTACGGTGAAAACACGGTATTATAATTTTATGGGACCACGGTTGTGTATACAATCATTGACAGAAACATTGTTATGCAATACAAGACTATATTATTTACTGATACAGTAGTAACTAGGGAAGAAATAATTGTTAAGACAGTATTTCCTGAAAAGTTCTAAGAGAGCCTATGGCAGCCCCAGAGAATGGCAGAGAGGAGAGCAGGTGAGAGCTAGTGGTGGAAGTTTCAGAACAGGGGCTTCATACACGGAACACAGGATGTTATGGCAAACACCTCAGATAGGATTGGAGGATCTGTGAGAAGAGAGAACAGGTGCTGTCTGCCCAGGGCAGCCTTTGAGGTGGCAGAGGAAATTTTCCTAAGCCAGCATGATGGGTTAGGCAGCAGCAGGGTAGGAATGGCAGCAGGCTGACTCCCGCCTGACAGAGGGCCCGAGGCAGCACCCAGCATGGAAGAGCACAGGAGTCTGAATGTCGATGAAGGGGAACCACGACAGAGTGAGGACATCTGGACAGCTGTCAGTGGGTGAGATGTTGATGAACACGCAGAGACATAAGGTTCATTCTGAAGGGTGTAGAATCAAGGTGGGCCACAGACCAGAGGCTCTGTGCCCACCATGATGCCACAGGAACCCCAGAATGTATATGCCACTCTGGAGAGAAGGGTTCCAAAGAAAGAAATTCCAGCTGACTGAGTTTGAGTCTAAAGTGACTGAGCAAACCCTGAGGTGAGTGAGTTTTTTAGGAACTGACACAATTATGTTTTCTGTCTCCAGACAGAATGGTGAACTGAAATACAGATTAATTTGAGTTATGGAAAAAGAGGGTCAATATTTTTTGCATAATCCTGTACATGACTGCGAAATTCATGCCCCATAATTAAAAATAATAAGCTGTGATTCATTGACTCAATGGAATACTATACAGTAGTTAAAAGAGTGAAATATATCTATGGGCACTGTTATACAAAATTGTTGACATTACTTTTTTATTGATACAAATATTTGTACATAGTTATCAGGTGCATGCTGTATTTTGTTACATGCACACAAAATGTAATGATCAATTCAGGATATTTAAGTTGTCCATCATCTTGAGTATTTATCATTACTATGTGTTGGGAACACTTAAAGTCCTCTCTTCTAGCTATTTTGAAACACACAGTACATTTTTGTTAACGATAGTCACTCTACTCTGCTATCAAACATTAGAACTTATTCCTTCTATCTAACTGTATTTTTGTACCAATTAACCAACCTCTATTTCCCACCATGGCGCATCCAACACACACCCTTCACAGACTCTGGTATCTCTCATTCTATTCCTACCTTCATGGTACCAACTTCCTCAGCTCCCACGTATGAGTAAAAGCATGTAGTATTTGTCTTTCTGTTCGTGGTTTATTTCACATAACATAATGAGTTCCAGTTCCATCCGTGCTGCTGCAAATTTCATTCTTTTGTAAGGCCAAATAGAATTACATTGTGTATAAATATGTTTTTATTCCATTTGTCTATTGATGGACATCTAGGTTGATTCCCTATCTTTGCTATTGTGAATAGTGCTGCAATAAACACGATAGTGCAGGTATCCTTTTGATATACTGATTTATTTTCCTTTGGGTACATGTCCAGTAGTGGAATTGATGGATGATATGACACTTCCATTTTTAGTTTTTTGAGAAATCTTCATACTGTTTTTCATAGTGACTGTACTAATTTACATTCTCACCAACAGTATATAAGAGTTACCTTTTCTCTGCATCCTCCCCAGCATCTGTTATTTTTTGTCTTTTTAATGATAGCCATTCAAACTGAGGTAAGATGATACCTCATTGTGATTTTTGTTTGCATTTTTCTGACGATTAGTGAGGTTGAGCATTTTTTATATACCTGTTGACGATTTGTATGGTTTTTTTTTTTTTTTTTGGAACAGTGTCTCTTAATGTTCTTTATCCATTTTTTTAAATGGGATTATTTGTGTTTTGTTGTTGTTGAGATGTTTGAGTTTCTTGTATTTTCTGGATATTAGTGCCTCGTAGAAAGAATAGTTTGCAAATATTTTCTCTCATTCAACAAAATTGTTTCTTCACTTCGTTGATTGCGTCCTTTGCTGTGTAGAAGATTTTTAGTTTAACATTGTTGCATTTCTCTATTTTTATTTTTGTTGCCTATGCTCTCAAGGTCTTAGCTATAAAATCTTTGGCTAGACCAATGCACAAAGTGTTTCTTCCTTGGTTTTTATGTAGTACTTTATAGTTTTGGATTTCATGTTTGAAATCTTTAATTTATCTTCACTTGGATTTTGTGTATGGTGAGAGATAGAGGTCCAGTGTCATTCTTCTGCATATGAGTATCCAATTTTCTCAGCACCACTTATTGAAGGGGGTGTCCATTTTCCAATGTATGTTCTTGGCACCTTTGTCAAAAATCAGTTGACTGTAAATTCATGGATATATTTCTGTGTTCTCTATTTTCTTCCATTGGTCTGTGTCTGTTTTTATGCCAATGCCATGCTTTTGGGTTACTTTAGCCTTGCAGTGTATTTTGAAGTGAGGTAGTGTGATGCCTCCAGCTTTGTCCTTTTTGCTCACGATTGCTTTGGCTATTCAGACTATTTTTTGGTTCCATATAAATGTTAGAATTATTTTTTCTATTTCTGTGAAAAGTGACATTGGTATTTTGATAGGGATTGCATTGAATCTATAGATAGCTTTGGGCAGTTATGGTCATTTTAATGGTATTAATCCTTCCAATCCATGAGTATGGAATGTCTTTCCATTTGTTTGTGTCCTCTAAAATTTCTTTCATCAGTGTTTTGTAGTTTTCCCTGTAGAGGTCTTTCATTGCCTTGGTTAAGTGTGTTTCTAGGTATTTTATTTTTTGTAGAAATTGTAAATGGGATTGCCTTCTTAATTTCTTTCTCAGCTAGTCCATTATTGATATATAGAAATGGTACTGATTTTCATATGTTGATTTTTTATGCTACAACTTTGCTGAATTTATCAAATATAAAAGTTTTTTGGTAGAGTCTTCACGTTTTCTAGACATACGATCATGTCATCTGCAAAGAGGGACAATTTGACTTTTTTTTTTTCTTCAGTTTGGATTCCTTTTATTTTTTTCTCTTGCCTGATTATTCTGGCTGGGACTTCAGGTACTATGTTGAATAGGAGTAGTGAAAGTGAGTATCTTTATCTTGTTCCGGTTCTTAGAGGAAAGGCTTTCAGCTTTTCCCTATTTGGTATAATGTTAGTTATGGATTTCTCATATATGATCTTTATTATGTTGAGGTATGTTTCTTCAATGACTAATTTGTTGAGAGTTTTTTTTTAATCAGGAAGCAATGCTAAATTTTATCCAATACTTTTTCTATGCCTTTTGAGATGGCATATATTTTTTGTCCTTCATTCTGCTGACGTGATGTATGACATTTATTGATTTGCATGATTTGCAAACTTTGAACCATTCTTGCATCTTTGAAATAAATTCTACTTGATTATTGTGTATTTTCTTTTTGAGGTGATGTATTCAGTTTGTTAATATTTTGTTGAGGGTTTTTGCATGTATGTTCATCAGTGATATTGGCCTGTAGTTTTCTTTTTTATTGCGTCATTGTCTGCTTTTGGTACCAAGGTAATGCTGTCTTCATAGAATGAGTTAGAGAGAACTCCCTCCTCTTAAATTTTTTGGAATAATTTCAGAAGAATTGGTGCTAGTTCTTGTTAGAAAGTTTGGTAGAATTTGGCAATGAAGCCATCGGGTCCTGGACTTTTCTTTGTTGGGAGATTGTTTTTTAATGGTAATTTTCTCTTTTTTAAAAATTATTTATTTTTAATTTTACTTTAAGTTCCAGGATACATGTGCAGAATGTGCACATTTTTTTTTGTTATATAGGTATATGTGAGCCATGGTAGTTTGTTGAACCTATCCTGTCACTCAGGTTTTAAGCCCCGCATGCATTAGCTATTTGTCCTGAGGCTCTTCTTTCCCTTACCCCCAACCCCCAACAGGCCCTAGTGTGTGTTGTTCCCCTCCTGTGTCCATGTGTTCTCACTGTTCAACTCCCACTTATAAGTGAGAATATGCAGTGTTTTGTTTTCTGTTCCTGTGTTAGTTTGCTGAAGATGATGGCATCCAGCTTCATCCATGTCCCTGCAAGGACATGATCTCATTCCTTTTTGTGGCTGCATAGTATTCCATGGTGTCTATGTACCACATTTTCTTTATCCAGTCTATCATTGATGGCCACTTTAGTTGGTTCCATGTCTTTGCTGTTGTGAATAGTGCTGCAATAAACATATGTGTGCATGTATCTTTATAACAGAATAATTTCTATTTCTTTGGGTATATACCCAGTAATGAGATTGCTGGGTCAAATGGTATCTCTGGTTCTAGATCCTTGAGGAATCACCACAGTATCTTCCACAATGGTTGAACTAATTTACATTCCCACAAACAATGTAAAAGCATTTTTATTTCTCCACAGCCTCGCCAGCATCTGTTGTTTCTTGACTTTTTAATAATCGCCATTCTGACTGGGGTGAGATGGTATCTCCTTGTGGTTTTCATTTGCATTTCTCTAATTATCAGAGATGTTGAGCTTTTCTTCATGTTTGTTGGCTGCATAAATGTCTTCTTTTGAGAAGGGTCTGTTCATGTCCTTTGCCCAATTTTTGATGGGGTTGTTTGTATTTTTCTTGTAAATTTGTTTAAGTTCCTTGTAAATTCTGGATATTAGACCTTTGTTAGATGGGTAGATTGCAAAAATGTTCTCCCATTCTGTAGGTTGCCTGTTTCCTCTGATGATAGTTTCTTTTGCTGTGAAGAAGCTCTTTAGTTTAATTAGACCCCATTTGTCAATTTTAGCTTTTGTTGCAATTGCTTTTGGTAATTTTATCATAAAATATTTGTCCATGCCTATGTCCTGAATGATATTGCCTAGGTTTTCTTCTAGGGTTTTTATGGTTTTGGGTTTTACATGTAAGTCTTTAATCCATCTTGAGTTAATTTTTGTATAAAGTGTAAGGAAGGGGTCCAGTTTCTGTTTTCTGCATATGGCTAGCCAGTTTACCCAGCACCATTTATTAAACAAGGAATCCTTTTGTTGGGAGACTTTTTATTACTACTTTGATTTCATTACTTACTGGTCTGCTCTAGTTTTCCATTTCTTTCTGATTCAACTTTGGTAGGTTGTTTGTTTTCAGGAATGTATTCATTTTCCTTAGGTTTTTCAGTTTAGTGGTGTGTAGTTGTTCATAATAGTCTCTGAAAATCTTTTGTATTTCTGTGGTATCAGTTGTAATGTCTTCTTTTTCATTTCTGATTTTGTTTATTTGGGTATTCTCTCTTTTTTCTTGGTTAGCCTAGCTAACAGTTTACTGATTTTGTTTACCTTTTCAAAAACAACTTTTAGTTTTGTTGACTCTTTGTATTTTTTAGTCTCTATTTCATTTACTTCTGTTCTGATCTTTTTTTCTTCTATGAATTTTGAGTTTTATTCTTGTTCTTCTAGTTCCTTGAGATGCATCATTAGATTATTTATAATTTTTTAACTTTTTTGATGTAAGCATATATTGCTGTAAACTTTAATCTTAGCACTGCTTTTACTGTATCCCACAGGTTTTGGCATATTGTGTTTCAATCTTTAGTAGTTTCAATAAATTATTTAATTTCCTCTTTAATGTCTTCATTGACCCAGTGGCTACTCAGGATAATGTTGTTTAATTTCCATGTATTTTTACAGTTTTCCAAGTTCCTCTTGTTATTAATTTCTAGTTTTAATCCATTGTTATCTGATAAGTTGCTTGATATGACTGATTTTTAAAAACTTGTTGCTGAGACTTTTTTGTGTCCTAGTATATGGTTTATTTTGAAGAATGTTCCATGTGTTGAGAAAAATGTGTATTCTGTAGTTATTGCATGAAATGTTCTATAAATGCATGTTAAGTTTACATGGTCTAATGTGCACTTTAATTCCAATGTTTCTAAGTTAATTTTCTGTATAGAGAATCTGTCTAATGCTTAGACTGGGGTGTTGAAGTCCCTAACTACTATTTTATTAGAGCCTATCTCTCTCTTTAGATCTAATGATATATGTTTTATATATCTGGATGTTCCATTGTTGGGTGCATATGTTTAGAATTGTTATGTCCTGTTGTTATAATGACCTTCTTTGTCTCTTTACTGTTTTTGACTTAAATTCTCTTTTATCTGATACAAGTATAGTTACTCCTGCTTGCTTTTGGTTTCTGTTTGCATGGAATATCTTTTTCTATTTCTTTACTTTCAGTCTGTATGTGTCTTTATAGTTAAGATTAATTTCTTGTAGGCAGCATAATATTAGATCTTTTTAAAATCAAGGTTATTTTTGATGTGTAAGGGCTTCTTCCTGTCATTTTTTAAGTTGATTTCTGGTTGTTTTGTATATCCTTTTTTCTTAAAGCATTTTCAATATATTATTCCATTGTCTCTTGGCCTCTAATGTTTTTGCTGAGAAATCTGTTAGTCTGATGGGGAGTCCCTTATAAGTGACCTAGCTGCTTTTCTCTTGCTGTTTGTAGAATTCTCTCTTTGTCTCTGACTTCTAACAGCTTGATTATAATGTCCCACAGAGGCTTTTTGCATTGTTTCTGTTTGGAGAACTCTTTGTTTCCTGGATGTCTAAATCTCTTGCTAGGCTTGGGAAGTTTTCTGCTATTATTTCATTGAATAAATTTTCTAACCCTTTTCCTTCACCTTCTGGGACACGAAATATTTATATATTAATTGCTTTATGGTGTCCCAAGTGTCACATAGGATTTGTTCATTGTTTTTTATTCTTTTTTTATTTTTGGCTGACTGAGTTAATTCAAAAGACATGTTTTCAAGTTTTGAAATTCTTTACTCCACTTGACTTATTCCATTGTTGAAGCTTTCAAATTTATTTATTTATTTATTTTTTAATGAATTCTTCAGTTCCAGAATTTCTGTTTGGTTCTTTTTAATGTTATTTATTTCTTTGCTGAGCTGCTCATTCATGCCCTGAATTGTTTTTCTGAGGTATTGTTTTTACGTGTTCTGTTTTATCTTACTGAGCTTCTTTAATATCATTACTTTAACTTACTTATCCAGGATTTCATAAATTTCTTTTTGATTGGAACCTGGTTGCTGGAGAATTATTACATTCCTTTGGAAGTGTCATATTTTGAAGTGTCATATTTTACTTGCTTTTTTATGTTTCTTGTGTCCTTATGTTGATATCTGTGCATCTGGTGTAACAGTCACTTCTTGAATTTTTTAAAATTTTGCTTTTGTAGGGGACAATTTTTCCTAAAGATATATCTATGATTTCAGTTGGGTAAGGCACTTTGGCTTTGATTCTGAGTATGTGCAGTAGTGTAGTCTTCATATGATTTATTTGGCTGTACACAGCACCAGTGGTTTCTGTGATTTCCTCAGTGGCTTAGGGTGTGGTTGTTGACGAACGATGTAGTGATGTTTTTCTGGGGATGGGGATACCAGGTGGGCCTCTCCTTGGGCCCCAGTAGTGGCAGTGGCAAGCTGAGCATGCCTGTCCTTGGGCTCCAGGGTGGCATATTCTGGCACGGATGTTAGCAGGTTCAGGTCAGCTTATTCTTGGGCTTCCAGGCAGCCTACTCAGGTGCTGTTAGTGGCAGTGGTGGGCCTCGCAGGTGGGTGTGGCATGGGTGATGGAGGTAGCAGTGGTAGCACTAACCTCTGGGTCCTAAGCAGTCTGCACTGGTGTTGACAGTGGCTGTGATGGGCTAGGTGGCCTAGTCCCCAGGCCTGGAGGTGGCACATGTGGGGAGGGGGGGATGCCACTCTGGTGGTAGCAGAAGGCTAGGTGATCCCAACTTCAGACCCCTAGAAAGACTGCTCAGGTGCCAAGGATGGTGGATCAGGCTGGGTAGTCCCCAGGCCCCTGGATGGCATATTTGGGCACTGAAAAAATGGAACCAGGCCAGGTAAATCTGTCATCAGGACCACTGGTGGTGCATGCAGGTGCTGTCTGTGGTAGGCCAGGGTGAGGTCATCTCCAGGCCCAAGGCAAAATGTTTAGGTGGGTGTGGCAGCAGCTGCACTGCAGCCCTGCTACTGGTGAGGGCAGTGTTGCTTTCAGCGGCAGCAATCATATGCCGGCAGCTGGGAAATATGCACTTTATTTATGCTTTGGCCCCAGCTGCTATAGCCTGCAGCAGCAGCTGCTGCAAGTAGGGGAGTTTGTCTCTGAGGCATGTGAAAATGCATGGCAACTTTGCTGCTGGTGGCAGCAGGATCTTTGCCAACGGCTAGTGCTTTAGCTCTGGAGGCAGCAGCCAGCTGCAGCAGTGGCTGCAGGTAAGGAATATAAGTTGGGCTCCAGAGATGTGGAAATGCAGGGGCTACTGGGCCCCTGGACGGGATGCAGTGTTGCGGGGGCTGGGCTTTTAATATGGCACCTTGCTGTAGCTGCTTATGGCTTCATGGGGGAAAGGGTGAGCCCTAGTATGAGCTCCCTCTCTGGAGCAACACCTTCACATGGTCTTTAGGCAGCTTCCTATGTTAGTCACAGGGATTGCGAGGGTCTAGGAGTTTTCCTGTAGCTAAGATGCAGGAGTCCATGGTTGGAATGTACATCACTGGAGGTCACTTGCTTACTCTTTCTCTGCATTAGAGAGCCTCTCCAGGCTCTCAGCCAATCCTACTGAGCAGTCTGCCTTGCTTCCCTCTCTTTTCCGTGCTTTAAGTGTTTTCTGTTACTTCTATATTGAATTCCAGTGCTCTCTCTTTGATGATCTATTTGAAGTGTGATTATCTACTCACTATTTGGTTCTTCTTTGTGGAAAAGGCGTTTACCAGATGCCTCTAGTCAGCCACCTTGAAGCCCCTCAACATTAAATTTTGAAAAAGTTGCAGCGTAGTACATATAATATGAAAGCAATATATAAAAACACACATGCATGTATACACATATACATGTGTGTATATACATATACATATGCACGAGCACAGTTATAAACTTATATAGAATATATATTACACAATATTATTTACTATATAATACACCTAGATTGTTAAAATATATTTGTATATTTTTATACATCTATATATGTCAAAGTGTGTTCATGTGTATGTATGTGTATATCTCTGTGTGTGTGTATATTTATATATATATATATTTTTTTCACAATGATTATCCCTGAGGAGTGGCATTGGGGGGAAGGTGTGCAAAACCAGGAAATTTTTACTCTTTGATTATAAACTTCTCTAGTGTTAGACTTTTTTTTTTTTTACAGTTAGCAAGCATTACTTACATTTTTTTAATTAGAAAATGTGCGTGACACAGAGTAGGCAGTGAATAATGGTAGCTCCTATTTGGAGAAGGTAGCATTTACTGAGTTTTGCTATGTGTCAAGAGTTGCTTTAGGTACTTTCACATAAACTGTCTTGTCTAACCCTCTCCTGCTGCTGAACCACACCTCTTGGCCCTTGGCTGAGTCCTCTTCTTGCCACACTAGCTGCATCATCCTGTTCTCCAAGACACACACAAACCCCAGATACCAACTCTGCTCCAGCAAAAAGGGCCCCTTTGGCTCTGGCCAACTCCAGGATGCAAGTGGAACCAGAGGAGCATCAGAGGACAGAGGTGTGCAGGCAGCATGCCCAGTGCAATTAGAGGCGGATTAAGATGGAAACAGTGTGGGGTCCAGGCGTGATGTGTTTTTGTCATCTTGTCTCGGATTAGTAGTAATATATCTGCTGGTGTGATGGACGCATCTGCTTTCGTTTATTCTGAGCCCTGGTAAGCTCACAGGCCTGGATTAAAGCAAAATCATGCTGAGCGAACATTGCTATTTAGCTACCTTTTCCCCCTCTCTTTTTCTTTTCCATTTTCAAGTTTTAATGTGAATGTAGCAAGAAGCCATTTTCATCCAACATGATGACTTGGAAAAGATGCCTCTACTTCTTATATTCTGAAGGGGAGGAGGCCTGAACTAGAAGGTGGGACCTGAGAGGTCAGGTGTGTATTATAAAGGGCAGAAAAGAGAAAGGAGAGAGATTTTGTGGGTTGTAGAGAAAAATGTGAATTTGAAGGAACAGTTCTGAGATGACTAGATCTGCTACACTTTCCCATTAAAGCAATAAACAACCACCTCCTCCGACAACAAAGTTGACAGTGCCCTGTACATTTCACTCCACATTTCACACCTCACAGAGGATTGGTCTTCTCCTGTCTTTTCTCTTGAGTCTTGGAGGAAGCGGGCTCTGGACCTCCCTGCCTCCTTACTGCTCTGCCATGCTCATCCAGCCACTTCAAGTGCGAGACGACCTCTCTGGTGTGAGCTCCTCTTCAGGCCTAGCTATAGTTAGATGGATCCATCACAGGTGCATCTCCTCATTTCTGAAACCAGGGGCTCAACAAGCTCATCTGCCTTATTTCACACCTAGTATTCCTTTAGTTGGATGTCTGGTTAACTCCATCATTTCTTGCTGGCTGCCCAAATTCTGCCTCTCAATGCTGAGTCAAACAACTCCCTTTGCAGCCACCTGAATCCCATCTTAGAAAGTCTGCCTTCCTTGGTTTCAGCCCAGCGCCTATTTATCCAAGTCAAAGCTTCAGACACTTTTTGGTGGATGACACAAGATCTTGAGAGTTCTCCTCTCTCTACCTAGTCGGGTTTTTCTGGTCAGACAATATGCTCCTTTACGCCATCCTTGTGTACTTAGCAATTTGCACCAATTCATCCTGCCAGTTCCTCTTGAGTTTCCTGTATTGTTTCAACTTCCTTTTTCTTTTAAACATATTCAGGACAGCAACATCTTTGTTAACCAAGGAGAAAAATTACAAAAACATATTTCTGAAATATTATAACCAAATGTAGACTTTATAAATGAGGCCTAGGAATAAACATTAGGCTACCGGGTGAGAGAGATTAAGGTAGGAACAGTCTTTAAAAGTGAAATAAAATGATGCTGAAAGTCCTCGGGGTTGCATGGGACAGAGGGAAGGGGTGGCAGTGATTAGGTGAAGTTTAGGAGAACTGGAGGAGAAGATAGAGCTGAATTCAAACCAGAAGAGGTGTAAGGGGTGGTAGGAGGGCAGGACTGTAGCTGCCCTCCCTTGGAGTGAGGCAGGCTTTGGGTCCTAAAAATAGTGGCTGAGGGATTCACTTTCTTTTATCATCTGCATGGCTTGGGACTTCAATATCCTCAGATGACTGCATACCTTCTCCCTGACCCAGTCCACCAGAGCAGGGGCCATTTAATGGGGGCAGTCCCTCTGACTACACTCCATCTCCAGCAAAATAAAAGGCACTTGAAAAGGGCTCAATCAGATTCACCTTCAGAACAGCAGAATCTGGCTAATGTGATTTCAAGCTTCCCCTCACTGCCCCTGGAGCTCTCCACCTTCTTGCTAATGTCTCAGATTCTTTTAACAAGGGAAAAAGACTTTCATGCCACAATTCGGAATAAAAGGCATAAAATGCAAACGCCTGGCTGAGCTCCAGTTGGAGAATAATCAATCAATCCTTGGAATATAAATTACTGATATCAGATTCTTCCCTGCTATGATACAGGGGGGAGGGTTAAAAGAGTTGACACCTGAAATGGGCATTGCCAAGGAGATGGGCGGGGAGGGAGAGCAGTCCCTTTCAGGTGTACACCTTGAGGTTTGAAGTGTGTGTGTGTGTGTGTGTGTGTATGCTTTGTGTCACTTAGTGTTCACAATTCTGGGAGGCAGGCATTTGTATTCTTCCTGTTGTGCGAAAAAGGAAACTGAGGCTCAGAGCTGTCAAGTAACTATTCCCAGGACCAGTGACTATGAAACAAGAGATATTTAGTTTGAACTTGTACCTGAGGTTCTGACTGCAAGCCCAGTGAACTTGAAAATACACCAAAGCTACAGAAAGAAACTGGAGACAAAAGAAATACCCTACAAACTTTTTCAATTTTGTCTTGGCTGAGACTTGTTTACGTTCAAATAGGGGAGGACCCATGAATGTGTATGTGGAGCAATTTTAGTATGGAACTGCCAAGGCAGGCAGCCCGCTTTGCATGATTTATGAAGACAACGAAAAAAAGGAAGTTGAGAGTTGACTTTGTAAAAATAACTTCCATTTACTGTGAATTTGCTATTTGAAGTACACCCCTGTTTTCATTAATTTATCCTCCCTTCACAAAGTTCCTTTGACCTTTCCTTTTCAATCCACTTATGCAGCCGAGGGCTTAAACTATTTCTAGTTTAGCATGGACATTATGCTTATTTTTCTTTAAAACGTTTTTTTCAATTGAAATATAACACTCATACAGAAATACACACAAAACACGAAACTACATAGTTCCACAAATTATCATGCAATAGACACCTAGGAAACCATCACCTAGACTGGGAAATAAAACACCTCTAGCATCCAAGATGCTCTCTTCTTGTCCCCTCCTCCCCCTCACTACTCTCTTTCTACTTCTGGAGGCTTATTTTTATCCAGAGGTTACTCTTCTTCTGGCTTCTAAGATTATAGATTAATATTGCCTATTTTGGGACTTTATATAAATAGACATACTATATATTATTTTGTGTTTGACTTATTTTGATCACTATTATATACATGAGAGTCACCCATCGTTGCATGCAGCAGTAGTTTATTTTCATTGCTGTATACTTTACCACTGTACAAATATACCCCATTCATCTGTCTATTCCACTGTTAGAATTTCGATTGTTTTCACTTTGGGGTTATTATAAATAATGTTACTGTGAACAACATCCCTGCACAATGGTTTTGTTTTTTTTTGTTTTTTTTTTTTTTTTTTAGACAGAGTCTCACTTTGTCTCGCGCCTAGGCTGGAGTACAGTGGTGTGATCTCAGCTCAGTGCAACCTCTACCTCCTGGGTTCAAGCAATTCGCCTGCCTCAGCCTCCCAAGTTACTGGGATTACAGGCGTGTGCCACCCTGCCCAGACTGTACGTGTCTTTTGATGCACATGTGTATATTTCTGCTGGATATTTACTTGGGATTGAAACTGCCGGGTCATAGAATATATGTAAGTTTAAGTTTAGCAGGTAATACCAAGCTGTTTTCCAAGTAATTGTACCAACGTACAGTCCCATCAACAATGTCTGAGTGCTCCAGTGGCTGCGCAACCTTGCCAACACTTGCTATTACCAATCTTGTGAGTTTCAGTTACTCTGGTAGATGTGTAGTGGTGTTTCATTGTGGTTTTAGTTTTCATTTCCTTGATTACTAATAAGGTTGATCATGTTCATATGTTTACCGGCCACTGAAATATCTTTTCTTATGAAGTCCCCTTTTCACCCACTTTTTAATTAATTGTCTGTGTTTTATTGATTTGTAAGAGCTCTTCGTATATTTTAGATTGAGTCTTTGCTTACTTTATATGGATGCAAATAACTTCTCTGTCTGAGCACATGTTTTTTTTTCCTACTCATGGTATCTTTTGATAAGTTGAAGTTCTTAGTTTTAGTGTAGTCTAATTTAACAGCCTTTTCTTTCATGATTAGTACTTTTATGTGCTTCTAAATAATTTCGTTTTTCTCCTAAGTCCATAGAAGTAATATCCTGTATTATCACATAGAATCTTTATAGTGCTGTCTTTCACTTTCAGGTATGAATACCAACTGAAATTAATTTTTGTATATGCTCTGGTATAAAGGTCAAGTTTATTTTTTGTATATGGGTATCCGAGGGTTCCAATATTATTTATAGAAAAGATTGTCCTATTCCCACAGTTCTACAGTCTCAGAAGCCAATGTCCATACATGTGTGGTATTTTCTAAACTCTCTTCCACTTCATTGGTCTATTTAACTATCATTATACTAATGTCACACTATCTTAATTATTATAGTTTAGTGGTATATCCTTCTACCTTTTTGTTCTTCTTTAAGGAATGTCTTAGCTTCTTGGCCATTTGTGCTTTTATATACGTTTTAAAATAATATATTTTCAATTTCATAAAGAAAAAAGGAATAAAGAAAAACTATTGACATTTTGATTGATATTAAAGTGAATATATAGCTCAGTTTGGATATAATTGATGTTTTCACAGCATTTAGTTTTTAATGCTTATGAATTTAGATCTTTTTATTTTTCCAATAATGTTTTATAGGGTTTTTTGGGGGTGTATGTATGTGTAGAAGTCTTTCATACCTTTTATCAGATTTATTACTATTTTATATTTTCTGATGCTATTATGACTCAGTTATAATATCTAAAGAATAATCTATTTTCCAGCTCTTTGCTAGTATTATACACTTATATTTGGTTTTTATATATTGACCTTGTTTTCAACAACCTTTCTAAATAATTTTTAAAATTATGATTATTTATCATATATTCTTTTGGATTTTCTATGTTTAATATAATATTATCTGTAAATATTGACAGTGTTCACTATCCCTTTACAATTTTTATTTTTATTTGTTCTCTAATGTGCTGGCTAGAAGCTCCAGTACGGGTTTTTCTAACAGAAGTCCATCCTTGTCTTGTTTTCATCTTCAAAGGAAAAGCTTTAATATTTCTCATTAAGACTGTTGTTGGCTGTTTTTTTTTACTTTTTCTCATAAAATAATTTTCATTTCTATATCACTTAGAGCTTTTACCATGAGTAGGTGTTGGGTTTTATTAATTGCTTTCCATGCTTCGATCAAGAGTATCATATTAGTTTTCTTTATTCTCTTAATATTTTGAATTACACTATTATTATTATACTTTAAGTTTTAGGGTACACATGCACAATGTGCAGATTTGTTACATATGTATACATGTGCCATGTTGGTGTGCTGCACCCATCAACTCATCATTTAGCATTAGGTATATCTCCCAGTACTATCCCTCCCCACTCACCCCACCCCACAACAGTCCCCAGTGTGTTATGTTCCCCTTCCTGTGTCCATGTGTTCTCATTGTTCAATTCCCACCTATGAGTGAGAATATGCGGTGTTTGGTTTTTTATCCTTGTGATAGTTTGCTGAGAATGATGGTTTCCAGCTTCATCCATGTCCCTACAAAGGACATGAACTCATCATTTTTTATGGCTGCATAGTATCCCATGGTGTATATGTGCCACAGTTTCTTAATCCAGTCTATCACTGTTGGACATTTAGGTTAGTTCCAAGTCTTTGCTATTGTGAATAGTGCCACAATAAACATACGTGTGCATGTGTCTTTATAGGAGCATGATTTACAATCCTTTGGGTATTATCCAGTAATGGGATGGCTGGGTCAAATGGTATTTCTACTTCTAGATCCCTGAGGAATCGCCACACTGACTTCCACAATGGTTGAACTAGTTTACAGTCCCACCAACAGTGTAAAAGTGTTCCTATTTCTCCACATCCTCTCAAGCACCTGTTGTTTCCTGACTTTTTAATGATCGCCATTCTAACTGGTGTGAGATGGTAGTCCATTGTGGTTTTGATTTGCATTTCTCTGATGGCCAGTGATGATGAGCATTTTTTCATGTGTTTTTTGGCTGCATAAATGTCTTCTTTTGAGGAGTGTCTGTTCATATCCTTCGCCCACTTTTTGATGGAGTTGTTTGTTTTTTTCTTGTAAATTTGTTTGAGTTCATTGTAGATTCTGGATATTAGCCCTTTGTCAGATGAGTAGGTTGCAAAAATTTTCTCCCATTCTTCAGGTTGCCTGTTCACTCTGATGGTGGTTTCTTTTGCTGTGCAGAAGCTCTTTAGTTTAATTAGACCCCATTTGTCAATTTTGGCTTTTGCTGCCATTGCTTTTGGTGTTTTAGACATGAAGTCCTTGCCCATGCCTATGTCCTGAATGGTAATGCCTAGGTTTTCTTCTAGGGTTTTTATGGTTTTAGGTCTAACATTTAAGTCTTTAATCCATCTTGAATTAATTTTTGTATAAGGTGTAAGGAAGGGATCCAGTTTCAGCTTTTACATATGGCTAGCCAGTTTTCCCAGCACTATTTATTAAATAGGGAATCCTTTCCCCATTTCTTGTTTTTGTCAGGTTTGTCAAAGATCGGATAGTTGTAGATATGCGGCATTATTTCTGAGGGCTCTGTTCTGTTCCATTGGTCTATATCTCTGTTTTGGTACCAGTACCATGCTGTTTTGGTTACTGTAGCCTTGTAGTATAGTTTGAAGTTGGGTAGCGTGATACCTCCAGCTTTGTTCTTTTGGCTTAGGATTGACTTGGCAATGCAGGCTCTTTTTTGGTTCCATATGAACTTTAAAGTAGTTTTTTCCAATTCTGTGAAGAAAGTCATTGGTAGCTTGATGGGGATGGCATTGAATCTATAAATTACCTTGGGCAGTATTGCCATTTTCATGATATTGATTCTTCCTACCCATGACCATGGAATGTTCTTCCATTTGTTTGTATCCTCTTTTATTTCATTGAGCAGTGGTTTGTAGTTCTTCTTGAAGAGGGCCTTCACATCCCATGTAAGTTGGATTCCTAGGTATTTTATTCTCTTTGAAGCAATTGTGAATGGGAGTTCATTCATGATTTGTCTCTCTGTTTGTCTGTTATTGGTGTATAAGAATGCTTGTGACTTTTGCACATTGATTTTGTATCCTGAGACTTTGCTGAAGTTGCTTATCAGCTTAAGGAGATTTTGGGATGAGACGATGGGATTTTCTAGATATACAATCATGTCATCTGCAAACAGGGACAATTTGACTTCTTCTTTTCCTAACTGAATACCCTTTATTTCCTTCTCCTGCCTGATTGCCCTGGCCAGAACTTCCAACACTATGTTGAATAGGAGTGGTGAGAGAGGGCATCCCTGTCTTGTGCCAGTTTTCAAAGGGAATGCTTCCAGTTTTTGTCCATTCAGTATGATATTGGCTGTGGGTTTGTCATAGATAGCTCTTATTATTTTGAGATACGTCCCATCAATACCTAATTTATTGAGAGTTTTTAGCATGAAGGGTTGTTGAATTTTGTCAAAGGCCTTTTCTGCATCTGTTGAGATAATCGTGGTTTTTGTCTTTGGTTCTGTTTATATGCTGGATTATGTTTATTGATTTGCGTATGTTGAACCAGCCTTACATCCCAGGGATGAAGCCCACTTGACCATGGTGGATAAGCTTTTTGATGTGTTGCTGGATTTGGTTTGCCAGTATTTTATTGAGGATTTCTGCATCAATGTTCGTCAAGGATATTGGTCTAAAATTCTCTTTTTTTTGTGGTGTCTCTGCCAGGCTTTGGTATCAGGATGATGCTGGCCTCATAAAATGAGTTAGGGAGGATTCCCTCTTTTTCTATTAATTGGAATAGTTTCAGAAGGAATGGTACCAGCTCCTCCTTGTACCTCTGGTAGAATTCGGCTGTGAATCCATCTGGTCCTGGACTTTTTTTGGTTGGTAAGCTATTGATTATTGCCTCAATTTCAGAGCCTGTTATTGGTCTATTCAGAGATTCAACTTCTTCCTGGTTTAGTCTTGGGAGGATGTATGTGTCGAGGAATTTATCCATTTCTTCTAGATTTTCTAGTTTATTTGTGTAGAGGTGTTTGTAGTATTCTCTGATGGTAGTTTGTATTTCTGTGGGATCGGTGGTGATATCCCCTTTATCATTTCTTATTGCGTCTATTTGATTCTTCTCTCTTGTCTTCTTTATTAGCCTTGCTAGTGGTCTATCAATTTTGTTGATCTTTTCAAAAAACCAGCTCCTGGATTCATTAATTTTTTGAAGGGTGTTTTGTGTGTCTATTTCCTTCAGTTCTGCTCTGATCTTAGTTATTTCTTGCCTTCTGCTAGCTTTTGAATGTGTTTGCTCTTGCTTCTCTAGTTCTTTTAATTGTGATGTTAGGGTGTCAATTTTAGCTCTTTCCTGCTTTCTCTTGTGGGCATTTAGTGCTATAAATTTCCCTCTACACACTGCTTTAAATGTGTCCCAGAGATTCTGGTATGTTGTGTCTTTGTTCTCGTTGGTTTCAAAGAACATCTTTATTTCTGCCTTCATTTCGTTATGTACCCAGTAGTCATTCAGGAGCAGGTTGTTCAGTTTCCATGCAGTTGAGAGGTTTTGAGTGAGTTTCTTAATCCTGAGTTCTAGTTTGATTGCACTGTGGTCTGAGAGACAGTTTGTTATGATTTCTGTTCTTTTACATTTGCTGAGGAGTGCTTTACTTCCAACTATGTGGTCAATTTTGGAATAGGTATGGTGTGGTGCTGAAAAGAATGTATATTCTGTTGATTTGGGGTGGAGAGTTCTGTAGATGTCTATTAGGTCCGCTTGGTGCAGAGCTGAGTTCATTTCCTGGATATCCTTGTTAACTTTCTGTCTTATTGATCTGTCTAATGTTGACAGTGGGGTGTTAAAGTCTCCCATTATTATTGTGTGGGCGTCTAAGTCTCTTTGTAGGTCACTCAGGACTTGCTTTATGAATCTGGGTGCTCCTGTATTGGGTGCATATATATTTAGGATAGTTAGTTCTTCTTGTTGAATTGATCCCTTTACCATTATGTAATGGCCTTCTTTGTCTCTTTTGATCTTTGTTGGTTTAAAGTCTGTTTTATCAGAGACTAGGATTGCAACCTCTGCCTTTTTTTGTTTTCCATTTGCTTGGTAGACCTTCCTTCATCCCTTTATTTTGAGCCTATGTGTGTCTCTGCACATAAGATGGGTTTCCTGAATACAGCACACAGATGGGTCTTGACTCTTTATCAAATTTGCCAGTCTGTGCCTTTTAATTGGAGCATTTAGCCCATTTACATTTAAGGTTAGTATTATTATGTGTGAATTTGATCCTGTCATTATGATATTAGCTGGTTATTTTGCTCGTTAGTTGATGTGGTTTCTTCCTAGCCTCAATGGTCTTTACAATTTGGCATGTTTTTGCAGTGGCTGGTACCAGTTGTTCCTTTCCATATTTAGTGCTTCCTTCAGGAGCTCTTTCAGGGCAGGCTAAACTCCACCCAGTTCGAGCTTCCCAGCCACTCTGTTTACCTACTCAAGCCTGGGCAATGGCGGGTGCCCTTCCCCCAGCCTCGCTGCCGCCTTGCAGTTTGATCTCAGACTGCAGTGCTAGCAATAAGCGAGGCTCCGTGGGCGCAGGACCCTCTGAGCCAGGTGCGGGATATAATCTCCTGGTATGCCTTTTGTTAAGCCCGTTGGAAAAGCACAATATTAGGGTGGGAGTGACCTGATTTTCCAGGTGCCATCTGTCACCCCTTTCTTTGACTAGAAAAGGGAATTCCCTGAACCCTTGCACTTCCTGGGTGAGGCGATGCCTTGCCCTGCTTCGGCTCATGCACGGTGCACTGCACCCACTGTCCGGCACTCCGCAGTGAGATGAACCCGGTACCTCGGTTGGAAATGCAGAAATCACCCATCTTCTGCATCGCTCACGCTGGGAGCTGTAGACTGGAGCTGTTCCTATTCGGCCATCTTGGCTCCCGGTTTTTCGAATTACACTCTTTTTTTTTGTTGTTTTTTTTTTTTTTTTTTGAGACAGAGTATTGATCTGTCACCCAGGCTGGAGTGCAGTGGCATGATCTCAGCTCACTGCAAGCTCTGCCTCCTGGGTTTACCCCTTTCTCCTACCTCAGCCTCCCGAGTAGCTGGGATTACAGGTGCCTGCCACCACGCCTGGCTAATTTTTTGTATTTTTAGTAGACACAAGGTTTCACTGTGGTAGCCAGGATGGTCTTGATCTCCTGACCTCATGATCTGCCCACCTTGGCCTCCCAAAGTGCTGGGATTACAGGCATGAGCCACTGTGCCTGGCCTGAATTACAGTCTTTTTAAATATTAAATCAATCTTGCATATTTGTGATAAACTTATGTTATCTTTTTTTATATATTCTTGAATTTTATTTGATGATATCATGCTTATGAATTTCCTGTCTAGGTTTGTGAGTAACTTTGACTTACTTACACTTTTTCTTTCTTGTAATAAATATTCTTGTCAGGTTTTGATATCAAGGTTTCCTAATGCTTTAGATGAACTGGGGAGAATTCCCTCTTTTTCAGGTCTTTGGAAAAATTTTTGTAAAAGATTTGCTATCTCTTCATTAAATGTAGTAGATTTCACTACAGATGCCATCTAGACCTGAAGTATGTGTGTATGTGTGTGTGTGAGCATTTGAAACTGTAGATTTGTTTCTCCATTATATGTAGGACTATTCAGATTTTCTCTTTCTTTCTGTATCTGTTTTGGTAAGTTGTGGGATTTTTTTTTTTTTTTGAGAAATATGTCCATTAAACCTACAGTTGCAAATGTATTGGTATGGAGTTGTTTATAATAGCTTCATGTTCTTCTTAGTTCTGTGGGATCTGTAGTAGTATCACCTTTTTCATTCCTAATATTAGGTACTTGTTCCTATACTCAGTAAGAAGAAATGTGGTTTTTTTTTTCAGATCCTGGGGCTTTATGGATCTAGAAATGCTGGTGTAGATGTCTTTTACCTCTGTGTTACAATTCCTAGCACCTAGCTCTCTCCTCCTACCATCACCTGTAGACACTAAAACCAGGCTAGGGAACCAGGGAGTTCCCCTAAATATTACTGGTATAATCACCAGTCTCTTATTTCTACTGCTCTATTTTAGTTGATTTTTAGACCAATATTTATATATTTTAAGTTTTTATTGAAGTATAACATACATACACTGTATCATACAGCTCAATGAATTCCCAGAAATGTACCTGTATAATCAATCAGCACCCATAAGAAACAAAACATTACTAGGACTCCAGAAGCCTTCACCATGCTCCCTTCTAGTTATACATTCCACAAGAGTAAGCATCATCCAGACTTCAAATGGCATAGATTGGCTTTGTCTTCCTATAGATGTCTCTCTTCTTTCACTCAAAATTATGTCTTTGAGAAGCATTCCTACTATTGCATATAGCTGTAGAATGCTAATTTTCATTGCTGCATCATATTGCACCATATTAATATATCATAATTTATCTAGTGTACTATTGATGGGCATTAGAATAGTTTCCAGATTGGTATGACTACAAATAGTTATACTGTGAACACTCTACTTATTTCTTGGTCAACATATGTATGCATTTCTTTTGGATATATACTTAGGAGTAGAATTGCTTGGTTGTAGTGTTTGCATATGTTCAGCTATAGTGTACATAAAATATACTAACAAGAAGTTTTGCAAAATAATTCTATAAATTTACACTCCTTACAAGCAATGTATGAGAGTTCCATTTTTTCTACATTCATGCCAACACTTGATATTTTCCATCTTTTTCATTTTATCAGTTGGCTACATATGTAGTAGCATTGTATAGTGACTTTACATAGCATTTTCTTGATGTCTAATAAAGGTAGGGATCTTTTTATTTATTGGTTACTTGGTTATCTTCTGTGTTTACTCAAGTCTTTTGCGCATTTTTTTAGAGTTAACTTTTTTTCATTATAAAAATTATGTATGTTCATGATAGAAGATTTGAAAAACATAGAAAAGTATATACAAATAAAATTCACCCATGGTTCCATTAATTTTTAAACACTAGAACATTTATAATTTTACCACTTTATATTATGCAATATAGTTATAGTTGTAAGGTAGTTATAAAATAATACAGTCTTTATGTTTATATTTTCCTAAACAATTATTCACCCCCATTTTTCTTAGGGTCCTCCAAAACACATAAAGAAATAGGGACTTAAGGGAGGTCCTTTTTTCTTTCAACCTTAAAGTCAGTTGAGGATATTAGCCCCTTAATCTCATCTGATCATAGGGGACCCTCTTGCTGGTCACAGGGCCAAGCCTATTTCTGGCTTTTCTGTGTTTGAGAATAGGCACAGCTGGGAATCATTTGTGCTGAGTTTGTTCCTTCTCCAGGTTAATGACATCACCACCCTCCTTCTTTCCTGAACCAGACACCCAAGTCAGCTCCTACTCCTTTTTTTCACACAGCTCCATTTCACCAAGTCCAAACCTTTCCTTCCCCTAGCCAGTTGCCTAATTTGGGCCTCTTCTGTCTTCTGAATTATTCCCCTCTATTGTTACCCCACTCCTTCCTCCCCCTCCAGTCCAGTCCATTCTTCATGCCCCAGGAAGCCTTTCTGAAAAGCACATCTAGCCATGTCACCTCCCTGCTTACAGAATTTTAGGGGCTTCCTAATGTTCTCATGTAAGATCCAGCCCCTTCAGGTAGTCTCCCTGGCCTCTTCCAATCTGGTCCCAGCTTTCTCTAGCCTCACCTGCTGCCACTGATAGATCATAGACCTCTGTGCTTCAGAGCTTTGGTTCAAAGTCCTCTCTGCTTAACATGTCCTCACCTTGTTTCTCTGATGGCAAAATCCTGTGCACATTTTTCAAGGTCTGGTTCAAGTGCCATCCTGAGCTCCTAGACAGAATTAATCTGCTGTCTCCTGGTTGTTGTACAAACCACTTAGCCCAGTGAATTGCTGTTGTTTCTTTGTCACCTTAGTCACACAATGCATTTCTCAAATCTTTATCTCTTGCATCCTGAGCACTTGGCACAAGGTCTGGCATATGATAGGTGTTTCATAAACATTCAAGGGATGCCTAAAAGGATTAACAAAAGGTAAAAAAAGCAAAGGAAACTAACGTTAGTTAAGAACTTGCTATGCACTGGGCACTTTACTTTTATGTTATCTTTTAAACTTCCTAACAATCCTATGAATTAAGTGGTATCCTTATTACTCCCATTTTTTGTGAATGAGAAAATTAAGGCACAGAGAAATTTAGTAGTTTGCTTGTGGTCGTACAGCTAATAAATGGCAGGGCCAAGATTTAAATCTAAGTCTGGAAACAAACTTGGTTGTTTACCATGAAGCCAACTACCCACAGATTATCGTAATAATAATAATGATAACAACCATTAGGATAGTAATAATAACATGATCACAGTACTTGACATTTGTATATTACTTGTCAGTTCACAAAGCATTTTTTCATCCATTATTGTTGCTTGAGTCTCATCACAAACATGAAGTTGGCAGAATTATCCGCCACCTCTAACTGACTAAGAAAATGAAGTTTGAGGATTAAAGTGCTTTGCCTAAGGTCACAGGCTTAGTAAGCAGCAGAGCTGTAACTTAAATCCAGGTCTTCTAGCAATAAGTCCAGCAGTGGATGGAGGGTGGACAAGATCCCAAAGGAAGAAGTGCTTTGACATAATAAGCTGGCTGCCAACTCTGCCTGACACCCTCTCCATTCCCTTTGCAAGTCTTACTGGAGCTATAGCAGCTTCTAGGAGGTGGAAGGAAATCACAGGCTGAAGGTTTCCACCATTTCTGTAGGGTGGGGAATTCTTTGCCTAAGAGCTATTGTTTGTCTTGTCAGGAAAAAAAATTAAAAAATAAAAGGAAGAGAAACCAGCATATATAAACATTTTTTAAAGTTCCACGGCACCCAGATTAACGTAAGAAACAAAAAGCTCTCTTGGGCGGCTGCCCTGTGTTAGCCACCCCCAGGTAACCCCCTGTAGGCACTGCCCACCAGGGCTGCCTAGGGAATCTCCAGTCTCAGTGAAGAAAAGGATAAAACAACCCAAATTCTCTAGGAGCCTCATTATTCAAACAGTTCCAGAGGCAGTGAGAAGACAGCGGTGACTTTGGGAGAAGCACAATCTTATCTCCAGGGTGAATAGGACCATTTGTTGTTTATGTCCAGGAAAGCAGGGCAGCGCAAAAAGAATGGGAGAACTCACAGGAGAAGGGCACCAGAAGCCAGCAGCTGATCTAAAAATCCTCTGCAGAAACAATGGCTTCTCCCTGGATGAGCTGCGGCCCCTTCTGAAAACAAAAGCTCTCACTGAGGAAATTGGTCTTTTGTGGTTCTGGAAAGAAGCAACCCAGATAAAGCCTGGCCTGACCCTCTCCGCTTATGCAAAGGAGACACAGGACTAGTCGGGAAGTAGCGGAAGTTTGGGGGTACTGATCTTCCAGTTCCCCTGAACACTCCGCAGAGGCCACTGCTCTTCTCCCAGGGAGGCTCCAGGGCGTCCTGGTGACCGGCCTCTGAGTCCTCTTTCAGAGTTGCTCTGTGGCCTGTGGTCTGTCCCTTTCTTGTTCCAGCCAAAACCCAAAGCTGCTGTTGGACTAGAGGCCTCTGAAGTTTTTCTGACAATTTTTGAACTTGGGCTAAAAATAAAAACTGGCCTGGGACTTTGAAGCAGGCCCAAGCTTTGCCCTTACTCGAACTAATTTGGCCCTTCTCACCCTGCCAGCAAAAGCCCACAAATTTCAAAGCACGCACAGCTGGACAGGGAGCGGGCTGCCAGTCAGCAGCTGCCCCTCCTGCCAGATCACCATGGGTCCCTCGGATGGCCCCCAGGTCCCCTTCATTCTCTGGGGCCTGAGCTAGGGATGCAATTGACGCTGACAACAGAGACTTGTTTTTCTTGGCAGCTCCCAGATTTGTATTTAGGAGGGACTTGGGAGGGGTAATTTGGTGGAAAAGTGTCCTGGGGGAACCTCGTCTTGAGAATGTGTTTGCATAGCAGGGGAGTGGTTTTTGTTCAGATTGCAGGTTTAATTGGGGTGGTCTGTAGGAGGGTGGTGGGGGTGGAGGTACTAGAGCCTCTTCAAGCAAGCCTTACGCAGTGGTTTCTGTTAATGAGCACTTCAGTGGCATGAGAGAGGGATAACACCCAGGATCAGAGCAGAATTAACTCTACCCACAGTCTCGGGGGCAGGGGGAGCCAGGCTATTCTTAAGGCTTCCACTGGAAAGCGCTCAAGTACCTGCAGCATAAGACACCCTAGGCCAGCCTTGGAGAGGGGAGGTGGAATCATTCCTTAGAGGAGCTATCTGAGGATTCCTCTGCAGTGCCGATGTGGGAGAGGAAGCCGCAATGGGGACGGCAGCTCATGTGTGTGTCCTTCCTGTGCAAACAAGACAGTGACCAGGCTTAATCAGTGTTTGTTAATAACAATAACCGACCTGTATCTTGTTCTGGAGCTAACCAAATGCTTCCATATACCTTCTCTTATATAGTCCTCCAGACAAGAATATAAAGTATTCATAATATTAATAGAAACTAAATTTTGTTGAGTGCCTTCTATGTGCCAGGCAAAGTGCTCAGTGCTTTACACAACAGGGAGCTTTTTGCATAGAAGTCTACAGATCTCCCACAGAGGTAGAATGAAAATTTGGGGTCTTTGTGGACTGTTGAAATTCCAGGAACGATTTTGCATGTAGGCATGAAGGAGCTCGTTCCTGAAGTGAAAGGCTGTGACTTTCATCCAGTCCTTAAAGGCATTTAGAAACTACAAAACGTTTTTTTAAAAAAAAACTACTTTAAAAGTAGAATTTCATTTTCTAGATTGTTTTGATATCAGGGTTATTCTTCACTCCAGCAGGTCTGGATACCTTATTCCTGTTCTCATATTACACCTAATAGATACCTTCATTGGAGCAATTATAAAACTCTATTGTATTGTAAAGGACTCTTAAAATTATTTCCCCCTCATTCATCAGATTATAAACTCTTTGAAGACAGGTATTAAGCTTTATTTGCAATTGCATGCATGAACGAACAAATTTAAGTCTTCCTATGGTGAAATTGATCCTATTTAAGTGCTTGAGTGTGTAAGAGAGAGTGTGTGTGTGCCTGGGGAAGGTGGGCCTCGCTGAGGTAGTGGTGAGAAGGTGGCTGTGTGGAGTGATTCGGGGCTGGTTTGCAGGAAAGCAGAGACAGCGAGTGTCGGGCGCAGAGCCAAGGGAAGCCATGTCCTCGCATCCTGGTGGCACTCAGATTTGGCTCAGGACCGGAACATCTCCTGCATGCCTCTCCCTGCCAGCGCCCCTGTGCCTCCACTTTCCATGGCATCTATTAATGATAAAAGTCCCTGTGGTTTATAATTACCAGTTTGACAAGTTCAGGAGTTCTCTGTTAATTATTATAATTAGCTTTCACTCAGCGAGGCTTCGGGAGTTTAACAACAATATTAACAACGAGAGGACAATGATCAGGAATTGACTACAAAGAATTGACTGGAAAGACTTCCTTCTGCTGTCAGGGAAACTTATTAATGAAGGCAAAACCTGCACAGTGGCTCCCCTCCCTCTTTCTGCCTGAACTCAGCGATTGGTTCTAAATTTGCCTTGGGGAATTGAAAACAACTGTCGCGGCCAGGGCTTGCAAACCCCAAGCTTAAAATCAACCAGGGAAGAAAGAAGCAGCCACTAAACGGACAGCTGTGGGTCCTCCTTGACCAGAAATTGGGTGGAGGCAGCAGCCAGGGAAGAAAACATGAACCAAAGTTGCCAGCCATGGCCCCATACCTGGTTCTTAGGGAGTGAAGCCATGCGCAAGGTGTTAGGAGCAGGAAAGAGGCAAAGGAGGCCTGGGCCGTCACTGGGAGCAGCCAGCAAATGCACCGATTGCAAGGCAGATTGTGACTGCTTTCTGCCCACCTCTCAATGCTGTCATTCCCTTGGTTGTTCCCTGCCTGAAGGCCCTCTACATCTCTCACCTGAGCACTGCTGGACCTCACTGGACTCTTGGCCTCCATTCCCTTTTCCAACTCCACTCCAAACTCACAGACCTGCCAGATTACCCTTCCTGAGGGCCAGCTCTGATGACCTCACCCCTCCCCTCAAAACCTTTCAAGGTTTCCCCATTGCTTATGGCATACAATTCAGAGTCCCCATTTTGGCACCCAAGGCCACTCAGTCTGGGCCCCAGCTTGTCTTTCCTATATTGTCTTCTACTAATCATTCTTTTAGTCCTTCACTCAGATGATAAATATGTGCCAGACATTGTTTCAGATGTTACTGCATCTGCAGTCAACAAGACAGACAAGCTCCCTGCCTTCCAGGGGCTTTAACTCTAGCGGAAGAAATCAGAAAATGGACCCATAGGTTAATACATAATATCATCAGAGAAGATGATGAGTTCTCCATGGTCATGATATCCCAAAACATGCCAAAGGCACAGAGAATGACAAACAAGGCTTTCTAGGAGGTGGCCCGAGGCAAGCACTGCAGGATGACGTGCCAGGCTCCTGAAGAGCGTTCTAATCAGAAGGAATGGCAAGTACAGCATCCCTTGGCAGGCAGCCGATAATGTGAGGTAGAGAAGGAAGGCTGGGGGACTTGAACTAGGGCAAAGTGATCAGAGAGGCTGGCAGGGCAGATTATGGAGATGCACAGGGAAATAAGGTATCAGGCGACTACTATATTCTGAACTCCTCCCTTGCCACTGCTCTTCTACATTCTTGCAACTCTGCCAGCCTGCTCATATTCCCACAGACGGGAGGCTGAGATTGTTCTATGGAGAAGAAGACCACAGAAAAAAGACTTCAAGGTGTGGACATTGGGGGATCCCCAAGGACATGGCTGGGCCCTGCTCTATAGGCTATTGGGTCCCAACAGTTGATAAGCCCTTACAGGGAATTTCCCGTAGGGCTTTTACACCTCATGCTGAAGGGCCACCCAAGATCACCAGACACTTAGAGAAACCCTAAAAGCAATGCCCAAATTATCAGGGAAAAAAATTCAGAGGAAAAGAAAGCAACCCAGGAAGCAGAAGAAAAACGTGAGAAGAAATAAATCCCCATAAAATATGTGGAAAGAAACAAGAACAGGATGTTATCATTATTATCAATCAATCATTTTTAAGGAACAATGAGAAAATAAGAAAGAGCTCTTGGAAATTAAAGCTATAGTGGCTAACATTTTTTAAAAAATCAATGGAAGATTTGTAAGACAAAGGGAAGTAAATCTCCCAAAAACTGAAAACAAAACAATGAAAAATTATCTGATGGGAAATGGAAGGGAAAGGACAAACATATGAAGTAAGTAAGTTACTGTGTTTTATTGAATCAGTGAAATAATAGTACGTGATAGCTGCAAGTATTTTTCTATTTTAATGTGGAGAAAACTGAGGCTCCAGGGAGCTTAAGTAATCTTCCCAACATCATGCATAGTGTAATAGCAAAGCTGGAGTTTGAACCCACGTCTGGATGACTCCAAAGCCATGTTGTTTCTGCTCAGTTGTGCCCCAAGAAAAGCAGGCTCAGCCTAGCTTTTCTGGAAGATGCAGAGTGGGAGGGAGCTGAGAACGCAGGTTCATTTGAGAGCATCATATTTTCACCTTCACTGCACATGAGTGAGTATAACGCACATGCTTTCCATCTTCAAAAGCTTTCTGTGATTATATACAAAAGAGAACTCACATGGCTTCAATATAGGGTTCTTTTCTCTCCTAATCTGGAACTGGCCTGAAATCCCAGTAATTATTTATACTGGGATTTTATCTGATAATGTCATAAGCATTCAAAACATAAAGCTGTCCTTTTATCGGACTTAGTGGAGCATTTTCATAAAGTGTCAGTTGGATTGAGGAGACGGTTGTACATCAGAACATTCATCCCGGTGGATTAAATCATGACATATATTTCAAGTCGGGGAAAATGTAGTGTCAGAGGAAACATAAGCAATAACAACTGGGACTGGCAGAACTGCTGATGAATGGGCCTATTCTCAGCTGCTGGTCATGGACAGTGGAAGGAAAGAGACAGGAACCCCAGAAGACTGGCTCTTGTTCCCTGGGAAAGAGGAGAAAAGAAGAGAAAGATTAGGAGACAGTGACTTCCTGTTGATCAAATTAGGCCTATCGGAATAGAGGTGAGGTTCTACAGCCCACAAAATATTTCCCTCTCTTCCAACCTCACCCTCTTCCTTCCAGGAGACAGAAGACAAAGGTCAAACCTATCACCTTGATTATTGATAAGGGTTACTTTGAGGATATGACTTCAATAAATATGTGATAACAATGGGCCTCCAGATATTACTTGAATCAGAGAGGTTTGATCGTAGGTGTCAGGCATCAACTCTTCCCTGTCAGCTCCCAAGGCAGAGAGTTTCCCCACTATGCTTTTATGAGGGTTGAAAGCAGAACAGAGAACGCATTGGTCAGAACAATTCATATTTGTGTTCTGCCAGATGATTCAGAAGATAGTGCCTTTTCTCGGGAGTTGTGGGGAGACTGTTCTTAACACCTGAGAACACTTACCTTCTAAAGTTCTGTGGCACCCAGATTAGCATTTCGCACATGGTAGAACTTCAATGAGTGCTTTTTAGATGGATGGATGGATGGATGAATAAATGGATAGATGGATAAATGGATGGATGGATGGATAAATGGATGGATGGATACATGGATGGATGGATACATGGATGGGTGGATGGGTGGATGGATGGATGAATAGATGGATGGATGGACAGATGAACAAATGGATGAATGGGAAGAAGGAAAGAAAGATGAAATGATAAATAGACAAGTTAAGCAGTGACTTGGTGAGTCGAATGATGGATATGTGAATGGACAAATTGAGGAATTATAGAAGAATCATAGTGATTAAAATAATAAAGCTATAAAGAGGAAATCATAAGATGAATGGAAAAATTACATATAAAATGTAGTTTCATTTTCGATGATTTTTTGAGTCTGACATTGTAACATTGTCTTCCTACAGACAGATTATATAATCACACCATGTCTCCCCATAACACACTCCATGGTTACCAACACTTCCTTACCCCAAACTCCTCTACTTTCTTCCCTCTACCTCCTTCAATTTTTTAGATGAAACTTGAGTTTTCATTCAATCAGACCCACTAATGCTATATGACACTGGGCATGTCACATCAGCCCCTATAGCCCTAGTAACTTTGTCTGGATAAATGAGAGGGTTGATTCAGGTAATGCTTGGAGACCCTGTTATGCTTGGATCATTGTCCTCATTATTTTTAAAATGTGAAGAAATATCAGATGGTTATATAGCACAAGAATGATATTTTGGGACTATCTAACATTTCCAGTTTGGGAACCAATGAAATAACCTGTATTTTTTATACATCTGAGGACATGGCTCCTTTTCTTCTCATGTGAGAGAGAGATAGAAGGTTAGAAAGAAGTATGGGGGAAGGCTAACCTCTTGGTGCTGGCCATAGGACCGTTGCACCCAGCTTTCCTGAGCTGGCAAACTCATTGAAAATAGGAAGGAAGTAAGAGGAGCTGAGCTCCACAGAGCTAGTTCCTCCCCTAAAATCACCAAGTGGATAAGCAGCTAATCCTCTCTGGGGAAGAGTGGGTGAGAATGGAGAGGGGCCAGGTGTGTTCTGCTAAGTAACACTCCTCCACTGGGAGGAATCATGAGGAGTGGGGTCTATGCTCTCTTTAGATCACAAGCAAATGCTGGCATACAGTAGGTTTTGTGGGGTAGGGATGGCACTTGTGGAGTACAAGGGAGATAATCCCTTTGCAGAGTGGGTGTGAGAGAGAATGGCATGTTCGTTTTCTTTTTGTCCTCTTTGTATAGTATGTTTTGATAAGCATTTGGCTACTTCGAAGTGATTCATTTCTAGTTTTTCTTACTAGTTGGGAATCTTGTGGTCTGGAGATATCACTATGCCACCCCCAGCAATGCACTTCATCTTCTTGGGTTTCAGTTGGTCTGTCTGTGAGCTGGGCATAATACCAACAGCCTTATTCACCTTACAGGGTTGCTGCAGGGATCAAAATGCAACATGGTAGGTTAAAAAGAAATCACAAGTGCTAAATATCACAGAGGATTGTTCCCATGACTCCCAGTATGGCAACTATTCAACCCTAAGGCCCTTTCCTTCCATGGGCTGTCCTCCTGATCCCTCTCCCCATAGGGCCCCTCCTTGCCTCTGACCCACAGAGATGCTCAGGAGAGAACTTCCATGGCCAGAATTCTGCCCTCTTCTGTGTTTCTGCCCCTACCCCTATCTCTTAGTACCTGTGCCCAGCCACAACCAAAAAGAAAGAAAAGAAGATAGATATTTAAAAAATCTCTACACCTTTTGCTCAGAAATGGCACAGCCAGGGAGGGCTTAAGACATAGTGATTAACTTTCTCTGAAAGCCAGTGCACCTGGGAATACACAGCGAGACACAATAAGCCGAGCAAATATTAGACAAATATCACTTTTCTGCATTGCCCACTTTGCTGGAGATGAATGGATTGACTTTTCAAACACTACAAGAGCGAACCAGCCAGCCTGGATTCAAGATCAACATCACTTGCCTTTTTTTCCTTTGTACCCCTCCCTCCTTTTCTAATTTCTAGAGTAAATGTATACAAAATATTTATCTAAAATAGAGGCACTCAGGAAAGCAAGCTGTGCAAATAATTAGCGATCTGCAGCCATTGTGTGCCTAACATGGGTGACTCCAGTCTCTATTATTCGGCGGCCAGGCACTCATGTTGACCCCACCTTGCCTTGCAACCCAGGAATACTTGGGGAAGCCTCACTTGGCTCAAAGCTGATGTTCTCTGGAGCTCTTCTCCTCCTCCAGTGAGTGATGGGTTGGAGGGGCAATGGCATGGTGCTGTGCATTGAGAGGACCCCTAGAGGCATAGAGACACATATTCTCTCAAGAAAGAGCTAGGCATCTGTAAGTGGGCTTAGGTTAGATTCGAGAAAACATGTTAGAGTGGGTCCTGTTTGAATGTGAAATAAAGGGAATAAAGAAGGCTGTGGAATTGCTGCCTAAGGTGCAACAGGAACATGCAGAGTGGAAGGGTCATAGGTCAGGTGATGCCTGTGAATGAAAGGAAGCTTGTCTTGAGGCAGAAACATGCTTGAGGTGACCTTTCAATGTGCCTGCCTGCTGGAACCAGAATCCTAAGGAGCCAATGCTGGATGGTAGCTCTGAGGTCATGGCGCTTTATCAGTAGTTGAGGGAATGAGGTCTGACATGGTCTGACAGGGTGGAGGGGCTTTCCGGATGTCATACAGTAAGGCAGTGGTGAAGATGAGATTGCAGGCTTACCCTGAGCCATAGCCTGCCTAGCTGGGACTTCATCTCCTATGCCTTCTTTTGTGCTTAGCTGTCTCTGAGTCCCTGGCACAGGCTGGCCATGTGCTGAACAGACTGGTCTCCTGGGTCATGAACTACTCATTCTCCCACTTGGAGCATCACTGTGGCCCTGACCCCCAGACTGATGCCCTACCTCACGGCGTGATGTCACTGTATGCATTACACGTTGCATACATTACACATCTCTCCATGGGCTGAGATGCTAGCTCCTTCCATATTGTCACTCAGTGCCCCCAATATTGGTCTTACACAGTCTCAGCTTCTTTTCTTTTCCCACTGCCTAAGGCAAAGGTCTCGGCATGCCTTTCTGATGAGTCTGTTTGCATTAGGGTAAAATTGGTGAAAGTAGGATTTTTCTCATTGCTCCAGGCCCCATCTGATGGTGGTCACCAGGATGTGACATTCTCATTTTTCTTGCAGGAGGAAGAAAGATTGTTATCTTCTCTCTAGAAGAGGGAATGACAGGAAAGCTGCAGCAGCCAGGGTTGGAAGACAGACTGTGGTTTCTCATCATTAGAAAAATTAAAGTATACAGACAGAAATGTGGTTTTGCTTCATAACTGTATCCTGTCAACTAAATATTTCATTTAGACCTAATGCCTGAGCCAAATGAGAATCTCGAGCAAAACTGCACTATTAGAATACACTTAATTATTGATTCAGCCAGGCAAAAAATAAAAAATAAAGAAACCGGGCGGTACTCTAATTCCTCTTATCAAGCATCTCGAGTGCTAATATGCACTTGAACAGCTGCTATTATCCTGGGGAGCCCACTGCCTTCAGCTGCAAAATGTACAACTTTACAGCAGCCACATGGAGCCAGAGTGGAAGCAATGACTGAAACACATCCTCTTTCCAGCTCAGGGAGGCTGGGGGTAGAGGTCCTGTAGCCAGCTCCATGAGGAAAGCCTCTCCCTATACTTCTTTCTAACCCCCATCTCTCTCTCACATGAGAAGAAACGGAGACATTTCATCATGTATATAGAAAGTAGCAGATTATTTTATTGGCTCCCAATCCGGAAATTTTGAATATTCTCAAAATATCATTCTTGTGCTATCTGCCATATTTCTTCATGTTTTAAAAATAAGGATGATGATCCAAGCACTAGGTTCTCCAGGCATTATCTGAATCAACTCTCTCATTTATCTGGACAGTTACTAAGGCTCTAGGGGCTGATGTGACATGCTTACAGTCACATAGCATTAGTGGGTCTGATTGAATTAAAACTAAAGTTTAATCTAAACAAATTGGAAGAGAAAGAGGAGGGAAGAGAGTAGAGGAGTTTTGGGTAAGGAAGTGTTGGTAACCATGGAGTGTATAGTGGGGACATGTGGAGTGATTATATAATCTGTCTGTAGGAAGACAATGTTAGAATGTCAGACTCACAAAATTATTGAAAATGCAACTGTGTTTTATTTGTAATTTTTTTCTACTTATATGATTTCCCCTTTATAGCTTTATTACTTTAACCACCATGATTCATCTATAATTCCTCAATTTATCCATTCATCTATCCATCATTTCACTCACCAGGCCACTGTTCCACTTGTCTATTTATCATTTCATCTTTCTTTCCTTCCTCCCATTCATACAACTCTTCATCTATCCATCTGTTCATATATTCATCCATCTATTCATCCATCTGTCCATCCATTCTTCCATCCATCCATTCATCCACCATTCATTTATCCATCCATCCACCCATTCACTTATCCATCCATCCATAATTCACCTATCCAGGAAGCACTCATTGAGGTCCTACCAGGTGTAAGGTGCAGTAACATAAGTGTTCGCAAGTGAAATGACTGTGTTGCATTAAGACAGTCTTCCCACAAGCTCTTGAGGAAAAGTACTGTCTTCTGAGTCACCTGACAGAATCAAAATATAAACTTTTCTGACCAATGTGTGCTCAGTGAGGCATTTATGATCAAAATTAAGGAAGTTTCCTTAACTTTCTGCAGACAGAGGTGATAGCATTAGCAGATTGGGAGAAGCCTTTAGAGGCCATCTTGTCCCCACCTCCACTCTCAAGTTAGTCCTTGAACTAGATCCTACTATCTTGTCAAAATTTGTTCCCACAAATGATGCTGATTTATTTATGGCTCTCTTTTGGATGACTAATCATGCAAATTTCCCCAGGACTGAGGAGATGCCCCAGCAAATTGGGATGAGTTGGTCACCTTACTGCCTTTGTTTGCACAGCTCCTTCTACCTGTAATTTTCTTGCTTCTGTCTGTGTAACTCCCGCTTAGTTCAAGTCCTACTGCTTCTACAAAGATTTACCTAGATATTTTTCCTTCTTTAAAATTTTATTGCAATTAGAGTCACTGCCAGATCACTACTGTGTGTACAGTGACGTTGTGTGAGTCTATTGTCTTTATTAGCTTATGTGCATTACTCTGGAAGCTCTAACAACATTGGAAACTTCTTGAGGGCAGAGACAGTGTCTAATTCTTGCCTCATGTTGTGTTTACTACATCTCTTACAAACAGAAGGTTCTCCACTCCATCTAACCTGATTCCCTCATGCTGAATTTTAAAGCGTGTATTTCACACTCTTCTCTCAGAAAAGATAGACAGGAAGTCATGTTCCTACCAGTACTAGACTAGTTCTCTAAAACATGAAACCAATGACTAAAATCACTCCCAGCCTTTTCTCTCTCTGTCTCTCTCTCTCTCTCTCTCTTTCTATCTCCCTCTCCTCTCTCTTTCCAATGAGGATCTTCCCTTTGGTCTATCCTGCAAGGCACCATTTCTCTTTTCTATTATCCCTTTCTTTTCTTTCCATTATTTTTCAAATGCAGAGTCCAGACTGGACACGGTGTCTAAAGGGAGTCTGGCCATACTTGACATCCATGTCTGCCTTGAGAGTGTGGTGGCCGCTGCAAGCCTGGGAGGCCCATTGGCCAGGTTCTGACAAGCTGTATCACACAGTCCTGTATCCACAGGAAGAGGCCTGGGAGGTCTAGGAGGCAGCATTCTATCTTTCAGAAGGAATGGTGAGCAAGGGCCCAGCTTTTCTTTGGAAATCCCTACCTCCTGTCACCAGCAGGGCCTGTGATCACTGGCCTTGCCCTGACACCTTGGCTGCCTGGGGGAGTGCTGCAGCTTCTTTGTGCACTGATGTAAAAGAAAATGCCCGCAGAGGCCTGAGGGATGCACAAAGCAACCAACAGTTTGTGGTGTTAAGGAAAACAACATTGGAGACGCAGAGGATGGGAAATAGGAAATCGATGGCAAGTGAAGACTGGACAGAGCAATTAGGACTGGCAGCCTGGCTCTTGCCTGTGGCTTGTTGGTCAGTATGAGTTGTGGCCTGAATTAGTGTTCTCCTGAAAAATAGCATGTCCCTGAGCCCCCTCCCACTTCCAAACCATGGGAAATCCATGGAGACAGTGAGGGTTATGGAGGTATGGCAGATCAACTGCAAATATGTGCTGCAATTATTTTTTGCCTTCCTGTATCCATATACCTTGCACTGTGACTTTGCTGACCCTCCTAGCATGAGGAAGAGTTTGCTTTTCTATCCCTTAAATCTGGAATGATGTGTTTTTAACTTGCTTTGGCTAATAAAATGCAGCAGAAGTGATAGTGTGTCAGCTAAGAACCAAGAAACCAAGAATCCAAGAGCTCCTGTGTACTTCTGTGTCTTGGAGAAGGCATTGCCATGTGAAAACCTGAGCTAGCCTACTGGGTGATAAGAGATGAATGGCCCAGTCACTCTGTTGCCACAGCCAGTAGCTAATGATCAGGTACAGGAATGATGCATTTTAGAGCAGCCAGCCCCCAGCCAATCCACCAGCAGACAACAATCATACCCTTGAGCCCAGTCAAGATCAGCTATGCCTGGCCCAAGTCAGTGGAACCACCCAAAAGGCTTACAGGCTTGTGAACAATAATACGTGTCCATTGCTTTAAGCTGTTGAGTTTTAGGATAGCTTGCTATGCAGTAATTGTTAACTAATGCAGAGACTGAAATGGTGGAGGGAAGTCATGTTGCCTGCCAGAGCTCAAGGGTGTTGGGATGAATCCAGTTCATCATTTATTGCACACAGGACTCTACATGATCTGGACTTCTCTTATCTCTTTGGTTTCACATATTGCCATGGGTACAAACATCCCCGCCCACCCTACCCCTTCCCCCAAAACTACCAAGTTCTAACCTTACTGAGCTACTTGTACAGTTTGAACTCTTGCTTTGACTTCTGCTTTTCCTCTTCTGAGGACATTGTCCCATATCTCCTTTCCCATTTCTTGGCTAACTTCTACTCAATCCCCAGGCTTTCAGTTTAGCTGTCACTCCCATCTACCGTTACCTCATCTCTGTTCTTTAGTTCTCTTTATTTATGCCTCTTGACACTTAACACATTATATTGAGGTCGAATATCCCTCCAAGGGTCATGTTCTCTGGCTCAAAAAATACTGATGGCTGGGTCTTAACTGGACAATGAAATCCTGGGGTTGGATGTCCACAGGTCTTAAGGCACACAGATGATTCTTCTGTGCAGTCAGGAGTGAACCACTTCAGGTCAAGTCTATCTGGGCAGAAATGGATGTGTGTGTGTGTGTGTGTGTGTGTGTGTGTGTGTGTGTTTGGTGGGGTGTCCTGACATGAACATCTGCAGCTACTTCTCTATTCCCCTCAGCTCTGCTCAACGCTACTGCTCCGTTTGTTATTGACCACTGCCTGGAACTCCAGGGTCGCTCCCTCCCTCAGTGTCATATTCTCCTGTCACTCTGTTCTCAATCAAAAAGGGGTGTAAGGAGGCTGAAATTTCTCTATGTTGCCCTATTCAACAATTTCCACAAAACCACTAACGACAGCTATTTTGTATGATATATTTTACTTAAGTGATATAAGGAAAGGCAGAGGGGTAGCACACAGCAAAGAACTTAAAACAAATACTAGCTTGGTCTTAAAAGTCCTTTGGATATTCCCATCACCATCAATTTCTCTAACTTTTGCCTGTTCTGGGTAATGGGTTCTTTCATTTTCCCCAATTCTCATGGTGTTCTCTATTTATATCCATTACTGCCTCTTGACTCTTCCCAGTAAGTCTACTCAAGGGAATTAACATTTCCTCTTTACAATGAAAAGCAATACCTTGACTCACTCTCCTCCTGGCAGGCCAGGCCCTGAGCCTTATCTTTTCATCTTATGCCCATCAAGGTATATTGCTAAAGAGAAGAGAGCTCTCCAATTTCAGAAGTTCTGCCTAAGCTTTAACGTAAGTTATTTTTCCCCCGCTCCCTGTAATTTTTGCCTATTTACTTATCAGCTCCCCATACCCCATAGTAGATAGTGAGCAATTTGAGTGCTAGTTGTATATTGGTTATGTTCACCAGTGTGTTCTAGGGTTGAGCAGAGACACATAGTAGTTGCTCAATTAATATCTGCTAGACAAATGATTCATGAATGAAAGAATACAGGGATCCTATGTGCCAGTATGAAGCTGTGCAAGGGTTGTGCCTGAACCTGCCAGGAGGAAAAAACCTCAATGAAGGAGTCCTTGGAGAATGATGGGTCAAAAAACGGGGGAAGTCCAGTTCCATTGTAAAATCTACAAGGTGAAAGTTCAGTTTGAAACAAGGCAATCTAAAGGATCCTACACCGAATGACTGAGAATGAAGTGGGGAGTAGTAGGGCTGAGGACCAGGGACTGGGGGTTTAGGGAGTCATGTGTCACCATGTGCCACATGGTATGTGGCTGAGCAGGGTTTCATAAAGCAGAGCTGAGGAGGGAACACGGGTGTTTTGTCCCCCAACCCATTTCAGAATCATTTCCCTCTGCCTTAGTATGAACTTGGGTGTGTATGTATTTGCACGCAGGCACACACACAATCACAGGTATTTATGTATGGAGCATTTGGATCAGACTTTTAAGAGCAGATGTGAAAATGCCAGTGACTTTAAAACACGGCTGATGGTAAGAACAATTTTTTTTTCCTTTAAGGAAATAGTATAATAGGGTGCCTAAGACGACTGGGTTTTGGAGTCAGGCAGTCTGTAATGCTGTCTCCACCTCTCAGAAGTGGTGTGACTTCAGGATGAGGAAACTGCAGGGGCCTTAGTTTCCTGAACTCTAATAGTAAAATAACAATACCTAATGCATAGGCTTACTAGGAGCATTAAGTAAAATAAAATTATCTATTATATGTGAAGTACTTAGCATAGTCTCTGGCATGCAATAAAATAAAACTATCGTTAGTGTTAATAGTCAACAAATACTTCCTGACTGCCGACTCTGTGTCTGACGCTTTGCTAGGATAGATGACTATGAAGAATAAGGCTGTTTTCACAGATGTTCCTGAGTAAAGATACCCTTTAAGTATTTCCCTTGCATATACTATCTAAGGGCAGCAGGTAGCAATTGGGGTTTATCCTGAGTGTTCGATCCAGGTGTCTAAAGACTTGGCCTTTTGAATGCACTAGTGACTCTGGGCTGAGAGAAGGAAAAGGCACCACCTTCCAGGAGAAAGATTATCTATGGAGCAGCCCATTCGGCCGCATCCTAGGTTTTCCTAGGAGATTTCCCCATCGTCCAAAAACCGATGAGGTCTGACCTTGCAAGATGGGATGAGCTCCCAGACCAGAGCCATGTGACTGCAGCTGAGGACGAGCCCATTCATAACCCAGGCACAGACAGACCCGTTAGCGACATTGCTGCAGGCAAGCTATTACTTACAATGTAGTTAGTGTCGTTTAACCAGAATGGATGGGACACAATGTTTGAGAGAAGAGCCCTGAATCTGACTGAGAGGAAAATAAGTTAGAGCAGCAGCGGGCTGGTCTAGGGAAAGAGGGGGCAGAAACAGGGGTTTCCACTGAAGACAGGTCCTCTCTACGCAATACAATTGTTTTTCTTTATTAATAAAATGTTCAAGATTAAAGCTCCCACTGAAGGATCTGATGTGAGGTTAAATCATTGGGGAAAAGTGGACATGGCTGCAGAAAGAGAAAATACAAATTGCAGAAAGAGAAAATACAAATTACAGAAAGAGAAAATACAAATTATATGGGAGAAAGAATAGCAGGGCTTAGGGACGGTGGTAACCATGACCATAGGGATGGAGCAGTAGAAATTGTAACTGTTTGGAATTTTTTCTAAGGCCTAATGTCTAGGAGCTAGTCTAATTTTGCCACTTTAAGGGTCTACTCTGCAGTCCTCAAAGTTCAGATGATTCTTCCCCAAACCATCAAAGACAGCCCTGGCTGTCTCTGGTGAGTGTGTGTGTGTGTGTGTGTGTGTGTGTGTGTGTGTGTGTGTAAGCATCAAGTTCTCAGCCCAACAATGATTTATTTTCCCTTACAGAGTTCTTATACCCATGAGGATGACCTATGAATCCCAGAAAGATACAGGTAGATAAATTTTCCATTCTCCCCCAACCTTGCTCCCTTTCTAGATTCCTTGGAGATTATCAGCAATGGCAAAGGCACAAGAAAATATATGTGAACTCTTGCTCCTTAGAAATATGTTGTGGCCAGTTTCCTGATAGGACACACCAGTGGATCCTATAATTCCAGCAGCCAGCTTGAGTCCCATCTCCCCAGTGAAGTCTTTCATGAACTACCCTGACCCCCATTGCTTTCTTCTGCACCTGGCAGGAAGCTAGTAGTTATAGAGCAGAAGAGTATAAGGTTTGGGTGACACAAATGGGCTCCAACCCAAGATCTACAACCTTTGAGCTGTGTAAACTTACCCTTTTAAGTATCTGATTCTTGCTATAAAATGGATTAATCATAGTGCCTACTTCACAGAGTTGCTGTGATTATTGAGAAGATGTATATAAAGTACTTAGCATTGCAAGCATTCAGTAAAGACTACTATTTCTCTCTGTCAACCTCCCATCATCCTTTTCTGTTTCCAGAATTGAGAATCACCAGAGAACTCTGTTCCAGGAATCAAGTGATTAAAGTTACAGTTCCAGCGTCATCACTAAATAGCAAGGTGACCTTGGATGCCTCATTTTATCAAATCTCTCCATTTTTCAACCTCTAAAAGTAGGATGATAATTTCACAGATTTGTTATAAGGATGAAAAGATAAAATGGATGGGAAAAGCTTGTGAAAGCCTTTGAGATGTAGGACAATAAAAATGGGAAGAGATCTGCTGGGAGGTTATCTAGCCCAACCTTCCACCGGGTGCTCACTGAGACTCTGCATGGAACTTTCACTAATGGAAAAATCACTCCCTCGCAGCAAGGTTTCATTGTTGGCAGACACAAAAAGGACTTTTAAAAATTATTTTTAAAATTTAAGAGATATTATGTCTCTAGGATGATATACATGTTTCAAGTAGTATTAAAAGCCACACTGATGGATATGTAATAATAAACGTATCTGTTATTAATTTTTAAAAAGAAAGAAACATTATGTAGTACCAATTTGCTTGCCAATCACCAAGTTTTTTCCTGGGACATAGCAGGCAACTAGACAATGCATGGAGCATACATAGGGTGCAGATTTAGAAAGGTTTTCCATGCATTGAAGTGAGTTGGATTTCCTGTAGCTTCTACCTATTGAGTAGTGCTGCCCCCTATGTCAATGACCATCACCGTCTCCCCAAACACACACACATATACACAGCAGGGTTCTTAATTCCAGCTTTCTTCAATGGTTCCTCATTAGATATATGACCCAGTATGAGCAAAGTGTCCTCCTTCACTTTTACCCCTCACCTAGAGATTAGAGAAGCAAACAATTTGCATATGGTTCCAGAGTTATTTCTTCCAAAGAAATAATGTAATAGGATAACACTAGCTGCTGAAACAAATAAGCCCCTCAGTCTGGCTTTAGCACAACAGATATGTGTTTTCTCATTTACCTAACGGTTTTATGCTAGAAGCCCTCCAGATGGTAATTAGGCTTCAGAATCCTTCAATATTGCCTCTTTATTCTCACCTAGGGCTGCAAAATCTTCTGCGTTTAGCTAGTAGATGGGAAGAGACTGTGGAAGATACACCTATTTCTTAAGCTCCATTATTTGAAGGTGATGTACACCACTCCTGCTCACACTCCATTGACAAGAATTCTAGTCCTATGACCCTTCCTGGCTTCAAGAGAGACCAAGAAATTATAGTCCCTAATTGGGCGGCTAGTTGCCATCATCAAGTCTCCAATATAGAAGCTAGCTATCCCAGTCATGAAAAGGGCCAATTTTACAATAGTAAGAGTAACAGGCATTTGCGAGCGACACAGGTAGTCTTTGGAAGGAAATTGCCACTGTGGAACTTTCTATTTCATTTTCAAGACCTCTTCCCAGCCTTCTTCCACCAAATTTGCTGCATAGAATTTACCTTTCTCCCCACATTGTGGAGACAGCAGAAACTGAGCAGAGAAGAATTTCTGAGGCAGCAGATTTGAGAGCCAAGAATAAAGTGGGGACTGACTCTTTTTTCTAGGATAGGCATGTGGGGACAGAAACAACAGGTCAGGGAGGAGTTAAATGGCAAGGACTGTGAGAAAGCAGATAAGTGAAGAGGTGAAAGCAGGAAGCTGAGAGCACCCACATGGGATGTGTGGGGCCACATCCTTCTATGTGGTGCTGGCAAACAGGTAAGCTTAGATGAGCCTATGCTCTGTTTCCCTTTTTCTCTCTACTCCTTCCCTTTCTATTTTATGGTTTTGGGGCTGATCACCTGAACATTTTACAAAAGAACTATTTAAATGCCAATGGGATTAGTGTCTTTTGCATAAGAAAAGTGGGCTAGATGGTATTCAGAATGGATCAAAATGAGTCATTCTTTGGTCTTATGATAAGCATTAGCCCACAGCCTCAATTTGGAATAATCAATCAAAAGTGAGGAATAACCACCAGGAGATGATGACCCTGCATGAGAGATATTTAGCCAGTTCTCTCATTGCTTATCTCCCCAAAGCAATGGCTAGAGATGCATCCTGAAAGCCATGAGAGTTTCAAGCACCTTCCCGTTGATGCTCACTGCGATTTCAAATACAGCACTGGAAATGAGCATAATTATCCTGATATGTGTGGACAGTTCAGTGCACAATAGGTTGAGATGATTAACTCTCTTATTCAGGACACTACATTTCTATTAATGTTACATTAGTCTTGTTGAAAGTCATGTACCATGCTATTCCATAATGAGCTTACAGTCAACTAATCCCCTATGGCTTTGTTTTACACGAATTTCTAGAAAACTAAGACTTCTCCCATTCTATATTTGCACAGTTCATTTTGGAACTAAGGGTGGGACCCAAAATGTATCTCTGATAAAATTCATCTTGTGTATTCTATCCCCTCCTTCTAGCCTGCCTTCTGAATCTAGATTTTGTCATACAGCGTTATTAACTATCCCTCCCAGCTGGGTGCCATCTGCAACTTTGATAGCAAGCTTTCTCCATGATTTAGGCAGACATTTGTGATGGTCAAGTTTCAGCAGACTACTGTTTTGCATAGGCTATTGTTAAAATGAGCTTGTATCCCTTTGCATATATTATTCAATGAAAGGAAATTAGTAGGCCAGTGAACCAATGGTTGAGCTACCAACTGCAGAGAAGGTGACATGTTAAAACTTTGAATTGGCTCTATTTTACTTTTTGTATTGCTCCTGAAAGGTGAAAGGGGATAGCAGAAAAATCCTTTCTTGGTGCTGGAGAAATTGTTTGTTCTTGTTTGAGGACTAATAGATGTCTAACAGGTATCATTGGAACTTGCACATAACCAAAGAAAAACTTTTATTTTCCCTCCCAATCAGCTTCTCCCCTAAGCTGCCTCATCTCAGAACATGACACTTTCATTCTTCCATTTGCTCAGTCCATAAAACCTTGGTGTCATTTTCACTCTACTTTTTTTTTCCTACTCCAAATGCAAATTATTAGCAAATTTTTTCAGCTCAACCTTCAGAAAATATCCAGGACTTCATCATGTTTTCATCACCCCAACTGCCACCACCCTTCTTCACCCTGACATCTTCTCTTGCCTGGATTATAGCCACAGCCTCCGAAGAGGTGAACCTGTCTCCTGATTTCCATTGTTGTCCAACCATAGTCCCCTTAGCAGCCAAAGCCATCCTTTAGAAAAACTAAGTCAGATCATGCCACTCTTCTGCTTAAAGCTCTCCGACGGCTCACTCAGAACGACCTATGCCAGTCTAAAGCGTCCTAGATGATCAGGCCCTTCTGATCCCTCTGATCCCTCTGACCTCCTCTCTCAGTCCTCCCGCTTGTTCACCGCACTTTGGCCACAGCTTTGGCTGTGCCCTTTCTATTTGACATTTTTTCCTGCTAAAATGCTCCTTTCCTGGTTATATGCATAGCAAGGTTTTGTTACCTTTTCATAAGGCCTTCTCTAACCATCCTATATAAAATAGCACACCTCTCCCACCCCGAGTATTTTTTTCTGTCTCTTTATTCCATTTTATTTTTCTCCATAGCCTTTAGCACTACCTGGGCACAATATTCACTGATTTCTGGCTTATTGTCTCTCTCTTTCCACTAGAATATAAACTCCATAAGGGCAAGGGCTTTGTTTTGTTCACTACTATACTCCAGTGCTTAGAACAAGCCTGACACATAAAAAGCTTGCAATAAATATGTGTGGAATAAATGAGCCAATGGCATTGAGTTCAACATGGTGTTATCTGGTCTCAGTTGCTTCAGATGTAATGTGATATTCGTTCAACAGATTTCAATCCTTTTTTTCTCCCAATGCTAAGGAATTCTTCCTTTAAGTGAATATATAAGCAGAAATCAAATAAACCTCTTCAACCAGAAAAGCTCCACTTTTAATTAATTATATGAAGTGAGCTCTTCTGGTTTACATGAGGGTAGAAAATAAATCAAGAACTGCCCCCCACTCCCCCAGTCATCATGTCTGCTCCAAAGTTTCCTCAGGGAGAATGTTTGAAAACCACAAAACCTAAATATTCTATGACTTGATCAGTATGATGACTAGGCGTTACCAGAATTCATTACTAAGAATCATTGTGGTATATCATCATTTATGAGATTTTTTTAAAGGGGAAGCAATTATTTTTTAAACCTTATTTGAGCTTAGCTCTTACATCTTCCCTCCCAGTACTGAGGTGGGGGATGGATTAGATGACCTCTGAAGGTCTTGTTTCAGGATGAAGATTGTATGATGAAACATGAGCAGCCAGTGCTGCCATAATGTGTGTTCCTGCCTGAGATAGGAGAAAGGAGCTGTGGATTTTAGGGGAAGATGAAACTGAAATTTCAAATGCGACTCAACCCATTGCTGAAATGGAGGAACATTAAGTCTTCAAAGTTAAATGCAGATTCAATTAGAAATTTCACTGAAATTTCAAATTACAACCATTTTTCCCTCTAAACGACAGAATTATATGGCGTCACGGAGAAACTGACAGGTAATTTGGGAAACTAAAGGTTCCTTGGACTCCGTAGTTAATGGAGAGTTTAGCACCAATTCCTGCGTAATTTGCACTTCTGAGAAGCAGAATTATTATAAAGTCAGACATCTCCAGCACTTTCAACTCTTGGATCTGCCGGGCTCTAAGATGACCAGGAATGTGGAAGGACCGAGGTCAGAGGTTGCCATTTCAATATCTGAGGCTGCCCAGCTCCCCCAAACTGGCATTTGAACTAAAGAGTTGAAAATTGGAGGTGACATTCAGAAGTCTCTGAAAATTATAACCCCGACTTCCTCCTTGAAAAGCTTATCTGAATCCTAGCTTATTCTTTGATGAGGTTACTGAAAAAGCACTCTGCTCTGAGCTCTTGAAAGATAACATTCAGCGCAAGTGAGGCCTGGCTGTATCCCTTGGGGGAAAACAGTGGCAGATGTAACAAGCTGGGGACGCTAATTAAAGGGTCTGGGCAACTTTCTGGGGATGAAGGAGTCTGCACCTTCAGTCTCTGCTCCTCATGCTCATCAGGGAGTAACACCCTGAGTGCATGGGGCCCCGTTAATAGAGGGGCCCTCCACTGCTGCCCCAGGAGGCAGCCTTCGTGCCTAAAACGGGGGTCACTCGGGAGAGGATGACTTCTCCTGCTGCTCAGGTGGCTTCTCTGCCTGTCTTTCTGTGGAACAGGGATGAGAAGGGAGTGAAGAGCTGCAAGGCCAAAGATCCCTTCTTTCCCAGATATCAGGTAAGTCTCAGCAGTCCTGCAGACTGAACCACGGTCAGTGTTGGAATCAATGCTCCCGACTCCTTTGAGATGCAACTAGAACCATCCCTCATTTACTGCCACCAGTGCCGGTCTACTCTCTTTCTGAGCTCCACACTGCTCAGGGTCTCTTATGTTTGTTTTTGCCCTTCTCATTCTCTGCCTTACATGGCTATTTAAACATTTGCTGTGGGTTCCAGGACCTTCCAGCCAGGTGATAAGGTCCGTGAAAGCAGGAACTGTGTCTTATAATTGTAGCGCTCCCAAAGCTTCCTATAAGTTGCTGAGTACATAATAGGTGCCCATAAAATACTCTGCTCATCATCCGTCAAGTATCCAGTGAGCATGTTCGTTTTGTAGGACATGGCCCACTAAGTAGGAACCTGCTGCCTCCTCCTGCCCCCTGCCTCTGCCTCCAGCTGGCTGTGTGGCTTTGGACAAATAAACTCACTCTTGTAGCCTCCGTTTTTTACCTATCGTGAAGGGTAGAAAAGCCAGCCTTGTCTATTTCATAGCATAGTTGTAAAGGTTAAAGCAGTAAATTAATATGCTTGGTTTTTGGTCAAAATTATAATTTTTGTTTATAAGCACATGGGATTTAGGCTAGAGTTTTAGACACCTCTCTGGGTGTCAGTTTTTTAAATAACATTTTTCATTCTTTATATTTTTAAAATGTATCCATTGTTCAATAAATATGCAATGAGTACTCACTATATGCAGAATATTGTGCTACCTGCTAGGAATAAAAGGATGCATCTAAGCCATGTCTCCTTTCCTACCATCTTACATTTCAGTGAGAGAGATAAGATTGGCAAACAACTAATAGATAAAACAAATGTTTCCTTATGTAAGAGACGATTATTACATATTGTTGTATATTCCCTATGAGTATGCATATTACTCAAGTTGTATTAATTCTGCAAACATGTACCTATATGATTCTAAAAATGTCAGATGAACCACAAAAAAATCCATTCCTGGACTTTGTAAAACACAAATCCACTTGATTTGTAGAGGTTTCTTTATAAAAATAAGCACTGGTTATGGAAAGAAACAGCAAAACCTTTTTTAAGTGAGTATCTAGGTGGGAAAAGAATGGTTTTAGAAGACACACAGCCAAGTGTACAGGTCAGTGGGCAGCTCAAATAATACCCTCAGCCCCAATGCCAGCCCTGAAACAAAACCAGTGGAGGCTGAGCAGCCTCTGCAGCAGATAAACCACCAGACACATGGCCATGGAAGAGTCAGTGCTAAGGAAGGGACTTGGGAAAGTGGGAAGCACCATCTGGGGCTGTTCTGGAGCAAAGAGTTCTCTGAGCTGACAGTCCAAGTTAAGCAGTAAATAATCATTGATTTTGCAAACAGAGCGTTCTTTCCTAAACCAAAGAGTAATCTTCTTATGTGCACAATGTGGAAAGGACAGTTGGTCCCAGGATGGTCTTTTCATCTACGGCCGCACACACAGATAACAGTTATTGTCAGTATCACCATTCCCTAAAATAAATGACAGATAAATACAAATCTGGGAAGCTCACACATAGATGTACTATCTTCATAAAGTCCTTGTGTAACATAAAAATTTAATAACCCAGGTCATAGGTGTGGTAAAAAAAAAAAATCTGTAAGTAGTGTTTTAAAACAAATGTACTAAAGTTTGTGACAACTGTGCTACTCACTCCCATCAGGTAAATTTTGATGTCTTTGTGTATATAATCTATCTTGTTCTCCCCAAAATGCCTAGAAGAGCATCTGGAAATAGCAGATGTCAACAAATTAATTTTTTAAAAGTTGTACTTAAGTGTTGCTAGAATAGCTAAATCAGTAGTGAAATAGTCAGTCATCTTATTCTGTTAAAAGCCCATCAATCAGATTGGCCCATTTGTTTTCCCTCTTTTAGAAAGTTAGCCCCATAAGAGCAGATCTTGTCTTTTGTATTCACTGAAAAAAACTCAGTTCCTATAACAGTGTTTGGCATATAGTAGGTGCCCTATAAACATTTCTTCAGTGAATGATCCAGTAGGCACACTTGTTGACTGAATACATTGGTTTCAAGTCCCTGTTAACAAGTAAGGGATCTTCTGCACTAGTTGAACTGAAATCATATTAGCTATGCAACAAAAGTTCATTCGTTTATTCATTTATTCTCCATTTATTTACTTATTTATTCATTCATTCAAAAAGAAGCTATTTAGCATTGAGTATGTTCAAGTGACTGTGATGGAAGACACAAAGTCACATTATGGGAGGCACGAAGATGGACAAGAAATATTTTCCACCACTAGAAAAGTTATAATCATGTTTGTATCATGGAGAGAAGCGTAACCAAATAGAACAATTGGATTAGGGTTGAATTGGAAAGATAACCTCTCAAGTTTCCTTAATTCTGAGATTCTGTGATACTGTGATTGAAGTGCTAATTTCAGATATCTATGATACATGCAACCTGATGTTATTGAGATTAAAAAATTAAACTCTTTTAATGGCAAGGGCTTTATGAAGAATGTGTATTTTGAGTGAATTGGTATTTGAGAGTTAGAGGATCACTAGATTGCCCTGGGTTCTGAGCAGCCTCCACATCACTGGGTCGGATAGTGTACTATCCATGCCTTCCATGCCTTCCATGGAGTGTATTACTGGCAGCCCGAATTCAGAATGGCCTTGGCCCCAGCCAGTAGCCCTCCTACAGAACAAGTCACCCTCTTATGTACCATACCTCCACGGAGTCATCGTGGATCTGCTGCTAAAACATGGAAGGAGTGTGTAAAAGTCACAGCCACATTAAATTTGAAGAGGATGACAGATATAACTTGAAAGTCATAGAAATCAGCTTCAAGCAGAATAATCCCTTCCATTATATAGACTTTAGTTTCTGAAATGTTTTTCTTATACGTTGTCTCATTGGGTCTTTTACAATACCTGTTTGTTTTTTTTTTAACTTTCTCCACTCATTTTATTGAAGAGGGCACTCAGTCTCTAAGTGGGAATGTCGTTTGCTCAAGCCAACATGATTAATCAGTGGTAGAACTAGAATATGCTTTTTCCTCCACACCATGAAGCCTCCCACATTGGATACTATGATTCTGTGGGAGGACCAACTATCCTTTCTTTGCACAGGGAGAGGCTCTCTCTGCCCAAAGGTGAGGTTATAAAATAATGCAGTCCCTATGCCCCAAGACCCTCCGTGATGCCAGCACCAGACAACATTTCTCCTGATTCACTAGTGTAGTATGACCCACTGGCTCCCAGCAGGCCAGTCAGCTGACAGCTGGAGGAGAGGTACTCCATCTTTTATGCTTGTCAACTCCATGAATGTATTAAGGTATCAAGAGAAGACAGCACCAGGGAGACTTTGGGCCACAGCCAGGACCAAAAGCATAAAGTGAAGGGGCAGACGGAGTTGGAAGATAAGCTCCCTGCCTCAGTTGTCTGGAAGGGGTAGCAAGGGCAGAGTAGCAAGGGCTACTCTGGAGTATCTAGGTCTAATGATGCCATTTATCTTTTGAAGCCACCACTATGAAGGGCCATTTCAAAGGATATTGGGGGTCATAGGCCTAGAGGTTTTTGCAGTGGAGTCAAAAATCCTGGATTCAAGTTTCACTTCTATCCTTCATAGTATATACAGTCTTGGGCAGAACACCAGAAAGTATCCATAAAATGGAGATAAAATGATACCATACCATCTATACCACCAGCTTTTTAGGATGATCAAATAAAACAGCATTTATGGAAATTCCTTGGAAATATTCATATTCTGTACAAACATGAGTACATTTCCCGGTGCAGGGGAGTATGATGAGTCATCCTCCAACAACCCCTACCCTCCAGGGCCTGGTGCTCCTACCCTAGCCAGTAACAGTAGCTCAGCTAGTTCCTACTGACAGCAGCATTTTTAGGCTTACCAACACTGGCTTACAACCCACAGGGAAGAACAAGGACCAAGATGGGCAAATTGCAGAAAAACAAAGTTTGGCTTCACATAAATTGCTATAATAATAACAACTAACCTATATTGAATGTTTGCTCTGTGTCAAGTCCTCTGCTAAGTTCTTTGCTTATATGAACTTATTTAATATGTTAAAATTATGATCAATCATTTAATACATATTCATTCATTCATTCATTTGAGACAGGTCTGGCTCTTTCACCCAGGTCAGAATGCCGTGGCACAATCTCAGCTCACTGAAACCTCTGCCTCCCAGGTTCAAGAGACCTCCTACCTCAGCCTCTCGAGTAGCTGAGACAACAGGTGTGCACCACCACATCTGGCTAGTTTTTTTATTTTTTGTAGAGATGGTGCCTCACTTTGTTGCCCAGGCTGATCTTAAACTCCGGAGCTCAAGCAATCCACTGCCTCGGTGTCCCAAAGTTCTGGGATTAGAGGCATGAGTCACTGCACCCAGGCAATAAATATTTACTGAGCACATACAATGTGTGAGGCTCTGAAATAGGGACAAAATCTATACAGAAGAGAAGATATAATTTCTGTCCTCAAAAACTCATGGTCTTAAGGGGAGACAAATACAAAAAAGCAATGTATTGAGATCTATAATGGGAATATATGTTAAAAACAAAAGTCAGGAAGATGGAGGGTCCAGGTTTGCTAGGAGGTGTCAGGCAAAGTCAATAGAGATGGCCAGGGAGCTAAGACTTGAAGGATGTGTTTGTGATCAAGGCTTGATTTGCCCATATGTGCAACCTGGTAGAAAGAGTGCCCCTCAAATAATCAGTAGGAAAATAAATATTGCTCTTTATCATGTGGGCTAAATTAGCTGCTTGAGGGGCCAGATAATGACACAAATATGATTGTGCAAAGCGAGACATTATAACGTATTTCATAAGCTGCAGCAATCTTTTTTCAGCTCATGAAAAACAAGATAATGCCCATAAAAATAAGATATTATGGCAAAATTGGTATTAATTACTAGGAGCCAAAGTGCACTGCTTGAGGCTGTAAAACTTTTAATATTCCAGAAGAAAGCAGTTCAAGTAACAGGCTAACCATGATCGCTTAATCGCTTGGCAGCTTCCCAGCCTATGTTGGTGAACAACAGAGCAGAGGCAGCAGAATCAGTCCCAAACAAACAGCCCCGTGAAGCGTTGCTAATTTGGCTGAGATGACTGGGTGGGGTGAGGAGGGCTGAGAGCAGAAAAGTGCTCTCCTTGCAATTTACCTTCTTACTATTGACAAACTGGGCTCCGCAAAAAGCCACTGGGTTTGCCTCGTTGGGGCTTTTGAGATGCAACGGGCCATTGGTTCCTTAAGATCTGGTTTTCCAGTTGTCATTTGTACCGATGAACTACATGGGTCCTTGGTGGGGGTTGGCAATTATATCCTCTTTCCTGCCTCTTCCCTTCTTTCAGGCATAAACGTACACACACATGCACTCAATGCACAAAGCTCCTAACTTACATAAAGGTCAGGATCTAACTGCTTCTATTTCCACACTTTGAATGCGAGACCAATTTGGTGACAGCCTCTCATGTGCCATAAACGAAATAGAAACATATGCACATGCAGCGATAAAACAGATCTGAAACAACATCCCTGCCACCTGTTGGGTGGCAGCTGAAATCAGACATCTTAATGTATGATATTATGGGAATTACCCACATTCAGATAAAATATCTGGATTTAAGTAACTGTCTTTTGCTCTGAATTAACTTGAAGGTTGAACTCAGAAAACAAAGGCAAACGACTTGGGGCTAAGCAACTTACTCCACAGCCATTGTGCCCGGCTGCCGCTCTGGTGGGGCACTATGTAGAAATGTTGGTGGCAGTTTTCACTTCTCCTAATTGACAGCAGAAGATCTAGCTGTGCTCCAGCTTTCTGGACATGAAGGGAAATGAGAAGGCTAGCCTGTACCCAAGATGTGAGCTTCTAAAAGAAACAGGAACTAGGGTCTGCTTCATTCCTGAGTCTTCAGCACTTAGCAGAGTCCCTGATATATAGCGGATCTTTACAAATATTTGTTGAGTGAAAGAAGAGGTATGGTAAGTCCTTTCTCAACCACCAAGTACATTCTCTGTTCCTTCTGCTTCCCCCTTCCTTTTCTTGTACACTTTACACCAGTATAAACCTCCACTTCCCTCACCTGGCTGGAATCTATATTGCAGCATCACCAGCATCAGCTAGTGCCAGGAAGGTTTCCTCTCTTCAGGAGCTTTGCAAGACTTCACTGTGTCAGTTCTATTCCTAGCTGCAGGAAGTCCCTTTTCTGGTAGCCTCCTTTGCTGGCTCATGATGCAGACCTGACTAGGAAGACTAAGACAGTTTTGTAAATTGGCGTGGGGGCAGCAAGTACAAGACTCCAAGCATCCCCTCTGGTGGTTGGCAGAGGATTTCAGTCTGCTGGGCTGACGAAGTGGAGAGGCTGCCCTGGGCTTCAAACTGGACCTGGTACTACCTCCAACCCTGTGGATATTTGCTTCTGTAGCATATGGCCCAATGCACTTGATTGCCTTAGTTTTCCATGGAAAAGACAAGAAGGTGGTTTTCACTCCTCTACCATGTTTATTCAGCCTCGTTAACTCCACTGAGTTTGCTCTGATAGGCCAGAAAAAAAAAATAAGTAATGGTTAAGGTGTAATGTGTCCAGAAGTGCCCAAATTGTTGTTTTTTGCCAGGATGGGGAAGTCCACTGAGATGTAAAGATCTAAGCTGAGATTGAGCTTTGAATCTTTTTAACAGGTATTCATTGAATCTATAGGAAGTCTGGTACTATGTGAGGTTTTAGGGATGGGTTTGGAGCTGAACAGAGAAAAAAAGAAGTAAAAGAAATAATCCCTGTTCACAGGAGTTAGTGTGTGAGACAGAGATATATGCACATGACACTATGTAATAAATTGTAAATAAATGGTAGAGGTAAAGATCAAAGAAGGCAAAGAGAGAGAGGACTGGCTAATAGACGATTATGGAAGAATTCCTGGAGGGGTTACGTCTTGAGGACTGGATTGGACTAGAGAGTCATTGGGGAGAAGTCAGTAAACAGAAAGAGGAGATTTTCCTGAAGACCAGGGGTCCCCAACCCTTGGGCTGTGGACCAGTACCAGTCTGTGGCCTGTTAGGAACTGGGCTGCACAGCAGGAGGTGAGTGGCCAGCAAGCATTACTGCCTGAGCTCTGCCTCCTGTCAGATCAGCGGTGGCACTGGATTCTCATAAGCGCACGAACCCTATTGTGAACTGCACATACAAGGGTTCCAGGTTGCACGCTCCTTAGGAGAATCTAACTAGTGCCTGGTGATCTAAGGTGGAACAGTTTCATCCCAAAATCATCACCTGCCCTGCACGTCCATGGAAAAATTGTCTTCCACTGATCCAGTCCCTGATGCCAAAAATGTTGGGGACCACTGCTGTAGATGTTTAAGATACCGTGGTACTATAGCTGAACGCAGTGGCTCACAGCTGTAATCTCAGCACCTTGGGCAGCTGAGGTGGGAGAAAAGCTTGAGGCCAGGAGTTGGAGGCTAGCCTGGCTAACATAGCAAGACCCTGTCTCTATTTAAAAAAAAAAAAAAAGATATTGTGGTATTAGCACAGGGATAGACTAATTGACCAATGAATCAGAATACAGTGCTAGTGACATATCCACAGAAACTTATATGACTGGTGGCCTTGCAGGTCCCTGGGGAGATAAGGGACATCTTAACACTGGGGCTGGGACAATTGCCTGTACTTATACAGAATAACTGAAATTGGATCCTAATGCACAAATCCTAAAAATAATTTCTTGAAAAACTAGACTTAAATGTAAAAGGCCAAGCTGTTAAACATTTAGAAGTAAATAAAGGAGGCTCTCTTTGTAACTATGAGGGGTGGAAGATTTCTTCAACATAACACAAAAAGTATTAATAACGAATTCAAAAACTGATAAATGTAAATACATTAAAATTAAGAATGTATGTTCACCAAAACAATGGCATGAAGAAAGCAAAGAGACAAAGCACAGATGGGAAGAAATATATTTGTAACAAATAGATTCAGTAAAGGATTAGTACAAATAGATTCAGTAAAATATAAAGAATTCAGAAAAGCCATTAAGAAAAAGACAAGTAGTCCAACAGTTAAGTGGAGTGGGGGGAGATATGAAAAGACCTTCTATAGTAAAGAGAATAAAGACTGACAAGGGGCCAAGAGCTGGGTAGAAACTGGGAAGGTTAAAGGGTCATAGAGTAAGGAAAGGGGCCAAGATGTAGACTTGTAGGCAGGAGAGTCACTATACTCTTAAAAGCAGGGGCAGGTACAGAAATTAGCAGCAACCTCCACCTTTTGAAACTCTCACCAATAGCTTTGCATTAAAAGCATGGGCTCAGTCGGCCACTGGCAGGTCACTGAGGAAGGTCAGAGCATGGAATGAATAGCTCATAGACAATACACAAAGTCGTATGTCAATAAGTCCCTACTCTGGAACCCTCATCTTGGGCACTTCTGCAATAGATCTGAAGCCTGTGAACTTTGTGGGGACCTGATCTGAAACCTGCAGCAGCAGGGGGCTGGATTTGGCTGGATCTGGCAGTTGTCTCCATTCCTCACCTTCACTGGACCTCATAACTCCTTCTGGGGCCCCTGCACCATGGGGTTGCCTGTTATTTTCCTGTGGTGGCACAGTGGCTGATGAAGTGCTGTTCCTCAGCTATGGCAGCCAACACTACTAGATAGAAGCTGCTTGTCAAGAAAATCCTTCAAAGGCCCTATTGCCTTGAAATGATATGCACTATTTCTATGGGCTCTTAAACAGAATAATTCATTAGTCAGTGAAGAACAATCAATATCGCACTCTGACAATTTACACACTGACTCTGTTTACCCAGTGGACCCTCTCTGATAATATTATTTATGATCCTAAATAACTCCATCGGTGTTCAATAGAGCTGGAGGTGCCTCTGGGACCAGGACACAATCAAATTGTGAAGACATATGGTTTGCTCAGCTCTGGAAATGTTCAGGCGCATTTCATTGATGTTAGTCTCACAGTGGTACCTCCCCGCTCAGTTCTACAATCTTCCTAATGGTGTCTGCAGGATGGCCCTCCTCTTTAGGAAGGGACTGCCAAGGGAATTTTATGGTGGCTATTTCAGGATTCTCCAAAGCGAAGGACACATAGAATAGTTCAGTGGATTCTAGACCAGGCTGGCAATTATGATGTACTAGGCTTTGCCTATAGAAGGGTATGGAACAAATTAGCCTGGGAGAGATTTGTGAGGCAGCAGAGAGACGAGGATGTAGGGTGTGTGTGTCTGTGTGTGTGTGTGTAGGAGAACACAGGAGGGGTGAGGTTAGGTGAGAAGCAGAGGATTTGTGGGGTCAAATAATTATGTTGGAGTTCATAAGATTTCAGGGAGATCCCCAGACTTACTTCAAGATAGAAGGAGAGAGGTAAGGTGAGACCATTCACTTAAAAACACATCCCTTTATTATGGGACTTCTTACAATGAACATGTATTATTTATGTAATTAAAAATACAGAGAGATGGTAAGTCTCCCTCTTTTTCCTCTCCCTCCCTCTCTTTATTTTCCTCCCTCCCTGTTACCCCCTCGCTCCTCCTCCTCCTCCTCCTCCTCCCTTTTCTTTTTCTTTCTTTCTCTGTCTCATATGCACACCACAGTTTAGAGAAGCAACATCAAGAGAGGCTCTGATGTGGCTTCATCACTAACTGCAGCAGGACAATATCAGTGCACATTCGGAGCCCGTTTTATAGAATGGACTGTGAAGGCAAAGTGTCAAAGAGGGAAAAGGCAGCATTGCAAAGACAGAGCAGGCACTAAAATCTCTTTTATTTTCCTACTCATTAACCCTTTAGTCCTCAGGAGAGCAGGCGAAATGGGGAGGGCTGCAGTCATGAAGAGAGGAAGGGCCCGGCCCAGGATCTCCTAAGCTGTCTACATTGTAGTGTTCTGATCCCAGCCTGAGAGGGAAGCCCCCAGGGCCCAGCCTATGTGGGTTATGACAGCCTTTCAAAGGGCAGCTGAAATCTGGGGCAGGTGCCAGCACCTGGCAATCACTTTTGAAACCTGCTTTTTCCGAATACTCTACATAATAACCCTGAGAGCTTAGCAGAGGAGACATTGCGATCCCCACTTACTAGATGAGGCAATGAAGAGTTCCGGGCATGAATGCCCAGACTCAGTACCAGGAACTCTGGACTCCTAGCCAGCAATCTCTAGACTAGCCCAGCAGCATTTCTACTCATCTGACCTGTGACTAATGGCTAGCAGTGAGTGGCTATGTGCAGTTCTGGACCAGAGGGTAATCTGTGGCAAAAGCTTCAAAGACAAAAAATACATGGCAGCATGTGGGGAAGATGCCCATCAATTTCTAGCCCCATAGTACTCTGGTTCTATTGATGAACTGATCTTTGCTGCACAAGAGTCTCACGGATGCTCTGACTCTCTCATTTCCCTCTCTCTCTCTCTCTCTTTCACTCTCTCTGTCTCTCCCATCCTCCCTTCCTTTCTGTTTTCGTTTTATCCTCAGATATTTACTGAATACATGCCATGTTCCAAACATTCAGAAAGGAGTTGTAATCGATAAAGAAGACACCTGTCTACAAGAAGCTTACAGTCTACTGGCCAGAGATGAGATGTGTCCACAGATAACCACGCTGCAAGTTAAGTAAAGAAGAATCTGTAAGAGTGCTATGCCACTGTGACCTGTTCTTTGAAAAAGCTTGGTGTGTGAAATGAAATCACAAAGCAACTTTCTTGATTTCCCACTATTTACATTTACTTAAGGAGGAAAGTTCTACTAACCCCGAATATGTACATGGAAAGATCCATGACCTTTCGGAATATTTTGGGGGAAATAAAATATTCAATGATACCTGAAATCATATCTAGATTGAACTCATATTTAGAATGCCTGATCCCATGTAATGGTCAAAGCTTCCAACTTCATACAAAGTTATAGCTGGTTTCTCTCTCCCCAGCCAGTGCCTGCAACAGGGCAGGGGTTGAATGGTCAGCTTCTATCGGCAGAGGTCCCATTGTTCCTGCATGAGGCCCAGTGGGCAGGGCCTAACTTTGTACCATCCCAGCTCTCTTGCTTGCAAAGCCCATATGCAAACCCTAGGAAACACTTACGCATCTTTGCCTGAGCAGATACCGGGAGAGCAACTCACCCATGTGCCACCTCCTCTGCTTTCCTCCCTTCTGTCACCCAGATTTTACAGGTGAAGGTCACATGCCAGGCACTCATTCTCCCACACTACAGGGGACATACACTCTGCTGTCTGAGTGGTCCCATTGAAGACCCCCTAGCAGACTGGAGATAAGATACAGTTATACCTGCCTCTCCCCTTAGGGAGGTGGAACTCACAGCTCAGCTGTCTCTAAAGAAGCCCTCTTCACAAATACCTTCCTGTCAACCTCCCACACACTTATTTTTTTAATACCCTTGACAAGAGTGAGGGTTTTGAGCTGTGAAACCAGTTTCTGGATATTTCCTTTGAAATTTCCATCCCAGTCTGGCTCCTTGCTGGAGCAGCCAATATTCTGCCATTTCAGGTGCTGAGCCCTGGCCTGGGAGGTGCCAGCAGGGAGAGGCCAATTCCAGCAGAGGAGAGTCCAGGCATGTGGGGATATGGTGCTGTTCTCCATGGAGGGAGAAACAGGGCATTAATAAAACAGTGCCAGGAATAACCCTGTGATTGATGGGTAAAGGTCATGGACTCTGGGATACTGGCACGCACTGATGGGAACCTGTTAGGGCTGGACCGGGACCATCTCTGGCTTCCTGCTTCCCTCAGGTACCAGGATGCTCTGCTATGGTCTCTGGCAAAACTGAGCACTGGGGCTGGGCACATAATTTTACCTGGGACAACTGCTGTAGGGGCTTCAGAATGCCTGGTTTTCTAAATTTTATTGGTGTCAGGAGAGAGCTTTGATAAGCTTTAATGTGCTATTAATTATTTGGGCTGTTAAAAAAGGGAGTGCATGAGAGGCTTGGAGTTGAATGATCTCATTTCTGAGGTTCTGAGGAGGTACACACATACACCCCAGTGGAAGCCAACTCAGGATCCAGCTGCTCACGGAGTTCCTCCCTCTGCTCAGACACCAAGAGCGCTGCTGCCTGAGACTGAGCAGAGTAGGGGACTGGGGAGGATCTCCACTGCTTTGAACTTAAATGTAACTTGGACTTTCTTTGGGCTTTAATTCGCAAGGGCTAAATACTTTGATTTTGGACTTTAATCTCTTTGGGATTTTAATCTCTAAATTTTTCCCTAGGAATTTGATAATGGGAAGGGTTTATATCCAAATTTGGGGCATCTTATTTTCCCATTTATTATTGAAGAAATCTTTATGCATTTTTTATTAGCTCTTTATGCATTTTATTATTGAAGTATCTTCACTCTGCTATTAAACCTCATTACAGAACCTCTGATGAGGTTAGTGGGCCATGTGGCTGGACATCAATTTGGATTGGAAATAGAACAGGCTCTGAACTTGCAGTCTTAGACACAACATAGCCTTGGACTGGATTTTATTAACACACTGTTCTGGCTCATCTCAGAGGCTTATGGAAGTGAAATCAACAGTGTCTTAGGATGGTCCCAGGAAGGCACAGGAAGGAACAGAGGTTGATGCTGGGGGAGCGACCTCCTGCTCAGATAGTTAGCTCATCCCCTCCTGGAGCCAGATGACCACATACCTGGTTGTCCAGGGGTTAAACATTAAGCCCAGCTGGTTAAGATAACAAAAATCTGGGGAATTTTTATCCCCTTCCTTCTCTAGTTTTCATATAGAGGGACTTCCCTGACCCCACACACTTGGCCCCTCTCTACTCCCTTTTTGACCCAGCTAGGAGTGATTTGTCACTTGAGTTTATGTATGACTCACTCTCTTCCCCTCCCTCTCCCTCTCTTTTGGTATATGCCTGCCCTGGGAGAACACACAAGCTCTGCTGTCAGCCATGTGGTAAGATTCGTGGGGCTGGCTCTGCCCCCACTGGGGAAGCCTGAAGTTTTGGGGGATCAGATCAGCTCAGGGGTAGAGTAGCAGGTCATTCTGGTCAGACACAAGCCACACCCTCTAATTTAACATTATCAGGAATAAAGGTGCTATTTCGATCTTCATTTCTCTGGCTCTTGGTCTGTCAATGGAGTGGTTCTGTAGTCGGAGAGGGTCAAAGTGGAGTTACAAATTTGCCCCCCTCAAACCTGAGAAGCAACCCTTTGGACCAATAACAAAGTGATTTCTCAGCTGTGAACTAACAGTTTTCTTTTGGAATGAATCATGTGCTTTCAATTTTCCACTTCAAAAACACACACTTCAGCAGAAGTCACTTTACAGCAAATGAAAGAAGAAATTTCCCCAGGGGAGAAAGGTGTTTGTTACTTAGAGGAGGGTAGAAGGGATGACTTAGGAGCATCTATTTTTCCCAACTGTGAAGTCACCAGGAGGTCTTTTTGATATTATTGCCCTTCTAGCCAATAAAGCAGTGGTTTGCAAAATGCTAGCAATTAAGCAGTGCTCTAATTGGGTGAATTGTATCTCTCTGTCCAGAGTTCTGGGAGAGAACATAGGCAGGATTAGGCATGGGAGAATGTGTCTGACTCACAACGAAGGTAGGAAGGGCTGGGTGGGTTTTATTGTGGAATAACTTTCCCAGAGCCTCCTCTATTTAGCTCTCCACATGGAAGCAGGGCTGTCAAAATGGCAAGTTCTACAGAGTGCCCCATTGCAACTGCTCCTCATTAAACTCCCTTCAGAGTCAAGAATGTGTTCACTCTCCTATTCCTCTTTATATACTCACCACCGCCATCGCCAGCACCTTCACCTTCATCATTGTCTCTCATTTATGGAGCACTGTGCTAAGCCATTTTTATGCATGATCTTCTCCTCACAACAACCCTGTGAGATAGATACCCTTATTTCCCCCCATTTCCAATGGGTAAACTGAGGCTGCAGGAAATTGAGCCAATAAATGGTAGAGCCAGAATTCCAGTTCAGACCAAATGTGACTCCAGTACACTATGCAATGTAGATGCCTATCCAATGTCTTCTTGGATGCTTCCAATGACGAGGTGCTCAGTAACTCCTGAGCTTCCCGTTGCACTGTTGGACAGAATGCAAGCCTCCCTCCCCAGGTCTCTGACATTCTGCCTGTCATTACACAGAATGCATCCTGTCACACCATGGCAACATGTTTGATTGAGGCAGGGCCCTAGTTAATGCTTTGCAGTCGAGCAGGGATACTGGGCTGGTGCAATGTAAAATGCTGACCTGGGGAAATGGCATTTCACTGAACTCACTGAGGCTTGAAATGGGTGTGCTGTGAACTGTACGGCCTTGCCCTCCTGAAGGGAGGGCCCCGAGGGATAGCTGGAAGGCCTGGCAGAGTGCCTCTCCTCCCTCTCAGCATGCCATGGCCTTCTAGGGGGCTTCCAGTTCCATGCTGAGGCTATACTTCCCTCTCAGGGAGAGCTGGTTGCTCCCGCATGCTGTTTGTAGTGTTTTACATCTACCTCTGCAAACCTGCTGGGCGTTCTGGCTGGATGATACTGTTCACATTCCGAATGCTTGTGTTTACCCACCTCCTCACTGAACAAATTTACAAAGTCAACATTTTGGGACATCTCAGAGATATATAAAAAAAAAATGGCAACGCAAAACTAACACAACTATGTTGTCCTCTCCCATCCCCTTGTTTCTAATACATCATAGAGTGGAATTAACAAGATTCTAGTCCTTGGCACTGGATCAATTCTGGATGCCATCTCCACCCAGTCTCCATCCCGTCTTTCCCCTAACTCTTGCTGTTCTGAGAAGTGATGGTAAACAGAATACAGGCCATTGTGTCAACTATACCTGGCTTCCAATCCCAACTCAGTCTCTCACTAGCTCTGTGACGATGAGTAAGTTACATAATCTCTGTGAGCTTTAGTTTTCTCATGGGAAACTGATACACGCTTTGCATTGTTGTGCTGAGCTTTAGGCAAGGTATCCAGGATGTGCATGGTTTTGGTTGCTGGTTGGTCATTCCAGGATTTCATCCTTTCGACCTTGACCAGTTCAGTGATTAATGGTTTTCATCAGTTAAATCTGGATGATGGAGTAATTGAGTCAGGAGTGGGACAGGGCAGCTGGACCCAGAGCAGACACTGAGCACCCCTGGGCAAGCCCCCAATCTTTCTGTGTTTTTGTGCCTCCATCTGTTGTGCCCTGATCTGAAATCATTTTGTCTCTTACTGGAAGGATGTGAGGCTGAGATGGAAAGAAGAAGGAGAGGTGCTCAAAAGTCTGCTGAAGAAAGATGAATAGCCCCTTGTAAGCCCCACTTACTGCTGCCCACCCTTGATTGTCTGTGGCCGTAGAGGAGAGAGAGCGTAATTCTATAAGAGAGGAGCACCCAAAACTGCTGCTTGATAACCCTCGGTGTCTCCTAGACAAAAGCCCTACTTCTTGGGGTATTGTTCATGTTCTTCATGTTCTGGTCCCAGGAGACTTCTGCAGAGGCATCTCTCTGCTCCCCTCTCTCTCCCCAGGGACTACCCACTCTGCCTTGAATATACTGTGCCCATTTGCTCCTTTGATTTTTTATTCTTGGAATGTCCTCCCTTCAACCTCCTTTGCCCCTATACTGCCCCACCAGGTGAACTCAAATTCATCCTCATGGTTTCCTCTAAAGTGTCCTCTGATCTCTATGTGGCTTTTTTTTTTTTAACTCCTCCTGACTTCCTCTCCATTTTTCTGCCTCTTCTCCCTGTACATGCAGCGACAGCCTCTACTACAGCACCTCACATTGTGCTGCAATGTCTGTTTACATGGCAGCATCCCCTGTCAGATTTAGGGCAGGGACTGTGCTTATTCTTCCCCATGTCCCCAGTGCCCAGTAAAGTGCCAGGCAAATAATAGACAATTAATAAATACTTGTTGTTGAATTGCATTCGGAGCTGTGTATGCCCCAGCTCTCTTCTTCCACCTCTCCCTTCCCACAGCACACTCATGGTCTCTCCCTCTTGCCCTGCCCTCTCCTCATTTCTCCCCTCCCTTGTCCCATCACTGTCCTTGCTATCTCCTAATTGAATTTTTCTGGACAGTAACAAGGCCAGAGATATCTTGCAAAGTGAATACACCACCCACAAATAATCAAGTTGCCACCATTCTCTTAGGCGAGCACTATTTTGGGGATACTATTTATCTCCCCTTCTTCCCATATGTCCAACCCCAGGGTGGGTCATAAAGGGGACAAAACCAGCTCCTCTAATTTGGTGGAGTCCAGCGTGGAGCCAAGCAGCACACGTCCCTCCTCCTGCTCCTCTTACCTCCACAGGCAGCTCTGGGCAAACAAGTCAGTCTTCATTAAGACAAGGCACACCTGTTACCTGCGCGAACTCTGCCCTTCTCCCCGGTGGCAATTAGCCGGGCTCTGGCTGGTGGAAAAGCATTGGCTTCCCCTGCTTTCTCTGTGAGCTTTTCTTAGTGAACCAGCTATCAGAATCTCCTGCCCAGGGGTCCTGCTGTCCGTTATTATATCACCGCCCCTGCCATCCTGCCTTTACAGCAGCCCTTGGAGAGGAATCTTAATGTGTGCTGAAGACAGCAGCAGGAGTAGGAGGGGGCAAGGAGAGACAAGAACTCGGGTTTCTGGGCAGGTGAAGGGGGCCTGCACTGTATTGTTTTAAACTTCAGAGAGACAGTTTCAGGAACCTTGTATTTATTTATTCCTTATTTCCAGTAAAGGTGAGAATGCAGTGAGGGCCGGTCCAGCATGGATAAAATAGAGCTGCCTGCATGGTGGGGATTGGGGCGGGGGTGGGGAGAAGAAAAAGTGCCACTTTGAACAGAGTAAGGAGGGAATGGCCTTTGTGGGGTCATTTAGTCCATCCCCCTGCCTCCCTAGCCTTCTGAACTATAAAAGCCTTCCCTTTCTCTCAATTAGGAATGAAGCATGCCGGGCCTCACCTCGGACCTGCACACTGCCCCTCATTATGTTCATGATCGGGTAAGGATTCTTGTCTCATGTCTTTCCAAGTCCTTGCAAGGCAATGTCTCTCTGCTTACAGCATTCTATTCCAGAAGGAAATGGATAAAGAGTGGCCAGAAGGTGAAAAAGAAGAGATGACCCCCTGAAAGGGACATCCACATTTATTTGAGCACCTACCAGGTACCAGACATTATGCTTGACCATTTTTATCCACAATTTTAGTTAATACTCATGATAAGCCAGGAAATATTAATAGATCAATTTCCCCACTTTACAGAAGTAGTCACTAAGACCCAGAGAGAGGAAGGGATTTTCCAACGTTGCCCAGCTGTACGTAGTGCCCACCGTACCCTTCTACCCGTTGTATAGAGTTGAGCAGGTTTTTTAAAGCTCTCTACACCTCAGCTTTTCCATATGTAAAATGAGAGAAATAATAGTAGCAGCCTCACAAGGTTGTTGTTAGAATTTGAATTAGTTAACAGATACAATTCTTAGAAGAATACTTGGTACATCATAAACATCTTGTAAATGTTAGCTGCTATTATTAGTAGTATTAATTATTATTACTTGAGACACAGTCTTGCTCTATTGCCAAGGCTGGAGTGCAGTGGCACAATCATACCTCACTGCAGCCTTGACCTTCCCTGGTCAAGTGATCTTCCCACATCAGCCTCTTGAATAGCTGGGACCACAGGCATATGCCACCACCCCCAGCTAATTTTTTTATTTTTTATAAAGACAGGCTCTCACCATGTTTCCCAAACTGATCCTGAACTCCCAGCCTCAAGTGATCCTCCTGCCTCAGCCTCCCAAAGTGCTGGGATTACAGGTGTAAGCCACGGCACATAGCTATTATCATTATTTTTAGTCTTTTATTCCTGAATGACAGAGCTTTCTGGGCTTAATAATAATAATTACTATGTATGGAGCACCTTCTATGTTCCAAGCCTGTGCCTGGCACTTTACATTAATTATCTTATTTAATCCTCAATGACTGTATAATGTAGTATTATTATTTCTATGTTTCAAAGAAGTCAATTGAGGTTCAGAGAATTTATAGAACTAAGTAAGCTGCAAGGCTGGATCTCCAAGCCAGCGTCATGTGATTCCCAAGCCCACACTCAGCCACTGCACTGTACCACTTCCCAGAAGAACCTGTGGGCAGGGGTGATCGACTTGGAGATGATCCATCTTTTCTTATTATCGCGTGAGGCTGCAAAACCTCCTTCTGTGGCAGAACCTCCCACCCTTCACACCCCCAACATTTTCCAGCTGCAAAAGACATCGAGGGGCAGGGAGGCGGGTTTGCTTCCTCTTCCTTCCCCTCCCCTCTCTTCTTTCTCCTCACTCTCCAGTCCTTCCCTTGCACACTGAGGTAGCCTTGTGGAGCTATAACTGCGTCTTGGTGGGATGTCTCATAACTGAGGCTGCTGGGAGAGAATTTTGGACAGGGGGAACTTTGGAGGGGATTCCCTTTGTGTCTCAGGATGAGAAGTTCAGAGAAACAGCTGGTAGCCATTCATCATGCATGCCTACTCACACATAGGTCAGATATGAGGCAGGGAAAGCCCCATTACTAGAAGGGTTTAAACAGGGACTGTAGAACCATTGGCCAGGATTATGAGAGTAGCATATGCCTACTTATACATAGTTCAGAAATGAGGCAGGGAAAGCCCCGTTACTAGAAGGGTTTAAACAGGGACTGGATAACCATCTGCCAGGGACCTTATAAGGGGGAATTCCCTCTATTCTCTGAGGTTAAAAGAGTTTCCACAGTTTAAGCACATGAGAGGGGAGCTCAGGAGACTTAAAGCCAACTTCTGGAGACTGCTGCAGGGACCACAGTGGGTTCTGAGCAGTAGAAACATGATTCACATTCACATCCAAAGCCCCTACCAGCTATTCCTAGGAAAGCCCAAGCTGAAATGGCATATCATTTTCCCACAGGTTTCTACTCTTACCCCACACTCTGGCCTTTCTTATGTATCCATTTCATTAGGCCCAAATTCCCCAGAACAGAAAAAGACAGCAGAGAGCTAAGAGCCTTTCTACCTGTCCAGAGCAAATATGTGTTGGATGTGTGTGTGTGTGTGTGCATGTGCAGAAGTGTGCTGTAGGGGCAGGATGGTGGCTACTGGTGGCTTTTCCTGGCCTTTCAAACCCCATGACCTGAATGATGTGGCTTCATGGGAGCTGGCCGTGACTCAACTGTGGGCAAAAATCAGCTTCTAAAATTCTGGAAATCCAAAGAGAGTTCTATTGGCTTGTAAGCCAAGGAGTGACCAAAGTACATGAACAACAACGTGTGTGTGTGTGTGTGTGTGTGTGTGTGTGTGTGTGTGTGTTGGGTTGGGTGTGCAGGGGTTCCTCTTCTTTGGGCCATCATTCAATGCCCAACTCAGCCACATACTTCTCTTAGGACTCTGAGGAGTTTCCCAAAACTCACTGAGCCTTCTTTTAATGAAGCATTGTAGAAATAGTAGTAATAGTAAGTAAAGCAATAATAATAGAACCAATTCCACAAAAATGTGGTAGGACCAAGTGGATAGTGAATGCAAAGCACTTGGTGGAAAGAAAACACATGCTGATATGGTTTGGTTCTGTGTCCCCACCCAAATCTCATCTCGAATTGTAATCCCCAAGTGTTGAGGGAGGGAGGTGATTGGATCATGGGGACAGTTTCCCCCTACACAGTTCTCATGAGAGTCAGTGAGTTCTCATGAGATCTGATGGTTTTATAAGTGTTTGGAAGTTCCTCGTTTGCTCTTCTCTGTCCTGTCACCTGGTGAAAAAAAGTGCTTGCTTCCCCTTCCCCTTCTGCCATGATTGTAAGTTTCCTGAGGCCTCCTCAGCCATACTGAACGGTGAGTCAATTAAACCTCTTTCCTTTATAAATTACCCAGTCTTGGTATGTCTTTATAGCAGTGTGAGAACAAACTAACACATATGCCCTGGATGGAAGAGCTCATTTCATTAATGCTAAAGTCAACAGAGCCTTGAAAATGGCTTGCAGGCATGGCCTCAGGAAGAGCCAAGAACCAAGTGTGATCCCCTCTTCTACCCCTAGGAGCTATGGGCTGAGCCCCTTGACCAGCAGACTTCCCAGGATGAAAAGGAGAAGAGCTCAAGGAATTGCCATGAAGAGTAGTGTAGAGAGTAGTTTGGTGATGAGTCAATGGTCATTCACCCCCCACCTCACGGTGCAAGACTTTGTAGTGAATCTTCTGAGTCCTATGTCTCATTTTCCTTATCTAACAAATGGCATGGTGGTCCTTGCCCTAGCTAACCCATAGGATTGACTTGATTTGAAAACCCTGAAATGTTACTCGGTGGTGGGCTTCAGGCTCCCCCAGGCAGGATCTTGCAGCTGTGGGCTATGCATATGCCTCTGTGGACAGGGACATCATAAGCTCTCTATCCAGCCCACTCCCCACATTCCCACCCCATGGCAAAGCCTAAGCTTTGTGCCTTCTAGAGGGACCAGAGTCTCACTTAGGGAGAAACAAATCTTCCTCCTGGTGGAGAACAGGCAGCACTCTGGGTGTGTGCCTGGGAGCCCCACTCACTCTGGCCGTCCTCCTATGTGAGGATAGGGAGCCAGGTCAGGCCACCCCCTCCACGTTGCTGCCTTTAAACTACTGTGCTTTGTGCTTTCTGGTGTTTCAGTTTATCATCTCAGGATTTGGAATTGGGAAGAAGGATGCTCCTTCAGCTCAGATGTTTGCTTGTGCCCCAGACTCCAGAGACCCTCTCCCCACCTACTTTCCTCCCTTGCCCCCTTCCATGGGGACAAAGAGGGGCTCCCACCTCAGGCCTTGGGGAGGGGCTCGAATGCCTTATGGAGGCTTCCATGGAGAGTCAGTGGCAGAGGATGAAAAAGAGGAGCTGAAGAAGCAGAAAAAGGAAGAGAGGAGGAAAAGCCAGGAGATTACAAGGGATCAAGAAGAGGCTGTATAAGTACATGGCAGGGTACCCAGGAGCTGGGCTCCTGTGGTTGTGTGGGCTGGAGGCTGCATGGCAGTGGACGCTGAGAAGAAGCTGTGCTTTCGAGAAGCTGAAAGAAGATGGTCTGTCCTCCCACAGGGGCCTCAGGGACCTCAGGCAATGCTGGGCTCTCAGAGGGTAGGGTGGGGGCATCCATGCCCTCATTTTGGCCTAGGAGGCAACAGGTGTTTATCTGAAGTGCCTCTGCATGCGGTGGACATCAGACAAAGACAGTGTGTGTGTTTATGCATGTGTAGATGCACGTCGGAGACACGTTTCAGTGTGCAGACTGCGAGCATTCACTTCTGTGTGTTTTCGAACGTGCAGGCGTGCATGCCTGTCAAAGAGGCCCATGGGCAATCTGAAACCATGACTGGATACCAGCCCAGGCTGCGACAGCCCAAAGGACAGCCCTCTCCCCACATCAAGGCTGCTCTGACCATGTCCCAGCTTAAGCATGGCAGTTGCCCAAGGCTATCACCTTGCTCTCTGCTGGGCTCAATTCATGACTGACAGGTGGCCAGGACCCAGTGGTTTACCAGGTGCTTTCACCCTTAGGCTCTCACATGGTCCTGGTAAAAACCATGTGGTACACAGTACAGTTCTCTTTACAGAGACAGGAACCAAAACTTAACGTCTCAAAAAACTGCCTTTCGAAGTCAGATCCAGTATTGTTTCCTTTGCCTGCAAATGTCATTAGGTACTGTTTCTTTATTTTTGGGCCATCTCCTCTTACATCTCTACCCTTTTAACCCCTAAGGGTCAAAAATGTGCATAAAAGGCCAGAGTAGGGACCTTGCTTTCCCCATCCATGTTCTTTGTGGCTGGACTTAAATGGTTAGGGTGAAGGTGGGTCGTAAGTCCAGAGTTTAGCTCCTGGGGGACCTTCTTCCAAGGCCTGGGGGCCTATAAATTCCAAATTCTAGACTTAGAGGGATTTTAAAGTTGGGAGCAGTTCTGTATAGGAGGGAAGAAGTGCTGCTATCAGGAACTCAGAGAGGATTTTTCGAATCTGTTGGGACTGTTTTCGAATCCCAGTTATGTGACGGAGGCCAATCAGTATTCTCTCTCTCTGCATCTCAGCTTTTTCATCTATAAAACGGGAATCTAATAAAAATAATAATAGCAAATACTTGTAGAATGCCAACAAGATGTAAGACTCTATTTTAAGTACTTAATAGCTATTAATTTAATCTTTACAACAATCTTGTGAGTCAGGAATATTATCACCATTGAACAGACAAGAAAACTGATTCTCAAAGTATTAAGTGACTTGCCCAACATCACAGTGCTCATACACGACGAATATGGTACTTGAGCCCAGCAGTCTGGCTACAACATCTGTGTTTAACCACTGCAATACTTCACAGCAGGGCTGGATAACTACCTGAACCTTGGGTGGTAAAAAAACAGCTTAACAACATGTGGTGGTTTTAAAACCTGTCTGCAAACTCTTTGATACTCCTCCATCAAAAGGCAAAATCTAGGTCTCCTCCCCTTGAAAGTCCTAGATAAACTGTGTGACAGACTTCAAGAATTAGGATGCAGTGAACAGAATGCTATGAAATTTCCAAGGGTGGCTTAGGAAAGGCCTTTGGCTTCTGCTAGTTTCTCTCAGGATACCTGCTTTGGGAGCCTTCTGCTGCTGCGTGAGATCCCTGGCTACCCTGGAGAGACATCAGACAAGTGAGATGCCCAAGAGCCCTAGCTGTCTTTGTCTTTGCAGCCCAAGCTCCAGACATGTACTGAAGAAGCTTTAAGGATAAATTCAGTCCCAACTACTCCCTGGCTACAACTATGAGACAGACCCTCCCAAGTCAGAACTGCCTAGCCAAGCTCAGGCAACTCCAAGATTTAAGAGCAAAATAAAAGATAGTTATTGCTTTAAGCTACTGTTTGGGTGGTTTGTTATGCAGTAGTAGATAGTCAGAACATAACACTTACTTTACAATAGTTGTAAAGTAAGGAATGAGGAATCATTTCAATGAGGAATCACTGAAAATGTAGATGTCGAGCCCTTGGTAGTGACTGCCACCTCACTTTCCCTCATTCATCTGCACTCTCTGGGTATCCTCACAAATACCTCTTGTCTTAAAACAGAAGCGACTCATACACAAGTTCAATAGCCACCTCCACCAAACTCTGGAAACCAGTGTCGCGGATCGCAGCTTTCTCACTTATAACTGGTGATCTTCACAGCTCTTTAAAAAACAAAAACACTGCACATGATGCTACCGCGTGGAGGCAATGGCATGTATAGACAGGGAATTATCAGCACCTTATGTCATTCCAGAAAAGCTCCTGGAACTTACACTGGGCATGCTCTGTTGCTGACCTCTCTCCCTTCCCTAAGTACACATTAGGTTCACACTGTGCCAACTTTTCCTTAGATGTGGTTTTGTGCGGGTAAAGACTTTAGCTTTATTTTATTCTTCCATGCATTTTGTGGATTACATCACTGAGACAGAGAATAATGCATATTACAGTATAATGAGGGAGCCACAGGCCTATCTGAGGGAAGAGAAGTGGAAAATGAAAGAATAAAGGGGAATGAAGAAAGGCTAAAGAAAAGAAAGAAAGGCATAAAGAGAGGAAGAAAAAATCGAAGCGGGGGAGAGAGAGAGAGAGAAAAGATAAAAACGTGGAAGGCAAGTGAAAGGGAAATGGGAGAAAGGACAGGAAGGGGCTGGAGATGAAAGACAAAATGCAATGAGGAGAAAGTGGCCATTTCATTCTGACTGCTCTGCTCTCAGCTGAGTCCTGCAACCGGAGAGCCTGGAGGCTGCAGTCCCCAGATCTGCCCACTGCACTCGGTGCCAGGGCTGGCCTTGCACACATAGCTCTTGCCTGCAGCTCAACACCCTGAGCTCCTTAAATAGCTTTGAACCACACTGAGTGGTGGATAAACATTTGTTTCACAGCTCACAAAGCAGAGCTGCTGGCTACCAGCAGGTTTGATGTAATGAGTTCCATCCTGGACCCCGGGGAGCATTTAGAATGGGCTCTTCTTTGCCCAGGCTGCCAGTCAAGCTGGTACCAGGGGGAAAGAAAAAACACAACACTAATCTCTTCCCCACCATCCCTGTCCAGATTTGGAGTCCCCAGAAACCAAAGTACTCCATTCTCAGGGGATGGGATTAAGGAGCAGGGTGCCCCAGGAACCCGAAATGCAAGTGCCAGAAAGGGTGGCTGGATAACCTCCTTTTTACGCATCCTCAGGAAATTACTTGGACTCATGAGCAGTCCAAAATCCACTCACTTCTCAGGAGCTGAGAATTGCAGACAGAGTCTCTGGTCTCATCCCCTCTCTGCTTGCTCCACACAGCCTTCTTCTGCAGCTGTGGAGCTCAATTCTTAAGAAAGGAGATAGTAGAACAGCCTGGCATTGCTGCCCTTGGTTGGCAGCTGCCCTCCTTGACCACTGCTCTCTACCACCCAGATCGTGCCCAGAGCTTCCTGTTTACCTCTGTGCTCAGAGAGCCACAGTGCCCTGCGTTCTGACCCCCATTCCCATCACAGCAAGGGAGGGAGGGTGGTGGGGAAGGGGCTGCTGATCCTCCTCTTTATTCCCCGCTTCCCCCCAAACTCCCCACTCCAGGACAATATGACATGCCGCCGGAAGGAGCTGAAGACCAGTTGATATGATGAATAAATGGTAATTATGTGGTTGGCCTTTCGGCACTTCCTCTGTAGATATTAATAGCCATTAATGCCCTGCTGTTTTGCACTGCACCAGAGTCTGCCAGACAGAGCACAGGGCAGGTCACTGCCCCAGCCCCGTGCTCACCCCCCCACCAGCACTGCCTCATTTGCTTCAGAATTTCAGGAAGGAAATGAACTTGCAAAGACAGTGGGTAGAAAATTAAAAGGGGTGAAAACAAATCCAAGGGGGAAGTCATTTAGATTTCCAGGTAAATTGGTTGTTGAATTGGCTTCTTGGACTGTTATGATTGGGATCTCCTAGGGGTCATCTTGTCTCTTTCCAGATTCTAGGCAGGAGTCACCATGAAAACTTATATCCTTTTCCTTAGAGTTACTGGGGCTGAGAGAAATTAGCAGATGAGTACAGAGGCAGACTTGAATTTCCCCACCAAAGCAAGTTGGGCAAGAGCAGAACTGACCAGGCTTAAATGGCAGAAGTGTAGACAAAAGTGGACAGCCTGAATCCTACCATTCTTTGTAGCAGCAACATGGTGTACAGAAGGAGCATAGGCCTTGAAATCAGACCCCGGGGTTAATCAGCTGGCCCTACCACCTGCTAGTTCTACACTCTGGACTACAAGAGATAACAAAAAGAGTGTAGCCACGGCATGAGAAGACTCAACTTTATTGCTGTGTGATCTTGGGTAACTTGCATACCTTCTCTGGACCCTAATTTTCTCATCAGAAAAAAAATTTCCTAGAACAGGACAGTATATAATAAATAAATGCTAGTCCTTGTTGAGTAGTGTGTTGGAGCTACCTAGTACCAGCTCATGAGAGTCAATGGTATGCCTCCCTTCCCAAATTTGTGTTCAGTGACATCATGTTGGTAGCTTGAAATTGGCCATGGTAGGAATATTTACACCAGAGAAATTGGTAATGCTACAAATTAGGTTTATTCTCACCTCCACCCCCCTTAGGAGAACTGATTGTTCAACATATACCAGCAAACGGCTGCTCCTGCCTGTTTCAGCTGTTTGGAATAGTGGGGTCTTAGAGCATGTCCTCGGGCTCCTGAAAGCCACAGGCCAGCCCTTTGGATGATCTATTTGCCTCCCATACACCTCAACAAACTGTTCACTTCTAACAGGGATTGTCAAAATCTCCTTGAGGCCCTATTAGAAAGCTGCAGTTCCTTGATCTATTCAGCACCAAGAGGCAATTGTCGAGGAAGTTGATTGTAGTTCAAATCCAGGTTTCAATTCAAAATGTTTTTGCCTCAGACAACTGTGTGTGATCAATCAGTAATGTAATCCTCTGCTGGTAGAACACAAAAACAAAGCCCCACCTTGCCTCATAAACACAACATCATTAGTCTTAGGATAAACTATAAATTGATGCATAGAGCAAACAGCCAGAGCTGCATCCCAGGGAATGGGAGCAGATGAAATAGCAGTACTTTATGGTGAATGACAAATCATTGCTTGTTCCGTTCCCTATCAAGTGGAATACCATCAATCACATGGTGGACTTGTTGGGTTCTAAGACAGATAGGACACCATGAACAGATGCTATGGCTGAGACTGCTGGCCTGGGCAGCACTGTACTTTTTGCTTTTCCTGGAAGGGGAAGAAGAGACCAATCCACTTTCTGTATGGTCCTGTCCTTCATTCGAGTTTATAACGGTGAGTAAGCCAAGGAATTCCATCAATCATAATGTCCTTGAGAATGGGAACCTTCATCCCTTTCATGTTACACAAAGTCCTGTTTGAATGGCAAGGGAAAGAAATGGCAGGCTTCTAACCAAAGAAAGAAGGAGCAGAGGACAGATCAACTGCTTTTTTGATTTCAGAAAGTCATTAAAGTCCCGTCTGTCCTCATATAGTGACTCTCAATCTCTGGGTCTGCCATAGTGCCTGTAATCCCAACCCCTTGGGTCACTCTTTTATATTAAGGTATTATATTCAAAAGGAGCATATTACCATGTGCATATCAGCTCCAACACAATGGGGCATTATCTGAGCACGTAATAGGTGCTCAGTATCTATCTTCTAAATGGATAAATGAAAGGATGGATGCATGATAATACACAGTAGGTAGTTTGGATGGAAGGAAAAGAGGAGCAGGAAAGGAGTGAGAGGTATGATTGTAAAATTAACATTAGAGTAGGTGACACTGCTTTCAGGGATAGGAGACTGGAATGGGTGATCCAAAATGAAGAAAGGTGATATAAGAGGGAAAATAGGAAATCCTGAAGATAATACCCATCTCCTTTCTAGTGTTTCCTATGGCCAGTTGGTTTTTAAGCAAAGCATGTTGAGGGAATAAAAATCAAAGTCTGTCTTTATTCTAATGGGAACATGAGGCAAGGAGGAAAAAGGTGGTTGTGATTTGCTGTCGCTCATGCATAATCCCACAGGCCCTATTTCTGGCCTTCTGCCATTCGTGGGGCCAGGGAACTGAGAAGCAATGGAATCTTTCTGACTGCTGATTTAATTAAGTGTGGCTAGTCTGTGACAGAGGCTGACTCGGCACCAAGCCAAAGTCACAGGTGAGTTGGTCATGTCACTGATGGGTGAGTCCAGCCTCATGTTTGACCAAATCAACCAGTCATTTGGGATATCTGAAGACTTACGGATAGCAATTGATCCTGCTATGGTGCTGGAAGACACTGGTGATTTGGTTAAAACCCATCTCTCTCTCTATATATATATATAGTAAAGAACATACTGGCTAATTCAGGCAATCTGACAGTCTGGGGTAGCTACAACTTTAGTGATACCAAGTATTGGACATTATGTAGTGAAAACCATGTTTGACTTATATCTTTTTTCATTTCACCTAGTTGTTGTGGACATTGTGCTGACACACCTAAGGGTGGTTTGGAAACAGTTGGCATGTTTTCTTTATGTATTTTTCACCTCTGCCATCTGTAACTGAGAAAGGGTATCCTTCCTCCTGCCAGTTCTCCCCAGCTGAAGTCTACACAATCTTTACCCAGACATCAGAAACAGCTGTCTCAGGCAGAAGGCGCTTGACTCCAGGCGGGCGCTTAGCAGCAAGGGCAGGTGAGATAATGAGCAACAATAAAGTCCTTTTCAAGGAGGTAGGAGTCTGTTGGAGGGGTGAGTTGGTTAGCATATGCTGGCCCTTACTTGGCTCCTAGCATTTGTTCTTCTGTGAAGCTTGTTTCTCAGTGTGATATCAGATTTACTCTTCCTTCTCTTCCTCCTTTCCTGCCTTCTTTTTTCCCTTCATTTACTGTGCATGACACTGTGCTTGATACCACAGAAGACTCAAAGATGATGCAGCTATCACTCCTACCCTCAAGGACCCAGCCACACTCTACCTAGGAAAAAGGCAAATCAAACACAACCATGTTGCTAATAATAATAATAAATGAAGAAAAGATAAGAAGAGATTAAGCATTTGGAGTTCAGGAAAAAGGAAGTAGAAGTGTATTTGGGTTTCATAGAGGAGATAAATATTGTACACACATAGGCCTAAAAGGACAGGTGAGATTAGAATGGTTTCAGTGCATGGGGCCATCTAGAAAATTATTTGCAGGGGGAAAGGAGAGAATAAAGATGTAAATGCAAAAATAAATTAGAGTAGTGTAGTTAAAGAAGTCAAAAGTCCTGGAGAGAAAACACAGGTAGGTGGGTAATAAGAATAACACTTTTGCCCTGATGAAACAGTGGCAGAACAAAGAGGGTATCAGATGCCAGGTTAAGAATGTTAGACACATTTTGGCCATCCATTGGGAACCATGGAAGATTTCTTAGCAGTTTATGATGCTTAAACATCTTTGGGAAGAATAATCTTGCATCAATGTGTAAGGTAGTTTGGAAGGGGGCAAGATAGACAGTAGAGATAAAAGTTAATAGATACGAGTCCAGAAGATGGCAATTAAAAGCTCGTGCTGAGGCAATCATGAGAAATCCATGAGGGGACAATGCTGGAGAGCAAGTCTGATTGGAATAAATAGGACATGGTTCTAATAACTACACACTAAGATGAGGGGTGAAGAGTCAAAAGTCACTGCAGCTTTGTGCTTTAATATTTGCTTGAGCTGACTTTGGAGAAAGGATGCTGATGGTGTCAATCTCCCTTTGATCCACCTCTGTCTGCAGCACAGCTGTAGTGGAGAGTCCCACAAGGCCTCAGACTCACCCAGCTCTTGACCTGCATCCCACCTTGAGGGCTTTCTGTGCTTCTTTCCGCATTGTGCACTAGGAGCCTCTTCAAAACCTAGGAGATTTCTTGGACTGCCCACAGAATAGCTTGAGTGTAGGGGAGATAATGCCCTGGGAGACTCCCAGCTAATGGAGAATGGGATCAATGCTGCACCTTCAGTCCTTCAGAAGAACAATTGAAAGCATCTGTCAACTTCTCAGGAGGTCCCAGTGGAATGGAGGCTCCATTGCCCACAGCACTGATCCTGATGATGTTTCTCACATCAATGCTTCCTGCTCCTGACTAATTCTCCCTGCTCAATCACTGTTACATGCTGGGATCACCTCCCATATGAACTACCTGCACTCATTTCTTGCCTCAAGTTTTGCTTTTGGGAGAACCCAGGACAGACATACAGGTGGAGTTCTTCCAAAAACAAAGGTAATTGAGTCCAGAACTCTAGAGAGATGCTGGGGTTTGAGATATTTATTTCTAAATCATCTACGCGGACAAGGTAATTGAAATTAGGGAAGTAAATACAATTGTCTAGGGGAGAGAATATGGAGAAAAAAGAGAGAAGGGAAGAAAATCAGACCTTGGAGAATTTTCCATCTGGTAGGTGGGAAGAGAACAAGCAACTAATGCAGTAGACGGAGAATAAGAAGGGCAGAGAGATGGTTGTGGTAAAAGTGAAGGGATCCTGAGAGTGACCATCTGAGATGAATGCTGCAGAGGCCCAAGGAGGATGTGGCATTTAGAAAGTCTTTGAAAACCTTGCAAGAGCGATTTTGTTGGTGACAGTGAAAGCCAGTTGCAAGTGTCAATGAGGTAAGGAAGTGGAGGCCCAGAGCATGGATTGGAGGTCCTAAACCTGGCTCTTTGGGTGGCTTTAAAAAATACCAACATCTCACAATAGACCATCTGAAGTAGCATCTCCAGAGAGAAGGGCTTCTCTCTCAATTATATTGAGGGGAAAGAGAGGTAAAGTGATAGTCTGATAGCTTGAGGTATCAAGGCATGGAGAAGTATTAAGAGTAAAAGAGAAATCGAGAAGATGTATCCAAGGTGGAGAGAATTAGTCAGTGGGAAGGAAGATGTTAAAGATGCAAGATGGTGGGGAAAATGTCTGGAGAAGGACTCAGAGGAGAAGGGATCAAGAACATGACTTTCCTAAATTTAGTTTTAATAAAGAAGATTCATTCATTCACCCGTTCAACGGGCATGGGCTAGGTTCCTCTGTGGCAGGGCACTTTGCATAAAGAAAGGGCAAGTTATGGCCACTCCCCTCTAGGAGAGAAGGAGGTAGAAGGAATCACTAGAAAATTGTTAGATTCTAGGATAGAAACATTTGTGGTATTTTGAATAGTGCCTCTGCCCACATACCGACTGAGAGACTCAGGAGAAGGTAAATTCCCAGGGCTTCAGTTTTCTTAGCTTTAACCGCCACTCTCCTGGGTTGCTACAATAATCACACAAGAACATTGTGCTAATGTGCCCAGCACAGTGATGAGCACATAGTAGGCCTTCCAGAGAGCTTAGTTTTCTTTATTTTGGAAGCAAAATACAATGACACTGCAGAGGAAGAAATGTTTTACTCTGCTCCAAGGGCTAAGTAAAGCTTTCCAGAAAAGCTATTACTCAAACTAACTTGGAGCTGAGAGGGGAAAAGAGAGGCCATCTGAAAATTTGGGAATCATTGGAGCAAAGAGCAGGGCAACTGGGGAAGGTAAATCAGATGGCTCTTGTCTTCCAATAAACAGAAAACAAGGTTGTCATTTAAGGGTACGTAGTATGGGCTACATTGCGTCCCTCCCCTGCCAAATTTATATGTTGAAGTCCTAACCCCCAGTACTTCAGAATGTGACTGTATTTGGAGACAGAGCCTTTAACAAGGAAATTGAGGTAAAATAGGCATATGAGTGAGTGAGCTTTAATCTAATAGGACTCCCTATAAGAAGAGGACATTAGGACACAGACATGCATTAGGAGAAGGCAGCCATCTGTTAGACAAAGAGAGAGCCCTTGGAAGAAACGAGCTCTGCCAACACCTTGATCTTGGACTTCTAGCCTCTAGAACTGTGAGGAAGTAAATTTCTGTTGCTTAAGGCACTCAGTCTGTAGTATTTGTTACAGCAGCCCTAGCCAACTCACACAGTAAGGGTGTGGGATAGCAGCAGATTGGAGAGATTGAGGAAAATGAGGATGGTTTGGAAGAACTCTGATGGGGAGGTCAGTTAAAGCTAAGGAAATGGTTCCCGAAGAGATGGTAGCCCAGCTCACCTTATGGATTGTGGGTGGGCCCATGACTTTTTTTCTCCTGCAGTGTTTGCTAGGGCAGCAGGTTGAACCTGGGCTGTGTTTGGGTTCTGGCACTAAGGGACTCATTGGTCAGGAGAGTGGGAACTTCCAGATTGGCTGAGGGCAGGTGAAATGACTGGCCAGGGGCACAGGCTCAGGGAGACAAATGAGGCCAGAAAGGACATGCTCCTCTCCTTAATCTGAGAGATTAAGGAGAGTTCTGGAATGGGAAAATAACTGGATGATTAAATGTGAGGGAGTGGGAGTTTGGAAAGGACAGAGACTGTATCACAGAAGGGTAGTGGGCTTGGAGGTATGCTCATGGTTTAAAAATAATGGACAGAACTTTGTCATAACATGTGAGGACGGAATAGAATGGTACAGTGTCAGATTTCCCCATGGAGAGTTAGGGTAATGGTATTCTCCAGCTTCCAGGCATCTGTGTTTTAACAGCAATGTACTTCAACATCGTGGCTTGAAGCCCCTTGTTGTTGGGCGGATATGTGAGGCCTTGGACCCTTAATGTCTTCCTAAAATTATTATGCTCTAGTGGGGCTAGAATCTATGTCTTTTAACTTCCAATTTAGGACCCTTGACAACACTGTTCCCATTAGTAAGGCCATGGTGGTCAGGGCACTGGCATCCTTCCTCCACAGAGAGATCACGTTTAAGAGCCATTTTCTCACACCCTCTCCAAAGCCCATGAATTTACAGAACTCGTGACCAGGTACAGGCAGGTGAGACTATGAACCACATGATAGAGCTGCTTCTTAGACTCTCATACTCTATAGCCCAGACCTGACTATAGCCCTGAAATCATCCCTAAGAACTTGGAGAGGAATGGAAGGAAATGGGAATTAAATATCTTGGGAATGTCTTCAACCCAGGCCATTTTCTGTCAAATCTCTGCCTTAAATGATTTTCTACATTTTTGTTAAAGATATTCAGATTCCAGTTACTCTTGCAATAAGCAATCATGCCCCAAGCCTAGGAAAGAGCCTGGCACCAAGCAGGCACTCATTAAATGTTTGCTGAGCTATTATTAAATGCTCAAGTCTTACTACCTGGAAGTTCTTCCTTATATCCTGCCACCAACGTATTTCCTATAGTGTGGTTAGCTGATGGTTTCCGTATTCTCTAGCAACAGTTCTTAGCTTACTTTTCAAAACACACTGGTTTGCCTCATCTGTTTTGAGGTACACTGCAAGTAATTTGTTACCAATAATAAAACATCACATCTGAGAAGGTGATTTTGTAAATAGAGAAAATTCGAAAGAGTGCTTATTGTAACGTCTCTCTTGTTTTACTTGCATTTCAGTTTGCTTTCTTGAGTGGGAGGGTGGTGGTAGAGTCACAGCTGGATAACAGGGGATTGTGTATCACCTCTGTTAAGGCAGTGGGTGTGTTTGGAATATGTCACTTTCACCCAAGTGTCCTGACTAAGGAGAGAAACAGCTATGAGACTCACCGTTGGAACATTCGTTCCTCCACATGGAATAGATGGCTATATCTTTAGCTTTCTCCTTGCCAGGATAAACATTCACAGATCTGCCCAGTGGCTGGACATTCAGCACATTCCTGAAGAGTATTTTAATTGGCTGAGTGGGTCTCTGAGGACCTGCCCCCATTAGCAGGAGAGTGATTCCTGAGTGTTGCCCAAACATAGCAAATGCAGCTGTGTCCTAACAACACAGTCCTGGGGACCTCTGAACCACATCTCCCTCCACAGCCTTGGCTATTTCAAAGAGATCATTAACAAGGTGGAATTGGGTGCCCAGAGGGTCACTGCACAATATACATTGCTACTGTCTTTTAATGGACTTTCTCCAGACATGGCGATTCTTAAACTGCAGCATCGGCAGCTTCTAAGGACAGGGAGAGCCATGCTGTCTGCAACCAGAGCCACCCTGCCAGTCCTGTTGAAGCAGATCTGAGCTTGGGCAGATGGATCAGGCTTGGAGAGGGGAGGAGGGGAAGTGGGTTTAAGGGGAGGGGGCATCAACAGAGAAGCTAGGCAGCCCTCAGAGGACTTTGTTATTGATTTAGCGTGAGGACTGAAAGTGGCAGGCAGGCAGGTGGCAGGGGCGGGCAGGAGGGGAAGACAGGTGTAGGCAATTGTGGGCAGTGATTAGCTGGGGTGGTGCAGATGTGGCTGGGGGTGTCAGCTGGTGGTGATTAGCATGGGTGCTTCTGAGAAGTGTTGCATCAGATGGCGGTTTCAGAGTCCAGATGTGAGAAGCCAGTGGTCCCTGCCTTCCCCTGCTTCCATACCCCTTTATACTCTCCCTACTCTCCCGAGCACGCACTTGCACTTTCACCTTCCCTGCCACAACCACCCCTTTCTGGGCATTCCTCTCTAGGTGAAGGGCATGGACATCAGATTGTTCTCCCCTCAGTCTTCAGTTTTTCAGCTAAGTTCTGACATGACGACACAGACTGAACACCCTCAGACACCAGGCAAGACGAAATCTACATAATAGGTCAGTGCAGTCATGCTTATTCCCATGAGAAATGCACCTGGTGACAGAGGACTTTTATACCCCAGTGTCTATTTTGCCTGTCCCCCTTTTTATAACCTGCCTAAAATTTTTATTAATATTAATATTTGTATGTGATTACAGTATATACAAAAAGTAAATACGCCAGCATAACTCCCACCCACATCAAGAAATAGAAAATTCCCAGCACTCCGTTGGACCCCATTCCAGCCACTAACTTCTACCTTTGTCTCCAAAAGTGATCACTTGACTTCAGTCACCATAGATTCATTTTGACTGTTTTGGAACTTTATATAAGTGGACACATACACAGTACATTATGTTGTATCTACCTCTTTTTTGCTTAATAATATGTTTGTAAGCAACCATTTGTTCTTTTTCATTGCTGCATATTATCCTACTTCTAAGTAAATCGCAATTATCACTTCCAGTGTTGAGAAACATTTGGGCTGTTTCTGGATTGGGGTTATATGAATAATGCTGTTCTAATCACTTTAACGGGTTGTTTAGTGGTTATACACATGTATTTCTATATAGTTAACAGTGAAATTGCCAGAATCATAGGGCATGGGTATATTTAGCTTTAGTAGAAATAATTTGATAGAAAGCATTTTGCAAAATGACAGTGCCATGTCTCTACTCTGATATCTCAGGACTAGCTTGCCCTCAGCCAGAGGCCCAGGAGCTGGTAGGAAACTAGCCACCATCAACAGCTGCCTGTCTCGGGCATTCTGTAGGACCCACTGTAGGACTTTTGCTCACCCATTTCAGCATTTGGTTCCTTATATTCATCCTCTCCTAAGTCTTGGCGCTTACAGACTCTCACACCCTATAACCATTTCAGGTGCTCCTTGCATTGATGACCCCTTTAGCTACGGCTTCTGTGACTTACTGACTAGTTTATCTGCTCAATTAAGCTCCCAACTACACTCCTACCCCATTCCACAAAGTTGGATCAGATGCATTCCGGTTTGGGCTCCACAGAGCTGATTCAGGCCAGTGCTAGTTTCTAGTCTCTCTGTTAGAGAGTGCAGGATGATTGGAGGTGGAGCTTGTCACACCGAGAAGAGAAGCAAGTGAACTGTAAGACAGGCAAATCAATGAAATTGGCATTTTTCTTTATTAATGGGCCCAATTTGTCCTGGGTTAATGGCTATTTACAAAGTTTCAAGATGCCTAGCCCTTTGAGTTTTACGGCGTCTTGACCATACTTTCTTGATATAGTGTGTGTGCGTGCGTGCGTGTGTGTGTGTGTGTGTGTTGCTATCTCATAGCATCTGTTTATTTCCATGTCCGCAGCAAAGTGCTGGGCACACAGAAGGACAATGTGATGAAGCGCCATCACATGGCTGGTAGCCTGTGGTGAGTCACCGGACTTCTCGACTCCCACCTCACTAGGGTGGAAGGAACAGTAACCACAAGGCTCTGCAACTCGGGCTGCGCCCCCATGATTGGAAACAATCTGTGAAGTGAGTCACATCAGTTGCAAAAACAATTAAGTCAGTGGGAAAAGAAAATCAGTAAAACTGGTTATTTGGCTTGATGAAAAGAAAGCAGTCCATTGTTTGGTTACATTTTTCACTTCCCAGCTGGTCACTGTGACACTAACTGAGGCTGGGCTTGCCTACACAAATGCTTTCAACAGTTTTGACCGAGACTATGTCTACACAGCTCTAAAACCATCTGGCAAGTTACTCAGTGGAGTCAAATAATCCATCAACTATTTGCCTCAATAGTAATTTTAGGCTCATGACCATTTTATGGAGACCCAATAGAAAACTACCATAGACATTTTCAAGAAAGACAAGACTTGGAGGGCACAATCCCACTCCTATTACATTCTGTGTCTGGGAACTCAGTGACTTCAGGCAGTTCTAGGTAATATCTGCTAGTGGGAGTGGGAGGCAGACAGGGGTTAGGTGGAGTTCAGAGCTGTGAAATGCAGAGATGATTCCCCCAAGTCATGCTGACTGAACGCTTTGCTTTCATCCTAGATTGTGGAGTGAACAACCCCAAAGAAATAGACTTCTAATTCTAGCCTTTTGGAGATTATTAACCCAACTCCCAGATTCTAGAGATGAGAAAAGGGAGGCCCAGGGAGGTGGAGAAACATGTGTAGGATCACAGAGGTGAAAAATGAGTGTTTGCTTGGCTAAGTTCAACTGTACCTACTTGTCTCCAGAGACTGCTCAGGAACTAGAACACCCTGATACAACACAGGCACTTGTGATGGAGATATTCCATCAAAAGTGGAATAGGGCATGAAGGAGAATTATCTCCTAAAAGCTGGGAAGTTTCTCCTAATCCTTTTTAGGGTGTCTTCCCTGTATCCCAAATGCTCTTCAACTGCCCAGGGCTCACGTCAGTCTCCAAAGAACAGTGTCCCAAGTAGAGGGGAATGTGTATGATGCCACGTTGGCTGAAGTGTGCTCTAATTGCACAGATATTCCCATAAATGCTATTTTATTAAGCTGAGCTACACTAAATCTGTCATATCCATAAGTAACACCACAGCGAATCTGTAGGTAAGTTCAGAACACTGCAGTGAGCCATGCTGGGCTATTAGTTTCAATTCAACGCTGTTACCTGTAAGTTACAGCATCTCAGGGGCACAACTTAGGCACCGAGTTTATAAGATTTGGTTCCTTACAGATGCCTTCAGCTCTCCAAAACAACAGAAATGATCAAAGATGGAGGCAAGAAGACCAGAGAACCCTAAATGTTTACTGTCTCCAGTGTGTTTGGAAACAGCTTGGACCAGTGTAGAGTGCTGGAACAGAGAGTCAAGAGCATCAGGTTCGATTCCCACCCTTACAAACTGCTCAGCCTATGGAAATTACTTTATGTTTCAGGCCTCACTCTTGCCATCTTTAAAATGGCGACACATGTACACACCCCTCCACAGTAAATACAGAGGTCCTGCAAGCCAGGATGTTAAGTACTTAGGATGAAAATGATGACGATTAAGTCTATTCTATCACTTGATCTGATTCTCTCTGACTAGTCTGCAGGGGGTAATAACATGGCCTGCAGATGATCCATAATCCACCATCTTCTGGTGAAAAGAGAGGAAAGGGGGTTAATGTGTGCATGTACATATATATATATATATATATATACACACACACACACACATATATACACACACACACAATTGTATATATACACATTAACATTAATGTGTATATAATGTATATACATTTTATATACATATCAGTGTTAATATATATAATGTATAGATACATTTTATGTATATAATGTATATACCTAACATATACATATACATCTATATATAATTTATATATATTATATATATACACACACATTAACCCCCTTTCCTCTTTTTCCACCAGAAGATGGTGGATTTTATATATATATGTGTGTGTGTGTGTACGTATACATTATATATATGCATTATACAATAAATAATGTCTCTATGTACATATAATGTGTGTATATATATGCATTATATATAATGTGTGTGTCTGCCCCCAAAGAAATTTAAAATAAGTTGATATCTAAACACATTGTTGATGAACAAGGGCGACTAATTATCTACTTGCGGTAGAGAAGTCAGAGTATTGCAAATGTCTTAGCACTTCATAGTATATTAGGAAATTTCTAGAGCGAGCTGGCAATGTTTAAATCAGATTCAGTCCCACATATTGCACTCCAAAATTGAACACGGGCTACCATGTCTGGGACAAAGCTGAGAGCGTTCAGAGGAGGCTGCCTCTGAAGGGACAAAATTGGAATGCATTTGCTTTAACACACAGGCTTTAATTAGTTGTTACTCATTAGAGGAAATCACATTTCATAGCTTCTAAGAAATAAAGCAAACTTTTTCAAAATTTGATTCCATATCCAGGAGAATCTCTCTCCACAGCTTTTTCATTGAATCATTGTAAAGTCTTCTCTTGCTTTTGTTTGTTTATTAACTTGAGAGGAAAACTGAGTTTGGAAAAGGATGTTGGAGGGACACAAGTCACAAGAAAGGTTTTCTAGACCCAGGGAAAATATGCTTGAAGAAAAATGTCTCCAACTGGGGTCAGCAGACATTAAATTACAGACATGTGCATGATTTGTCCAGATCGGTTAGAGCATGTTTCTTTGCAGCAATAAAAAACAAGAGACATTAACAAGCCAATTATGTTACATGGAATTAAGTAGCATTCAAACGATGAAAGAGAAAATTAAGGAGCTAACCTTCCACTGCCCAGGCAGTTTGCATGGTCAGTAAAAATGCAAGGCTCCATTTCCACCATCCATGCCTTCAATAGGAGAAGTAACTCTGGTGGCCCATGACCATCATATGCCCTTGGTCAGCTGTCCTGTCAGGACCTACCTGATGGCCTTGGGTGACTTAAATGGCCAGCTAAATGCAATATGTTTTGACTGTGAATCTTGCCTCTCATGGCGGTTCCCTGTCACCTCCCTGACGCAGGCAATGCCATATATCACTGCTTTTCTGCAGGCGCGCCACCCAGATAGCATCTGAAAGATTGTAAACAGGATGATTCACAAACTGGTGGCAGCAGCTAAAAGCAGTGCAGTTCGCGACCCTCAGCACACGCCAAGATTCTAAATGGGATGTTGCGACAACAAAGCAGCCTGAAGATTCTAAAACACAATGGTGTCACCAGGACATTCATAGGGTGCTGTAACCTGTAACTGACAAGCATACTCATCATCATTTCTCCTTAGGCATGCTGCATCCTTGCGCTCCACTGGGCCTCCTGTTGCATTGCTATTTATTTGCATCTACAAGCAGGGGAGCAAGTATGCTGCGGAAATAGCCCCAGAGAGGTGTCTGATTCCCATAGGCCCTTGCAGCCAGCTACAACTGAATGATTTCCGATATCAGTTACTGAAAATTCTGACCATGATATGCAGACCATGGCAGATCTTAATGACAATAACATCATCTCACATTTTGATGGCGTTTAACAGTTTACAAAGTGCTTTCACATACATTATCACATTTAATCCCAGTGAGGTCGATAGTCTTCTTCTCCATTTTATTGGCAGCTTGGTGTAGTGGAAAGAGCTGTGGAATCAGACAGACTTAAGTTCAGATTCTGGCTCTGACTACCAAACCATGGACAATTTGCTTCATTTCTCTCCCTTTTCTTACCTATAGGATGAGGAATCATTTCTATTTCTGAGGTTTGTGGTGAAAATTAAATAACATATGTAAAGACATACAATATAGGGCCTGATGCATAGAAGTACTCGATAACCATTAGTTTCTGTCCACTTACAGAGGAAGAAAATGAAGCTTAAGAGGTTAAGGGAGTTGCTCAAAGTAATAGCTAGTAAATGGCAGAACTGAGACTTCATTTATTTTACAAATATTATTGAACACCTACTATATGCTGGTGCCTTGGGCATAGGAAAGTGGATGAGTCATAATTCTAGTTTTTGAGATGTTCACAGTAGAGCGGTGGAATCTGAAAAGCAAATAATCAATTATAATCGAGCGTAATCTGAGAGGCAAAAAGTACTTAGGGAATATCCTAAAGCCATGGGTACACCCTAGAGTATCTACACAAGAGATAAGTCTGAGGAAGAGGAACCTTCCAGGAGGCAGCAGTAGAGTTACACCTGAAATAAAATGTTGGCAGGTGGATGAGAGTGAGCAAGGAGAGGAGCATTCAGGTGAAGACAACAGTGTGTGCATTCATCAGGAGGGTCAAAGGAGCCTGGCATGTCCACTGCAGCACAGAAGAGAACCTGAGCAGACAGGAGAGAGAAGGGAGAGGAGGAGGCAAGGAAGCAGGAGTGAGAAGAATGAAGGGGCTTGCAGGTAATGCTGAGAAGCGTGCATCTTTGTCAGTCCACACTGGCACAAACTCTGTGATGATTTACAGAGACAGCCAACCTGGTCAGATTTGCATTTTTGAAATTGTGGCAGCAATGTGAAAGATTGACTAGAGGAGGGGATAATGGAGGCAGTAGTTCAATGAGAGATAATTAGGCTATGAACTAAGAAAGTGGCAGAGCAGACAATTTCAAGCGGTATAGCAGAGGCAGAATTGACAGGATGTGGCCATTAATTGGATGTCAAGGCAGGAGAGACAGAGAGAACTCTAGGAGGACTCCCAGGCTATGAGCTTTGGTGGCTGGGTGAACGAAGATGTCCCCTACTGACGTAGAAGGAGAGGACATTTGAAGAGATGATAATAAATTCATGTGGACATGTTGACTCTGAGAGACTCATGGATATCAAGAAGGAGGTGTTCAGTAGACAGCTAAAAATATGAGTCTGGAGTTTGGGAGAGGACTCACAATTAGATGCATTGATCTAGGGATCAGTGGTTTTTAGACAATGGTTGAAGCTGTTTTTTTATGCCAAGAGGATAGAGCAAGAAGAAAAGTGGGTCCTGGAGAACTCTAGGGAATATCAATGTTTAGGTGCTAGAATGAGGATTGTTGGAGAGATGGAACTACCCGGAGAAAGGGAGAGCTCAGAGGCCAGGGAAGGCAAGCGTTTTTTGATGATGAAAGTAGAGGAAAGTATCAAATTCCACCAAAGGATCAAAGAAGATGAGAACTGAGATATGCCTGGCATTTGGGCAATGATAAGATCACTTTGGCAACTTCAGTTTTAGACAAAGTGGTTAAAAAAGAGGCTTTTTTTTTTTCTATGACCCAATATAAGAAAAATATTTTAGGCCAGACATGATGGCTCACACCTGTAATCCCAACACTTTGGGAGGCCTAGGCGGGTGGATCACCTGAGGTCAGGAGTTTGAGACCAGCCTGGCCAATGTGGTGAAACCCCGTTTCTACTAATAATACAAAATTTAGCCAGGCATGGTGGCATGTGCCTGTAGTCCCAGCTACCTGGGAGCCTGAGGGAGGAGAATCGCTTGAACCTGGGAGGCAGAGGCTGCAGTGAACTGAGATTGCACCACTGCACTCCAGCCTAGGCAATAGAGTGAGACTCCATGAAAGAAAGAAAGAGAGAGAGAGAAAAGAAAAGAAAGGAAAGAAAAGAAAGGAGGGAGGGAAGGAGGGAGGGGAAAGAAGGAAGGAAGGAAGGAAGGAAGGAAGGAAGGAAGGAAGGAAGGAAGGAAGGAAGGAAGGAAAGAAAAAAATATTTTACATTGTGACCTGAGAAAAACTTTCAAGAAACAATACTTACACTCTGACATGTCATGACGTGTCACACTCCACCTATTCTGTTCTATTCTATTCTATTCTATTCTATTGCATTCTATTGCATTCTGTTCCATTCCATCCCATTCTATTCAAATGCTGCTTGGCCCTCACTAAATTGATTTTATGACCAACTAGCGAGTTTCAACCTGCAGTTTGAAAAAACAGTAGTTTAGACAAATACAGTTTTCTCACACAAAAATTATATGGAGCAAAGTGTGGGATAGAAGAAAGAACATTGGATTTTGAGTGAAGACACCTGATTTTCAGCATGACTCATTTACTTACTGACTGTGTGACCTTAGATGTGCCCATTAACCTTTGTGTGTCTCTTCTATTACCTGTAAAATTCAGATAATAGATCAGCTGCAAAGGGATCTTCTGGGGATCAAATGCGATAAAATGCATGAATGCAAAAAGCATGTGCCTAAAATAGTCCTGGTCAAACTAAAATTACCATAATCAAAGAAAGAGCAGAATGGTGCATGGTGTATCCCAGTTGGCTCTGGGTCTGTCATCTGAATCCTAGAGCCACATCTCTCCAGAACATACTGAGAACCAGAAATGGGATCAAAATAATTTAACCAATCAAAACAAGTGTTGCTGCTATATTTATAAAATTCACAAAATTTACTGACACAGAAGCCCATGTGAAATCCCATCAGAATCATTGTAGTCTTGTTCTAATACTATTGTAGCCATGTTGATTTTCTGATCTATATCTATGGACCTGTATCAGAAGGACATTCAATAAAATCCTATTGGAAGAGGAGCTGATAGAGGCAAGTATTTTCGCTACAGTGTGACATGACAGCAAACAGACTGCAGGGAAACAGCAAGATGAAATCATTTAATATAGGCAATATGTAAACTTCAGCAGACCCTGGTGATATCACTGTATTAAGGTATAATACAATAACTGATTTTTATGGTTCATTCAACAAACTACTGTGTTTGAGTACTCAATATATGTACTAATCTAGGTGCAAGGAAGACACAGATAAACTGGGGATGTTTCCTAACCCTAAAAAGTGAGCACACAGATGAGTGAGACAGACACATACACAGATAATTTCCACTAACATGGTACAGTGAAGAAAAATATGCATCTGAGCATGATATGATATTAATATGTCATGAGAGAAAAGAAGAAGAGCAGCTAGCCCAAAGTGGAAGTGGAATTCAGGTAATGCTTCTTGAAGGTCATTTGCCCAAGATGAGTCTTGATGAAGATAAAGAAAGATGGGGAAACAATTCAGAATGATGGAATAGCCTGAGAAAGGCATGAAAGTATGAAACCTTGCATAGTGTAGATAATATTTCTAGATCATAAAAAAGACAAGTACAGGCTATACTTAAGAGGGAGGTATGGTCCTCAATACTGAGAGTCTTCTATACCAGGTTAAGATGTGTAGAGGACATCACATTGACCAGAGGAAGCCACTAATAGGGATTGATTACTCTGGAAGCCTTATGGAGGAGGAATTTAAAAATGGATTAGGCACATAAGTTAGGGAACAATTGCAGTTGTTCAGGAGAGACATATTGAGGGCATGAATGAGAGAAGCAGTAATATGGATGAAGAAGAGGGGTAATATTTGAAAAATATTTTTGATACTATATTTCTATATTTAGATGTGAAGGCTGAGGCCAGGTAATAAATGCTTCACTTCAGGGACAAAAACATGACCTAGACTCCCCAATAGTATTCACTTTCTTGAGTTCATGATTGAGTCTAGAGAAATTAATACATCTCTACAAGGCATTATAGTATGAGGTAGAAGATGCTAAGTGTTGAAAGAAAGGCACAGACATGTGGCTATGGGAGTTAGTGGAAAGAGGCATAAATTACAACTGAGAGTTCTAGGGAAGTCTTCCTGGAAGAAGAGGCATGCAAGGCAGATCTTGAAAGATGGTTAAGATTTTGCCATGAGTTGATGAGAAGAAAGTGCATTTCTGATAAAGGAATAATCTGAGAAGACATAGGATGAAAGATGGTGTCATTTTGAGCTAAAAACACAGGCTCTGGAGTCACACAAAGTTGGGACCAAACTTTGGCTCTGTCACATTCTAATCACAAAATTGGGGATAATTTAATTGACACTTCAGAACCTCTGCTCCTCATTGGTATGACAGTTATGACTATCATTTATATTATGGGATTATTGTGAGGATTTTTTCCTATTAAACTTGATTTATTGATTACAATGAAATTGACTTACCTCTGAGTTTTATACTTTCATGTGTTTTTGTATCACTAATTAGCATCCTTTTTTATTCAGCTTGGAGCATTCTCTATAGCATTTCTTGTAAGACAGGTCTAATGGTGATGAACTCCCACAGCTTTTGTTTGTCTGAAAAAGTCCTTATCTCTCCTTCATTTCTGAATGTCTACCTTGCCAGATATAGTATTCTTTGTTGGCTGTTGTTGTTGTTTACCTTTAGTACTTTTTTTTCCTTCTCCTCTTTTAGAGAATTTATTTTAAACCTATTATACCACACAATATGTTTTAAACACTGACATATAACTTCCTAATAAGATAGAGCAAAGACAAAAAAAGTTTATCTTATTGGAAATAAGATACAGCATGATTTATAGTCATCGTCAAACATTACTGCACTTTAACTTTCATAATTTGACAAAGCATTCATGAAACAATCTGCAGACTAGTTTTAAAAGACAAATAATACCTGTAGACAGACATGACTGTCCTAAGTTGTTTATTATGTAGGAATTTTATGAACTTTACTTATATTAGTGGTAACGGTAGAGCTGGAAAGTATTGTGCCTTCTCCAAGTTGCCCAGCGAGAACCACCAAGAGCGTGGTGGAATTTATGGCCCTTTCCAAGGCCATGGCTCTTTCAGCCTGCAGATGTCAACCCATGCATCTCCCTGTGCTTGCGAACTGGTTTGGTGATTCACTGGGTGTCAGGATTTCTTCTGATAGCTTTATGGAATGCATCAATTAGGATAACCTCCAAAAATTTGTATGTGGAATCTTCACCAACCCAGTTAGAATTCAAGACTCTTAAAGCTCCACAGTGGTGTCCAGCTTACTCCTCTGCAGTGGACTGAAGGCTTCAAGCAAACCCTAGCTGGTTAACATCATGATCGACAGGCTTGCCATAAGTTGCACCCTTAGGAACTGGGCATTTTTGGCCACCATGGCGCATACAAATCCTATATATAATGTAACTTTGCTTGGCCTTGTAGCCCAGTTGGCATGCTTTATCAGGCCAGGTGGGGTGGGGATCCCTGTGCAGAGCAGAGAGCTGGCAGTACTGCCAACAGCCGACCTTCAGAAGAAAGTGCAAGACATCAGACTGCCTCTTCCATAGCTCCTGGATGTATTTGTATGCACCCATCTTGGTTTACCTGACGGCACCAGACAGAAAGTCTCCTTTAGTACTTTGAATATATCATCTCACTTTCTCCTGGTCTGCAGTTTCTGCTCAGAAATTCACAGGTAGTCTTATGAGCGTTCCCTTGTATGTAATTTTTGTTTTCCTCTTGCTTCTTTCAAAATTCTCTTTTGTTTTTGACTTTTGGGAGTTTGGTTATGTGACTTGGTGAAAATCTATTTACATATTTATTTATTTATTTGCTGCCTGGTCAGTAAGTTTATTGTATTTATCTGAAAAATCCTCATAGAAAATTACTTGACTTAGCTCTCAGCAGCCCACTCCTGGGCTCTGAGGAAGCCTGCCTTGTTTTGAGGTCCCTGATTTTTCTTCTGGGCAAGAGACATTTTGGGATGGTTCCACCTCTTCTTTTTAGCCTATTTATTGGGCTTCTTCCCATAAACTGGGTTCTTTTATATAGCAGCAAGAGCTTTCTTATACAACTCCTCCATCAGGTCTGGGGTTATGTTGTTCTTTATGTATTGAGAGAACTGTTTCTTATAAGCAGCTTTGTCATCTTTCATTAGGTAACACATGTAATCTGCAGCATTCTAACCAGTGATATTCTTCTGATGTATGTCAGCATTAAATTCCTTGCTTTCAGAATCATAACCAGGGAATCATTTGGTACTGTGAGGGATAGACAAGCCTCACATGAATACTCATCATGCATATATTTGTTCACATGATGGTGTCCTAAAATTTCTGTAGGCTATCTTTACTCTTTTTCTTTTTCTTTTCCATTTTGTTCCTCTGGGCAATTTCAAATGACTTGTCTTTGAGCTCACTGATTCTTTCTTCTGTTTGATCAAATCTGTGGTTGAAGCTCTCTATAAAATTTTTCAGATCGGTCATTGGATTCTACAGCTCCAGAATTGTCTTTGATCCTTTTTCATGGTTTGTACCCTTCGTTGAACCTCTCATTTAGTTTGTATATTGTTTTCCTGATTTTTGTTTCTGAATTCTCTTATAGCTCATGGGGCTTCTTTAAGACTGTTATTTTGAATTATTTGTCAGGAAGTCTATAAATCTCCATTCTTTAGAGTCAGTTACTGGTGATTTTGTTTCTTTGGTGGTGTCATGTTTACCCAATTGTTCATGATATTTGTGGCTACGCAGTGGTGTTTGCACATTTGAGAATGTAGGCACTTATTCCAGTCTTTAGAAACTGATGTCATCAGGAAAAGACCTTCACAAGTCAGCTCATCCAGAGATTCTAGGCAAGCCATCTGACACGATTTGTAGGTGAGCTTGCTGCTAGAGGCTTAGGCAGGCTGGTCTGATGCCTGAGTGAGCAGATGGGCAGGTCTGGTGCCTGAATCCATGGCGACGAGCCTGGAACTTAGATCCACCAGGGCAGTCCTAGAGTTTGGGTCTGCTTGGGGGTGGGCCTGGAGCCTGGGTCATTGGCCTGAAGCCTGGGTCCATAAGGGTGGGCCTAACACCTGTATCCACAGGAGCCAATTTGAAGCTTAGGTCCACAGGAGCTGATGTGATGCTGGGACAGGCTTTGAACCTGAGTCTGCCAGGGCTGACCAGGAGCTGGGATGGACCTGAACCCTGAGCCCGTGGGGATAAGTCTGAAGCCCGAATCTGTGAGTGCCAACCTGATCCTGGGACACAGTGGGCTTGAGTCAATAGGGGCCAGCCTGGACCTGAGGAGGTCCTGGAAGCCAGGCCTGTGGGCCCTGACCTGGAGTATTGGTCTGTGGGGGCTGACCTGGGTGCTGGGGATGTAAACCTTGGGCCACTAGGGTCAGCCTGACAGTGGGGCAGACCTGAAGTTTGAGGCAGGTCTGGAGCCTGAGTCTTTGGGGGCTGGCCCAGCACTGGGGTAAACCTGAAGGCTGAGTCTATGAGAGCTGGTCCACAGCCTGGGGCTGCTGGGGCTGGCCTGGCATAAAAGTAGGCCTAGAGGCTTGGTCTGTGGTGCTGGCCTGTAATCTAGAGCCAAGGAAACCTGTTTCATGCTTGGTTTGATGGGTGAGCCCAGTATTGGGATCTGAGCCAAAGTCATGTGCTTGCTTCACTCTCCTTCCCCAAGCAGAGAGCATCTCTCTGTGCTGCCTGAAGTTGGAGATGGAGTTGATGCAGGTAATGTGAAACTATCCTTCCTGCCCTCTCAAGTGTGTCTTTTAAAAATCTCTGTGCTGCACCCAGGTGCTGCAATCTCTCACCTGCTTTCCTTAGCTCTGTGAAGGTATCATGCATGTATAGCTATTCATATCATGCATGTATAGTTTCTAAAGACTGTTTCTGTGAGAGGATGAGCACCAGAAAGTCCTATTCCACCATCTTGCTGATGTCACTCCTGTTGCAAGTATTTAATGAAGTAATGTATATAACTGTGTTTGGCTCAAAGTAAGCAATCAATACCTGTTAGCTGTTATTCAATTATGATGATGAAGTAACAGGGAGGGGAGATTAGGTCAGGAATTGTCATGGAAGGGAGAATGCATATAATGCAGAACCAAACAGAGAGAGTGAAGGTGGACCAGAGAGTCTCTTAAGGCTTAGGGCTAGGGTAAGAAACTTGAACTTTATGGAGTTGGCGATAAGAAGCCGCTGAGGACTTATGCATGGGATTGAGGAGTTGAGCTGTGTTGACTAAGATTAATCAGCAGCCATATTAAAGATGCTTTAGAGTAATGAGGGACTAAAAGCATGAAGACTATTTATAAAATTATCATAAGACTTCTTCCTTTTTCCATTGGCTGATGAAAAAAAATAAAGAAAAAATTATCATAAGACCTCAGATGAGAGGCAATGAAGGTCTGAATTGGTGTAGGGTTAGTAAGAAGGGAGCGGAAATCTTAAACATGTGGGAACTTGTTACAGTGAAATAAGGGGAGCTATCAAAGATACCTAAGTTTGCAATTATGATTACTAGAATGAGAATTCATAAATATTAACAATATAGTAGCACATATTAAGAAGACTAGAGGAGAAGTGGGTCAAGAAAGGAGTTACAGGAGTCAGGAAATAGAGCAAAATGGTGGTTTCAGAGACTGTCAATTGTCCCAATATTCATTCCCTTCTATGTTGTATAGTTGGCCACCCAGCTAGAGACTTTATTTTTCAGGCTCCCTTGTAACTGGGTATTGCTATGTGATTAAGTTTTCATCAATGAGATGTGAACAGAGTGATGTGTACCACTTCTAGGTTGTTTCCTTAAAAAAAAAAGGAGGGGGGAGGCTACTTGTTTTTCATTCTTCTTTCCAGTTCCTGAAGGTCTGTACAGGAAAGTGGCATGCAGGATTCAGATTCCACCACGTAGGCAAAGGCAACATCCAAAGCAGTGGTATTGGGATAGCATGGACCCTAGCAGAGCTATTCCCACTCCCATAGCCCTCAGACCTCTACCAGCTCAGATTTTCACACAAGAAAGAAATAAACCTTGTGTATTGTTTAGACCATGTTATTTCGGCTTACGTTAAAGCAGCTGAAACAGTACGCTAACTAATAGAGAGATGATGCATTTATGGCATAGCAGAATGTGGAGGTGGCCAGGAGAGAGTTTGGATAGAGGCACTATAGCCATAGAGATAGGCTGAGGTGGAGATGTCCATCTAAGAGTCATCTGGATGATAATGATGATTTAAACCATCTAATGAATGAGATTGCTAAGGGAAACACTGGTGAGAAAGGAGAAGGATTGCTAAGGGAAACATTGGTGCGAGAGGACCACAGAGAACCCGGACAGTGCATATGGTAGGTGGAGGGAGGAAGAAAAGGAACAGAGATCGAGATGGAAATAGAGATAGATATGGATAGGCAGTAAGTTACAAAGGAAGACAAGAAAGCAGAGGAGACTAATGAATGGCAGGGGCAGTAGGGGGAGTTTTTTTCCATGAGAAAGATTGGCCAACAATGTCAAATTCTGCAGAGAGATCACAGAGGATCAGAACTGAGAAAAGGTCACAGAGTTTGGGGAATTTGAGTTTACTTATGGCAGGAGGTGATCTAGAACAAGTCAAATTATGTTCAAAATAATCTGCTTTAAAAGACAGGACATTTTATAGTAAAATTTACAGATCAATCTAAAATTATTTTTTTAAAAGTAGACGGCAAATAATATATGTGTCTATCTTCCCCTCATGCAGTAGAGCTCAATCCTGCCTTCCTTTCTACTCCCCACCCAATATAAGTTGGAGTTAGTGACTGGCTTCCACAGGAAAGAACACAGAAAGGGCAAAAAAACAGTGACTTTACAGTTTAGAAACTTGATAAACACTATCTACTTCAACCAAGTGATGAAGGTCAACAGCAGCAGTGATAAGTCACATGGATATAATGCACCCCCTGATATGGTGTGATGAGAAGGGCAATTCAGCCCGGTGGTAGGCTTTCTCCAAGCCCATAATCCCAGTTTAAACAGGAGAAAAACATCAGACATACTCAAATTGAAGGACATTCCACAACATAACTGACCAGTATCCTTCAAAACTGCCAAGGTCATGAAAAACAAGGAAAGACAGAGAACCTGTCACAGACCAGCGACTAAGGAGACATGATGACTAGGTGCCACGGGGCACCCTAGATGGGATCCTTAAACAGAAAAAAAAATGATCAATAATGGAAAAACTGATGCAATTCAAATAAAATCTGGAGTTGACAGTATTGTGCCAATGTTAATTTTTAGTTTTGACAAATATTTCATGGGTATGTAAGATGTTAACAAAGAGCAAACTGGATGAAAGATATACTCTCTCTACTTACTATCTTTGTAACTTTTATGGAAATCTGAAATGATTGCAAGACGGAAAGTGTATTTTTTAAAAAGTATAAGGCAAGGGCAGAGCTTTGTGATAGTGACTTCTAGGAATAAGCAAGGTGGAAACAGAAAATATCTGGTCTCCCAGTTCCCCACCCTTCCCCTCCTCCTTCTCCCTAAGAAAAGTTTTTCCATTAGTCCATTATTACGGTACAATGGAATGTTCAATTTCACACTGCGGGTGACATTCCATGCCAACTAGAATAGTTAATGCAACTTTACATTTATGACTCTGCTTGGGTGTGAATTATTGTGTTTATGAAAATCTCCATATTAATGTCTGATTGTAAATCATTCTGCCGGCTCATTTTATTAATAGCTCAATTCCCACTACTCACTGCTGCAAGCCATTCAAATTACCACAACTGTACAAGAAAGGGGCTGCTTCGCATTTGTTTACCATCTACATCCAACCATCCTGGGCTTTGCTCTGAAGCCCCATCCTCTGAACTGCTCAAGCCAGTTGTTTTTGACTGGGTTTCTTTGTTGGTGAGTTTGAGCAGCTTCTCTGAGAAGTAGCATTTCTTACTCTATGTCCCTACATTTTCTGCTCTTTAGAAATACTCACTGGAAAGTGGCTTTGGCATGGATTCTGAAGTCAGACAGACTTGGGTTCAAATCAATGATCTTAGTAAGTCATTTAATCTCTCTGAGCCCCAGTTTTCTCATCTACAGTGGGAATCATAACACATATGTTGTAGAGCAGTATGAAAGTTAAATATGATGATGTATGTAAAGTTGTTAGTACAGTTCCTGGCACATAGAAAGTGCTCAAGGGTCCTTTTGTTATGGTAATTATACCAACAATAATGCTAACAATATTAACAGCGGATATAGTAGAAAGGATTTGAGGCTGGCAGCTGGAAGGCCTGCGTTCTGGTTCCAGTTTGTCTACATACTAGAAAGATGATCTTTGGAAAGTCACTTCAAATCTCTGGTCTTCTCTTAGTTGTCTCATCTGTAAATGGGGAAGCAACCTTTCTTAGAGCCTTCCAGGGCTCCAGAACGGGTAGTCCCACCTGAGAGGTGTGTCCACCTTTATTCCTGCTTCCACCCCTTCCCCCAACCCCAACCCCACTGCCAGTTCTTTTTCCTTGGGTCAGACAGTGCCTCATTGGAGGTAACAGAGTCTTCCGGAAGGGGCCAGCCCGGGCTTTCTCGTGCTTCCTCATAGAACAGCTCAAATCAGACCCCATACCCCAGCCCCCTTACTGGCAGAAGGGGAAATATGAAATATCAGCAGGCAAGGAGGTTTTTTATGCTTCTGTAAATCATTAAAGTGGCCAATATTTTCCTTTGCTGCACTTCTCTCACCTCACAATATTTTTTTTCCTGTAGTGAAATCCATTCCCCCAGCCTGGAAATGTGGGCACTTTATAGAAAATCTTTAGCTTGTACCAGCACAAATGGATGGGTCTTATTTCCTGTCTGCAGTTCATGGTGTTGCAAAGGCATTGCCAAAAACTATTGACTGAGACATAAAAGCAAAAAATGGATGGAAATGAATGTGGGCACGTTCACATGTACATTTACAAACATGATCAAGTCCATACTTAAAGAAAAAGATTCCACAAAGTGACCTCCTAATTCATAGCCCATGCTCAGGACCTCTTCTTCATGGGAGAAAGAAAAGGGGGGTATTACCAGGCAATGTGATTTGATAAGCCAGGGAAGGCCTTAGACCCCTAATATTTCCCCCGATCCTTGTGCTCTGATGTTGGATATGGCATTACTAGAGATCTATCCACTGTGTAATTTTAAACATACGAAGAGAAAAACATGTTGAACTCTCTGGGATTCTCTTTTAATGTGATACTTCCTAATAACACTTGTACTTTATGGTTTTAAAAGGACTTGATATTTTGGTATATATAATGTCACAGATGATCTTCACAGCAAATTTGTGAGTGAACTCCCATCGTATAGATGATGAAACTGAGGTCCACAGGGATGGGGTGACTTATTAAACATCACATAAGTAGGGAGTAAGACAGCTGGGCTCAAGCACAGTCTCTTGAATCTGGTCCCAACACTCTTTCCACTCTATCACATTGCCTCCTGGGAGTATCCTGAAATAGAGAGATAATTAACCTCACGAGTGAGGCTTCTTTCTGATCAGAGGGCTTCTGGTCTGTGTGGGAAAAAAAAAAAAAAAAAGCAATGGAGCCCAAGCAGCAGGGAAGAGGGGGCATTGACAGAGAGGGGGGTGCACAGCCCTTTGTAGGGGTACAAATGTCGCTCACTTCATTTACACCCACCCTGTCTGCAGAGTCCAACAGAATAGTCAGGAGTCCCTGAGTTTGGGCATTCCGCTACATCAAATCCACCTGCACCATTTATTTACTCCCTGTGTGACCTATTTGTGCCCCATTTCTTTGTCTTTGGAAATGGAATGGTTATATTAATCCCACTGGGTACTGTGAAGATCACTGAGGTATAATAGATGATGCAAAGAAGTCACTTCCTCCCTCCCTTCCTCTCTCTCCCTCCCTCCCTCTCTCTCCCTCCCTCCCTCTTTCCTTCTTTCATTCCCTCCTTGCTTCCGTCCCTTCTTTCCCTCCTTTCTTTCCTCCTTCCCTTCCTCCTTCCTCTCTCCCTACTTCCTTCCTTCCCTCTTTCCTTGCTTCCTTCCTTCTTTCCCTACTTCTTTCCCTCCTTCCTTCTGTCTCTCCTTCCCTCCCTCCCTCCTTCTTTCCTTTCCTCCTTCCCTTTCTTCCCTCTTTTCCTTCTATCATGCCTTTCCTCTGTTCTCTTTGCACTATTTGGTAGCTTGGAACCCAAATAACCTGAATCACCTCATTTGAGGAGCCGAAATTGTCCGATGTCCCTCCCCTCCCTGGGCAGCATGCACCAGTCTTGTCCTCTGGGAGGTGTAGTCCATGGGGCCACAGCTCTCACAGGCAGAAGCCTGTAGGCCAGGCCCATGTATGGGCATTCAGCACTGGCTACACGAATTCAAATTGAGGGACTTCCTTTACATCCTCTCATCTGCGACAGACCAAACAACCTCCCGGTGCCTCGCCTGCTGTGGGTGAGGCCTCCTTCCCGGGCTCAGGCCTGCAGGCTCTGCCCAAGCACTGCCCCCTTGCTTCCTCCATGGTAAGTAAACTCCCCAGAAGAGGAATCTTAGTGCCTGGTGCTAAAGAACCCCCAAAACAGAGGAGGGCTTGGAGCCCGTGCTTCGAGGGTCGACACAGTTCCTTCGGTGGCGGGGCCGGGCAGCTCAGGCCTGGCACCATGATACCTTGCTCAGTGCTGGGTGCCGCCTTGGCCCTTCCCCTGGCCCCGAGCTTAGATTTTCCCCACCTTCTTCCTGACTTCCCACTTCCATCCCACTCTCAGCGCCACCTCCACCCCATCACATCCCCCTTCCCTGGACGGCACAGATTCTCCAGAGGTGTGGGGACAGTGGCTGTTTTATTTTTGTTCCTCCTTAGATGTTCTGTTTGTTGAGCGAATTATTTTCTTCCTGGCTCCGCGCTGGCGGCTGACACGGCTCACCCGCGCTAATTAGCTAAGCCAGCTGGTGCGTTGGTAAGGTTTTTCTGTGCTCCTCGGTGTGTGTTTCTTTTTTTAAACATGATCAATACTCTGTCCGGCTGGGCTCCCTCACACACTCCCTATTGTTCTCCTGTTTGCATTGTGCCTGAGTCCTGGTCAAGGACTCGGGGAGCCTCAGAAGACACGCTTTTCCCGCGGCTGGCGTTCAGCCTGGAGCCGGGGAGACACCGCGCAGCAGATGTGGCTCGACCCCCTGCTCCGCGCCTGCAGCTTGCAGTGATTTTCCGTAGCTGTGGACAGTGCCTCAGGAAGCCCACATGGATGCCAGACAGTCGGGTAAAGATGAGAAATTGCTGTGTGGCTCCGGGGCAGATTGCCTTGCCTCTCTGAGCCTCTGCTTCTTTCTTTGTAAAAGAAGTCGGTTCCCAGTTCCAGTGTGAGTCTCCTACATACTATGATTCTCAAAGGTTTCAAGGGGCATCCGGAGATGGGGGCCCTCCCCGTGAGTAGGGGTACAAGGTCACAAACAGGATCTTGTTCACTCCTGCTGCAGTCCTGGAGTTAAACAATATAGACCTTTGCTAAGTGAGCTCCGGAAGAGGCCACAACCAGACAGGGGTGGGCTGAAGGCCCGACCCCCCTCCTCCAGCTGGTGCTGTCCTCCCCACAGTTCCCTGGAGTCTGCCTGCTTATTTTGTGCAAGAGACACAAGAAGACTCTCTGAAGCTCTCCCTTCCCCACTGTCGTTCAGCTGTAGTGACTGGGAGCCCACAATGTGCACTGCGGAGACGATATCTCCAACATGTTTTTAATATGTATGTATATATTTTGTATATATAGAGTTGACCATTGAACAGTACGGAGGTTGGGGCACCAACTCCATATGCCATCAAAAATCCACATATAACTTTTAACTCTCACGGAACTTAACTATGAAAAGCCTATTCTTGATTGAATGCCTTCCCAATAACATAGTCAGTTAGCACATATTTTGTGTGTGTATTATATACTGTATTCTTACAATAAAGTAAGCTAAAGAAAGAATGCTATTAAGAAAATCATAATGAAGAGAAAATGTATTTACTATTCATTAAGTGGAAGTGGATCATCATAAAGGTCTTCATCTTCAATGTCTTCATGTTGAGTAGGCTGAGGAGGAGGAGGAGGAAGAGGAGGCGTTTGTCTTGCTGTCTCAGGGTAGCTAAGACAGAAGAAAATCCATGTATAAGTGGGCCCACACAGCTCACAGCTCAAGCCCTTATTGTTCAAGGGTCAACTCTGTATGTGTGTGTGTGTGTGCATGTGTGTGTATGTGTGTAAATATAAAGTTTTTTGGTGAATAAAATATGATTTTATTCACAAATTATTCTGGGGTTTAGATTTTCCCTGCTGCCTTCTTTGGATTAATAGTGTCTTTTGAAAAATCTCTGACATACCAGGGGCTGGAGAGATTTTCTGGTTCCTCTCTAAGCTAATGAAAATTTCTTTTCTATTTTCAAAAAGAAAAATGGTGATAATAACAACTCATCTTCATTGATAACTTAGTGTGTGCTGGACATCATGCCAAACATGTAACGTAAGCTATTTTAGTAATCCTTGTGATATATGTATGTCATCCTTATTTTGCAAAAGCTCAGAGAGGTTAAGGAACTTGTCTAAGACCACACAGGTAGCAAGGAGGGAAGCACAGAAGCAGGTCCTGGCCATTCTCTTCATAGCTTCAGAGAACCTTCTCTCCTGCACCTTCTCCTTGGTCCCTGGTTTTAATGTTTGGCAACACTGACTGCCAAGAAATCCATCGCATCTGGTAATGACATGGAAGAGTGGAGACAGGACACTGGCCTCAAGGCCAAGTCCATGTTTCCAGCCCTGACTCTATGACCTCCTGCCAAAACAAACAGAAAAAGAAAAAAAAAACTTAATAAGCTTTCCAAACCTCTTTTATCCTCTTCACAAAATTACTATAAAAATGAAGAAGATAATATTCATGAAAATACTCTGAAAATTATAAAGCACTGTAGGAATATTTAGTATCATGTTTCATTTTGACACTGGCCAAGACAGAGACCAGAGTTACCTCTATGCATGGAATAAGTTCCTTCATCCCTTAGCAATGCCTGCATCTCCTCCATCAGCCCTGCCGCTGCAACGGAGGTGTGAGTGTTAAGCTTCCCCTGGCACTGATCTCTGCAGCAATCTCCAGCTCCTTTCCTCCCAAGGCTCCCTCTGGACTTAGAGGAGGCTGGAATGGCTGAGTCAGCTGCATTTCCTTCTGTCTCAGGGATCCCTTAAACCTGTTACTGAAATTGGCTCCGTGGTACCTGCAGGTTTGCTTGCCATCCAGCAAGTCCCCTGGGGTGGCCCCATTAATCACATTTGCTCTCTTTCCCCTCTCCGGCTGGCTCTGAGGACAGCAGGTAGGTGTGTGGAGCCTCTGTGTGTAGGTGTGCGTTTGAATTCGTTTGTCCCCTGGGAGCAGCTGGAGACTAAGTTTCCCTGCAATAAAAGTGAGTTAGTTGCTTCTTTCCTGATAACCATAATCCATTCCACTTCTTCCAAGGAAATGACAGGCCCCCAGGTGATGCATCCCCATGACTGGGAGAAATTGGCTATTTTAGTCCTCTTCGAACATGGAGCAAGTTCTTGGAGCTGTCCTGCGGCAGCCTGCCAGGTCTTTCTGCTATTAAGAACACCCTATTCTACTTTATTCCCTGGTTTCTGGGCTCCCCACAATGATCTATATGAGTTTCAGAGCTCAGGAGACACCCTGCACTGCTCTGCCTGCAAGCTGGGCCATTCTTGGAGGTGGGATATACCAGAGCTTTTCAAACGTCTCCACCCAGCAAAGTTCCCTCTGGCAGAGGAGCCTGAGAGTGTCCTCCAGGGAGGCTGGGGGCAGCGCCTGAAGCAGCCCCACCACAGCACATCTCTTTGAAGTGTTATGTTTTATCTCAGGAATTCACGTGAATTCTGCATTCTATTCCATAATACATATGTTTGTTTTAATATAAAAATGTTTTAACCCCAAATCTTCAAATAAAATCAATGCCCCAGGAAGATATAACTTGTTTATTCTATACCTTTAAACTGCCTAGTTTGCCACTGCATGCCCCCAGGGGTACAAGTACTCTAGTTAGAGAAGCAGTTGCAATAAGGGCGACAACCAAAAAAGTGTAAGTCTTCACAACTTCCCCTCCCCAGTCTTCTGGAAAAGATCTAAGTCTATCTGCTTAGTTGTCATGTCTGCTGTTATGGACACTAGAAGAATGGGGAGAGATGAAGAACTGAGGAAGATGCAGAGGCAATACTAATCCACAATGTCTGGAAGCTTCAAAATGCTTGTTGAATGAATATTTTTCCTTCCTGCTTTAGCTCAGTCTCATCATCGAGAATCAAATCCTAATCAGGCAGTCTTTGTCTCAGTTCCTAACCCTACTCCAGCAGGTTATGAAGGTTAACAGCATGGACATCTTTATTATTTATCTGTATATTATTTGTACCAGCCTCGGAGAATGAAAGGTACCTTCCTTCTGAGATAGGTTGTTCTTAGCCAATATGACCCTGAGAAATTTGGGAGAAAACAAGTTTTGTTTTGTTTTTTTCATTCTAATTGTCTCAAGGGGAAGGCCAATTAAGAAGAAAACTGATATTGGGATTGAGTACACCAAAGAAGACAAGTCCAGGGACTTTAGAAAACAAAAATGGGGAGAATCGATTTGGCTGAGAGGAAGCCTTTTGGCTGATTCAGGGGATTTAATCTGGATTGGACAAGTAGATCTAGCTGATCACTGGAGAAAGTCCCCAGAGGCCAGACGACTCTACTTAAAACAATTCAGAGGCATCTCTGCCCGGAGGTGGGGGCTTGTCCGGGTGACACGCTGCAGCCTCCTCTGCTTCCCTCGCTCTGTCTCCACTACCCAGGATAGTCCCCAAAAGGTACAACTATAGGCGAGATAAACGATCGGGCACAAAGGCACAACCTAATATAATATTTGCAGTATTTCTCAGACAGACAAGGGAAACATCCAGCTCTGTGATTTCGCTTGATACAACAAAGCCAAACCTTCATCACACAAACGTACAAGGAAGTCAAGAGCGAGAGAGCTGTAAACATCTCAGAGCAGCTCTGCAGACAGCCCCGTATGGAGACACATTGCAATGGGGGTGGCAGGGGTGGGGAGGAAAGATGAAGCTTGCCAAGTCACAAGCACTCTGATTTGCAGGGAGCGTAGCGTGGATATTTCAAATCATTTCCTTTTCGTTAGTACCTAATCCCCCAGCTGTTCTCTGAGCACTGGCTCAAATGCTGGAAAACAGTCAGCCTCAAATGTAAAAGCCACAGGGCTCCTTTAAATTATGTAGTCTTGCTACATTGATATGTCGTGTCAACCCAAACTTGTGGTGTACGGCTTCTGGGAGAAGGCGATTTTGTCTGATGATGAATTTAAAGGAAAATGAGCCATTTTTATCAAGGTCACTTAAAATTAAAACAGTGTCAGTCTGGTCCTATGTGAGGATTTTGATGTACTGGAGGGAGGTTATTTCACAGCTACTGTCCCTGATCTCTCCTGCATCTCTCTGGGCTCTGGGGTCTGAAGAGACTAGGAGCTGATGGGGAAGTAGAGGCCTCCTGCTTCAGGGAAGTAGAGCCGGTGTCTAGCACCAGAGCCCCAGATGGAACTCTGTCCCATTCACATTAATTGAATCCAGTACTTTGAACTCTTACATATGCCTGTTCATATAAATTAACTCATTTAGCCACATGAAGCACACTGTATTGTCCCCATGTTTTTTTCTGATGTGGAAACTGAGGCTCAAATGGGTGAAGCAACTTGCCCAAAGATGCTGTGCTAAAATGATACAAAACCAGGATTGGAATGAAGGCTTCCAGTGTCAAAGCTCGGGCTCTTTCTATTCCAACAGGAGTTCTCATTCTACATTCATGTATTCATTTACTCCTTTATTTACATGCTCAACAAACATGCATTGGGCATTTACTGTGTGCCAGGCACTAGGGACACAAGGATGACTTAGGCATGGTCCCTGCACTAAAAGATTGCAGAATCTAGTGGAACTCACAGTCTAGTCTTGCAATATTTATTCAACAAATATTTAACATTTAGTAGAACAAACAGCTGGCCTGATTGAGCACGGTTCTTAAGCAGCTGTTTCATGTCCCATAGTTGTCCTCGCTACTGTTTTAGAAGTGAGTGGGTGGCATCCCGTTCCCCTTACTCAACAGGCAGTGCTAACTATGGTCCATGCCCAGGAAGGCCTTGTCTCTGATTCATTAGGTCATGAGCCTTAGACATTGTATTTTTTAGAAGCTCTACAGGTGGAGTCATTACCAGCTGAAAACCCAAGCTTTGGGGTTTCACAAACCCAAGCTTTGGGGAGGCACATTCCTTTGGGGATGTAAGTGTAATTTTGCTTTCCTGATTTTCATCTTTTATTTGGGGCCTGGAAAATTAATAAAGCAGACTTTCCCCCATGTTTCATTATTTCTTGGATTATTATATTAAGCAGACCCTCAGTCCTACACTAGACATTAGCGGGCTAATGTTGCACATTTGTCAGTGGTTGAGAATCACTCCTTTGAAACTACCATTATTTAATTGGCTGAATATTCATCATAGCTCCTTCCCTACCCCATTTTCCCTTCTGAAGACACCCTCTAAAGCAGTGATCCCCGACCTTTTAGGCATCGGGGGCTGGTTTGTCAGTCCCAGACAAACCAGTGGAAGACAATTTTTCCATGGATCCAGGTGGCAGGGGGTGGTTTTGGGGTGAAACTGCTCCACCTCAGATCATCAGGCATTAGTTAGGTTCTCATAAGGAGTGTGTAACCTAGATCCCTCACATGCACAGTTCACAATGGAATTTGTGCTCCTATGAGAATCTGACAGGAGGCAGAGCTCAGGCAGTAATGCTTGCTCACCACTCATCTCCTGCTGTGCGGCCTGGTTCCTAACAGGCCACAGACTGGGGACCCTGCTATAAAGGACTTCATCCTTCACCTCCCACTACTTTGGAAAATGTCACTGATGCTGCCTCCTAGCCTCCCCTAGCAGCCTTGTTCATTCGGTGGTGCCACACCTTTGCCACAACTCTGCACCTGTTCTCTGTCCCCTTGCCTCATTGTCGTGCCTCTCAGGCCACTCTCACCTGGTGAACACTCACCAGTACCATAGGCCCTCTTTATTCAGGCCTGATTCCTCAAACCCAAGGCCAAGCTTAGCTCAGGGGGAGGTCAGAAAACTTTCTGAGACCAGGATAGTAATGAAAAGAAAAAGAAAAAAAGGATAATGGTGAAAATGTTCTCTTTTTTCACCCCATGCACACATATTTTGGTGCTTAGGATCATTTATCCCAGGCCTTCTGCATTCATCTCCCCCTTTCTCTTCCTCCTCTTTTTCCTTTTTAAATTGTACCCGTCACTTAATCCAAAACAAAATCATCTGGAAATAAAAACAGAATCTAGGAAATATAAGTCCAATGACTTTGTTCATTGCTTTTATTTTGTAGCCAATACAAGTGAAGCCAGAAAGGGAAAGTGCTTTTCCCAAAGGCACACAGCTTCCCAGTGTCAGTAGGTAGAACTGGAGCCCAGAGTATCTGAGTTAGGACCTCGCGTTTGTGTCAAGCCCTATCCTTAACACACTCCTCCAGATGGCAGAGGCTGCCAGCTCCTTCTCACGCCACTCAGCCAAATACCAGGACAACTTCCGTGGTAGAACCAAGTAGCAGACAAGTTCCACGGTGGGTCAGGCCTGAAGTGCAGCCAGGCAGCCAGCAGAGTGTCAGCCAGCTGGCCAGGGGGTCATAAGCATTCAGGAAATATGACAAGCCTCTGCTCCCTGTCTACTGCCATGCAGCATGCGTCACATGACATGACAGGAGTGGCCCTGGTTTAAGAAGGGAATCAAAGGCAGGGCCATCTCCACAGCTGCAGGTTAATAGTGGACGAATTACACACTTGGAAAACAGTTTTCCCCTCGATGCATTATCTGGACCATTTCAAAGCCCTTTGTCTGGGCTAAGCTGGCTGTCAGTGATGTTTGCACGCCAGGGACTTGCAGAAAAGATGTATTTTCTGACAGGGAGAAGGTCACCTAGGCAGAGGCCATTACAATGAGCTGCGGTCAGGTCGGAATTTCCCAGATCCCGGTCGATGTGGTCTCAGGGCATTACTCAAGCATTGGGATTAGAGCACTGGCCAAGAAAATGCTCTTCAAATTGGTCGACAAGTTACACGCCATGGGAAAGTCACTCTCTCATTTACCCTCAGTTCCCCAATGCTTAAAGCTGGGCCCTGGGGTCGGAAGATTTCTGCAGGTCCAAATAGGGAGCTCAGCAGATGGGGGTGCTGCTGAAGGGTGGGCTGTGTGAGGGAAGCTGGGTGAAAGAGAGAAACTGAACTTCAGCTCCCGTTTGGCCCTGAACTCACTGAATAACTGAATAGGTCACTGGGTGTCCTGGGTCTCAGTTTACTCATCTATAAAGTGGGACTAATAATACTTACTGATGATAGACACCTTTGGTACATTACACAAAACAGATATAAAAAGTCTGAAAACTTAAAAGTGATATTGTCTTCTGAATGTAATTTCAGGAAACAAAAGCCCTTCTTTATCACTCCTTTAGATGTGTATGGGTATGAACAAAATAAGTTATATTAATAGGGGTGTCCAATATTTTGGCTTCTCTAGGCCACATTGGAAGAAGAAGAATTATCTTGGGCCACACACAAAAAATACACTAATGAGCTGTATTAAAGCTGATGAGCGAGGGGGAGGAGCCAAGATGACCGAATAGGAACAGCTCCGGTCTACAGCTCCCAGCGTGAGCCACGCAGAAGATGGGTTATTTCTGCATTTCCAACTGAGGTACCAGGTTCATCTCACTGGGGAGTGCCAGACAGTAGGTGCAGGACAGTGGGTGCAGTGCACCATGTGCGAGCCGAAGCAGGGCGAGGCATCACCTCACCCGGGAAGTGCAAGGGGTCAGGGAATTCCCTTTCCTAGTCAAAGAAAGGGGTGACAGACGGCACCTGGAAAATCAGGTCACTCCCACCCTAATACTGCGTTTTTCCAACCGGCTTAAAAAACGGCACACCAGGAGATTATATCCTGCACATGGCTGGAGGGTCCTACGCCCACGGAGTCTCACTCATTGCCAGCACAGCAGTCTGAGATCAAACTGCAAGGCGGCAGCAAGGCTGGGGGAGGGGCGCCTGCCACTGTGGAGTTAGTTGTTTGATTAGATAAACAAAGCCACTGGGAAGCTCTAACTGGGTGGAGCCCACCTCAGCTCAAGGAGGCCTGCCTCCCTCTGTAGGCTCCACCTCTAGGGGCAGGGCACAGACAAACAAAAAGACAGCAGTAACCTCTAAAGACTTAAATGTCCCTCTCTGACAGCTTTGAAGAGAGCAGTGGTTCTCCCAGCACACAGCTTGAGATCTGAGAATGGGCAGACTGCCTCCTCAAGTGGGTCCCTTACCCCCGAGTAGCCTAACTGGGAGGCACCCCCCAGTAGGGACAGACTGACACCTCACACGGCCAGGTACTCCTCTGAGACAAAACTTCCAGAGGAACGATCAGGCAGCAGCATTTGCGGTTCACCAGTATCCGCTGTTCTGCAGCCACCGCTGCTGGTACCCAGGCAAACAGGGTTTGGAGTGGACCTCTAGCAAACTCCAACAGACCTGCAGCTGAGGGTCCTGACTGTTAGAAGGAAAACTAAAAAAACAGAAAGGACATCCACACCAAAAACCCATCTGTACATCACCATCATCAAAGACCAAAGGTAGATAAAACCACAAAGATGGGGAAAAAACAGAGCAGAAAAACTGGAAACTCTAAAAATCAGAGTGCCTCTCCTCCTCCAAAGGAATGCAGCTCCTCATCAGCAACAGAACAAAGCTGGACAGAGAATGACTTTGACGAGTTGAGAGAAGAAGGATTCAGATGATCAAACTACTCCGAGCTACAGGAGGAAATTCAAACCAATGGCAAAGAAGTTAAAAGCTTTGAAAAAAAATTATACAAATGGCTAACTGGAATAACCAATGCAGAGAAGTCCTTAAAGGACCTGATGGAGCTGAAAACCAAGGCACAAGAGCTACATGACAAATGCAGAAGCCTTAGTAGCCGATGCAATCAACTGGAAGAAAGGGTATCAGTGATGGAAGACGAAAGGAATGAAATGAAGTGAGAAGAGAAGTTTAGAGAAGAAAGAATAAAAAGAAATGAACAAAGCCTCCAAGAAATATGGGACTATGTGAAAAGACCAAATCTACATCTGATTGGTGTACCTGAAAGTGACGGGGTGAATGGAACCAAGTTGGAAAACACTCTGCAGGATATTATCCAGAAGAACTTCCCAATCTAGCAAGGCAGACCAACATTCAAATTCAGGAAATACAAAGAACGCCACAAAGATACTCCTTGAGAAGAGCAACTCCAAGACACATAATTGTCAGATTCACCAAAGTTGAAATGAAGGAAAAAATGTTAAGGGCAGCCAGAGAGAAAGGTCGGGTTACCCACAAAGGGAAGCCCATCAGACTAACAGCTGATCTCTCAGCAGAAACTCTACAAGCCAGAAGAGAGTGGGGGCCAATATTCAACATTCTTAAAGAAAAGAATTTTCAACCCAGAATTTCATATCCAGCCACACTAATCTTCATAAGTGAAGGAGAAATAAAATACTTTACAGCCAAGCAAATGCTGAGAGATTTTATCACCACCAGGCCTGCCCTAAAAGAGCTCCTGAAGGAAGCACTAAACATGGAAAGGAACAACCGGTACCAGCCACTGCAAAAACATGCCAAATTGTAAAGACCATCAAGGCTAGGAAGAAACTGCATCAACCAACGAGCAAAATAACCAACTAACATCATAATGACAGGATCAAATTCACACATAACAATATTAACTTTAAATGTAAATGGGCTAAATGCTCCAATTAAAAGACACAGACTGGCAAATTGGAGAAAGAGTCAAGACCCATCAGTGTGCTGTATTCAGGAAACCCATCTCACGTGCAGAGACACACATAGGCTCAAAATAAAGGGATAAAGGAAGATCTACCAAGCAAATGGAAAACAAAAAAAGGCAGGGGTTGCAATCCTAGTCTCTGATAAAACAGACTTTAAACCAACAAAGATCAAAAGAGACAAAGAAGGCCATTACATAATGGTAAAGGGATCAATTCAACAAGAAGAGCTAACTATCCTAAATATATATGCACCCAATACAGGAGCACCCAGATTCATAAAGCAAGTCCTTAGTGACCTACAAAGAGACTTAGACTCCCACACAATAATAATGGCAGACTTTAACACCCCACTGTCAACATTAGACAGATCAATGAGGCAGAAAGTTAACAAGGATACCCAGGAATTAAACTCAGCTCTGCACCAAGCGGACCTAATAGACATCTACAGAACTCTCCACCCCAAATCAACAGAATATACATTCTTTTCAGCACCACACCACACTTACTCCAAAATTGACCACATAGTTGGAAGTAAAGCACTCCTCAGCAAATGTAAAAGAACAGAAATTATAACCAACTTTCTCTCAGACCACAGTGCAATCACACTAGAACTCAGGACTAAGAAACTCACTCAAAACCTCTCAACTACATGGAAACTGAACAACCTGCTCCTGAATGACTACTGGGTACATAATGAAATGAAGGCAGAAATAAAGACGTTCTTTGAAACCAACGAGAACAAAGACACAACATACCAGAATCTCTGGGACACATTCAAAGCAGTGTGTAGAGGGAAATTTATAGCACTAAATGCCCACAAGAGAAAGCAGGAAAGAGCTAAAATTGACACCCTAACATCACAATTAAAAGAACTAGAGAAGCAAGAGCACACACATTCAAAAGCTAGCAGAAGGCAAGAAATAACTAAGATCAGAGCAGAACTGAAGGAAATAGAGACACAAAACACCCTTCAAAAAATTAATGAATCCAGGAGCTGGTTTTTTTGAAAAGAACAACAAAATTGATAGACCACTAGCAAGACTAATAAAAAAAGAGAGAAGAATCAAATAGACGCAATACAAAATGATAAAGGGGATATCATCACCAATCCCACAGAAATACAAACTACCATCAGAGAATACTATGAACACCTCTACCCAAATAAACTAGAAAATCTAGAAGAAATGGATAAATTCCTTGACACATACACTCTCCCAAGACTAAACCAGGAAGAAGTTGAATCTCTGAATAGACCAATAACAGACTCTGAAATTGAGGCAATAATCAATAGCTTACCAACGAAAAAAAGTCCAGGACCAGATGGATTCACAGCCGAATTCTATCAGAGGTACAAAGAGGAGCTGGTACCATTCCTTCTGAAACTATTCCAATCAATAGAAAAAGAGGGAATCCTCCCTAACTCATTTTATGAGGCCAGCATCATCCTGATACCAAAGCCTGGCAGAGACACAACAAAAAAAGAGAATTTTAGACCAACATCCTTGATGAACATCGATGCAAAAATCCTCAATAAAATACTGGATTCAGCAAACCGAATCCAGCAGCACATCAAAAAGCTTATCCAACATGATCAAGTGGGCTTCATCCCTGGGATGCAAGGCTGGTTCAACATACGCAAATCAATAAATGTAATCCAGCATATAAACAGAACCAAAGACAAAAACCACATGATTATCTCAATAGATGCAGAAAAGGCCTTTGACAAAATTCAACAACCCTTCATGCTAAAAACTCTCAATAAATTAGGTATTGATGGGACATATCTCAAAATAATAAGAGCTATCTATGACAAACCCACAGCCAATATCATATTGAATGGGCCAAAACTGGAAGCATTCCCTTTGAAAACGGGCACAAGAAAGGGATGCCCTCTCTCACCACTCCTATTCAACATAGTGTTGGAAGTTCTGGCCAGGGCAATCAGGCAGGAGAAGGAAATAAAGGGTATTCAATTAGGAAAAGAGGAAGTCAAATTGTCCCTGTTTGCAGATGACATGATTGTATATCTAGAAAACCCCATTGTCTCAGCCCAAAATCTCCTCAAGCTGATAAGCAACTTCAGCAAAGTCTCAGGATACAAAATCAATGTACAAAAATCACAAGCATTCTTATACACCAATAGCAGACAAACAGAGAGCCAAATCATGAGTGAACTCCCATTCACAATTGCTTCAAAGAGAATAAAATACCTAGGAATCCAACTTACAAGGGATGTGAAGGACCTCTTCAAGGAGAACTACAAACCACTGCTCAATGAAATAAAAGAGGATACAAATGAATGGAAGAACATTCCATGTTCATGGGTAGGAAGAATCAATATCATGAAAATGGCCATACTGCCCAAGGTAATTTATAGATTCAATGCCATCTCCATCAAGCTACCAATGACTTTCTTCACAGAATTGGAAAAAACTACTTTAAAGTTCATATGGAACCAAAAAAGAGCCCGCGTTGCCAAGTCAATCCTAAGCCAAAAGAACAAAGCTGGAGGCATCACGCTACCTGACTTCAAACTATATTACAAGGCTACAGTAACCAAAACAGCATGGTACTGGTACCAAAACAGAGATATAGACCAATGGAACAGAACACAGCCCTCAGAAATAATGCTGCATATCTACAACTATCTGATCTTTGACAAACCTGACAAGAACAAGCAATGGGGAAAGGATTCCCTATTTAATAAATAGTGCTGGGAAAACCGGCTAGACATATGTAGCAAGCTGAAACTGGATCCCTTCCTTACACCTTATACAAAAATTAATTCGAGGTGGATTAAAGACTTACATGTTAGACCTAAAACCATAAAAACCCTAGAAGAAAACCTAGGCAATACCATTCAGGACATAGGCATGGGCAAGGACTTCATGTCTAAAACACCAAAAGCAATGGCAACAAAAGCCAAAATTAACAAATGGGATCTAATTAAACTCAAGAGCCTCTGCACAGCAAAAGAAACTACCATCAGAGTGAACAGGCAACGTACAGAATGGGAGAAAATTTTTGCAATTTACTCATCTGACAAACGGCTAATATCCAGAATCTACAATGAACACAAACAAATTTACAGGAAAAAAACAAACAACCCCATCAAAAAGTGGGCAAAGGATATGAACAGACACTTCTCAAAAGAAGACATTTATGCAGCCAAAAAACACATGAAAAAATGCTCATCATCACTGGCCATCAGAGAAATGCAAATCAAAACCACAATGAGATATCATCTCACACCAGTTAGAACAGCGATCATTAAAAAGTCAGGAAACAACAGGTGCTGGAGAGGATGTGGAGAAATAGGATCAATTTTACACTGTTGGTGGGACTGTAAACTAGTTCAACCATTGTGGAAATCAGTGTGGCGATTCCTCAGGGATCTAGAACTAGAAATACCATTTGACCCGGCCATCCCATTACTGGGTATATACCCAAAGGATTACAAAACATGCTGCTATAAAGACACATGCACATGTATGTTTATTGTGGCACTATTCACAATAGCAAAGACTTGGAACCAACCTAAATGTCCAACAATGATAGACTGGATTAAGAAAATGTGGCACATATACAACATGGAATACTATGCAGCCATAAAAAATGATGAGTTCATGTCCTTTGTAGGGACAGGGATGAAACTAGAAACCATCATTCTCAGCAAACTATCACAAGGACAAAAAACCAAACACCGCATGTTCTCACTCACAGGTGGGAATTGAACAATGAGAACACAAGGACACAGGAAGGGGAACATCACACACCGGGGACTGCTGTGGGGTGGGATGAGTGGGGAGGGATAGCGTTAGGAGATATACCTAATGCTAAATGACAAGTTAATGGGTGCAACACACCAACATAGCACATGTATACATATGTAACAAACCTGCACGTTGTGCACATGTACCCTAAAACTTAAAGTATAATAATAATAAAATAAAATAAAAAATAAAACAATGGGGATGTATAATAGCAAAAGAAACCCACAAAAAAAATTAAAAAAAATTAAAAAGCTGATAAGCTAAGCAAATATATCTCATAATGTTTTAAGAAAGTTTATTAATTTGTGTTGGGCCACATTCAAAGCTGCCCTAAGCCACATGTGGCCCCCAGGCTGCAGGTTGGACAAACTTGGGTTTTAATCAGTCCTCCCAGCAATCTCACCAAATTAGTGTGAGTAAAAATAATTCAGACAAAGCTGAGAACTATGAGTGTTGCATTCAGGTGATCATTCCCAGGTACTGGCCCAGTTTTGGGAAACAGTCCATCTTGCCCATCCCATCTGCTCTGAGATGTGTGTTCCAAATGCAAGTTGACCCCAAAGTCTAGCCCTGATTTTGGATGGTAGTGAAGTTGGGCTAACTGACCTGTAAGATTTCTTGGTGCCAAAATGCTGCAAACCTGTGATTTTGTGGTTCAATATTAGACCCTTGATCATACAGATGTAATGAACTGCATCTGCTCTGAGAGATTTGGAATTGACTGGCTCATTAAACACCTTACAAAACACACTTGGGAACAGAGAATGCTCTGCTTTGTCCAGGATTTGTGTCCACAGGGGATAGTGGGACTCAGGTGAGAAGTGCATGCACTACCAGGTTTTTACAACCAGCCCTTTGTTCATCATGACCCTACCTCCCTAAGCCAGAACCACTGAGCTCCGCCTGCCCATGAAGGTGGACAAATGCTCACGATATGCACAGCGCTGCTCCCTCATCTTCCCCGCTCCTTCTCAGCCAGCTCCACTTTGACTCAGTTCTCCAGTTCCCATCCAGTTTCTGTGACTCCAGTCACCCCTTCACTGACGTATCCCTTGTTTCTTGATGGCTACGTCAGCCTCAGGCCCTCAGCTCTCCTTCAAGATCCCGGTCTTGGATTCATCCCACCAGCTGTGTCTCCCCAGCCTGCCTCGGTGGCAATATGAGGGGTACAGCCTCTCCTTGCCCACCACACAGCTGTTTATCTAGGCCCAAGTTATTTCTGCCATTGCTTTCTGTGGTGTTAAGGTCCTGAGAGAGGCGTGAGCTCCTTGGATTCTGAATGCCATGATACCATCACATCATGGAATCTTCTGACAGGAAGAGCCTTTGGATCTCATCCTGTTAATAGTAGGAGCCTTTCTTCTAACAAACCATCATGCAGAACTACAAGACATGAACCAGGTATTTTAAAAGGTGGGGGCTTCTCTTGTAGAAACAGATTCCTAAGTTCCATCCACTTACCCCACAGCCCATGCAGGGAGCAGGGGTATCCTTAGAGACCTAGCTAAGGATAAACCATTGATCTCATCCAACCTCTTGAAGACACAGAAAGGTGAAGTGACTTTTGCTGTGTCACACAGCTGTAGGTAGTAGTGCTGAGATTAATAGCTGAGGCACTCACCTTCTAAGTCAGTATTTTTCCCTATACTTCATCCTTATCATCATCATCTTCATCTTTATTTTCATCACAGTGTTCCTCAGCCTTTAATAAACATTGTCCACTAAACCAGTTTCCTTTTGTTGCTGTTGGTAACTTTGGACATGATCCATTGAGCCTACCGTAGTGTCTTTTCTAGTGAGTCAGAGCCCAGGAAGGAGACAAAAATGGTATAGCTAGGAAGAAATCGAGATTGAGAGACAGAAGATCTGAATAGGGCCTCACTTTCCTTATCTGCAAAGTGGGAGGAACACCATTCACTTCAAAGATTCATTTGGAGAACCCAGTAAAGTGGCATCCACTGCAGTGCTTGGTGCTGTGCCACAGTGGGTGTGCCATGAAAATGCATTCCATTTGAATGGGAGACCTGCAGGGAACCAGTTTGAGGAGGCTTTGCTTTGCCTGAGTGGACCCAGCATTTCCAGCAAAATAAACTCAGCTTCTTTCCTCTGCATTAACATTGCCTTCTTTGGCTCCTTCTGTGGCCTTAGCTGAAAAATAAATAAATAAGCATGCGACAGGGTGAGAGGTGGGGAAGGGATGTGGCAAAAGACAAAGAAAGAAAGAGAGAGGAAGATGGATTTCTGGGCAGAATTTATACCTTTTTGGCTTTTTCAAAGGTAAATGAATAGATTGTTGTTGTTTTTCAGCCTGCCGCTGAGAGTGTGCGTGCGCCTCTGTTATGTATAGACCCTTTTAAAGGCTTCTGGAAGCAATCCCTAACATTTTCTATAGGTGCAGACAGATAATTGAATGCTTTCAAAGGCCACTGTGAGGCAGGGGAAGTTCAATTTTGCCGTGTGCTGGTGCTTGCATTGACGGAGCGCCCCGTGTGTGTGTATTCTCAGGAAGTTGAATTTCTTTTTTGCTTTCCTTCCCACTACTGCCCCTTCACCCCTTGTTCTCCCCCCACCTCTGATGAAGCACTTAGAGAGAGGACAAGAAACAATATATAATCGCCCCAAAGTCACACCAAATAAACACAGCAAAAGCTCCCAGCCGCTTCTCTGGCTGCGAATGAAAAGCGCTGCCTCCTGGCTCCCGGGCCTGACGGACAGGGGGCCTTTCTGCTCAGCTATTATTAGAGCCGATGTGGCAGAAGCCCAGGCAGCTCTGGGCGGTGGGGGGTTCTTGTTTTAATTTGTTGCCTGTGCAGGCAGAACAAAGCGACATAGGGAGAGAGGACGGGGGAATTTCCTCCTGCTGCTATTTCGCCACACGACGGCCGTACCGTGTGTGTGTGTGTGTGTGTGCGCGCGCGCGCCTGAACTGGATATGTCTGTGTGCAGTGCACGTATGTGTCGGGGGGGCATGACCTGGAGATGCCCGTGTGCCATGCACTCGTGTGTGTGTGTGTACATATGTGCATGTGTACATGCAGAGGCCAAGCTCTGAGTGTGCCCATTGTGTAGAACAAGAATATGCTGCATGCAGCAGTGCTATGTTCCCTTTAGGGCATGAAGGAAAGATGCACAGAGGGTTGAGATAAGGAGGTAAAGAAAGCCCAACCCTCCAGATTCATGGCAGATTCAAGTAACCTTGACCATCAATCTGTGCAAATGATATCTAGTTTCGTTCTCACAACTACCCTTTCAAAAACTGTCTTTCTCATTTTATAGATGAAGAAACGGAGGCTCAAGAGATATTTGAGTGAATTACCCAAAGCTTAGTTCAACCGGCTCTAATTACAGTACGATTTCTGCTATATTTGGTGTGTCCTAGTGGGTTGTAGGGTAAAGCAGAAAGAGAATTTCTTAAGGTTTCAAATCCAGGCAGTGGGGAAGGAAGATTCACCAGGGCTGCTCTTTGTGGCGGATGGGGAAGGGCAGCAGGTATAGTGTCCCTCCTGGTTTAGGGAAAGGGATGGCCCAGACGTTTCATGGCATCACTGTAATGTCTCCACTGCTGATGATACTAACGGCCACCTAAAGAGGGACACCGTGCCTCCTATGTGCCAGGCACTGGACTAGAGCCCTAGGTACCTGTTTTCCTGTCCTCTTGCTGTACACCAGAGAATGTAACTCACCTGCTCAAGGTAACCAACTAATAAAGGGCTGGGCCAGGATGTTAACTGAGGCTCCTTCCTTAAGCGATGTGGCTTTATCTTCTCCAGGTGCATGGAGAGGGAAACTCTCTCCTTGGGTTAAGAGCACACTACCTGGTGTCTTGGTTTCCTCCAGGTCCCATCGCTACCCCTCCTGGCTGGACTGAAACAGTACTCATTCCAAGCTGCACTTCTTTGCTCTGAGGAGCACATAGGAATGCCCAACAAATGCTCTTCTTCTGGCTTACTTCCCCTCTTGGAATGCAAGCTCCTTAGAAACAAAGCTGCGCAGCCAAGGGGTTTTCATTTGCTTTAGTCTTTCATCCAATCTAACATTTCTAGCTACCACGTATTAATTGAGCACTTATTATATTACACACTGTGCTAAGTACTTCATGTGCATCCTCACCTTAGACCCAGGAGGTAGGGATTATTGTTATTCCCATTTTACAGATGAGGAACTTGATGTTCAACAATGTTAGGCCATTTATCCACGCCAAACACATAGTGAGTATTCAAACCCTATTGGAACCCCCAAATCCATGCTTCACTTCTTGCCTTCTTCGTCACAGTGTATGCTGTTTAAGTGCATTTTCTCCTTTCCTTTCATCCTGCACCACCTCTCATCCTAATTATTAGAGGTGTTTAGTGCTATATCACCCTCCCATGGAGCCCTGGATCCCCTTGGTAGGATTTGTCAAACCTTCAATGAGGCTGTGCTATGTAATCCCAGGGACACAGAGCAGACAGTCCCTATTGTTTTGAGAGTTCTAAAGGAAGTTTCTCTTGTCACCCTAGGAGGCAGTAGGGGTTAAGAACCCAGGCTCTGAAGCCAGAAAGTCTGCATTAGAATTCTAGATCTATCACTTATTCACTATCTGAACTTGGGCAAGGTAATTGGTTCTTTATGACTTGGTTTTCTCATCCATAAAACGGTCATAATTATAGTATGTACAGCATGAGGTTATTATGTGAATAAAATGAGCTACATGTATAGAATGCTTAGAATTGTGCCTGTAACATAGCAAACACTGAATAAATGTTAGCTAATATTACCTTAATATTGTTATTTTCTACAGAATTGTAGATTTTAAATCTGGAAGGAATCTGACAAGTCACTTGGTTGGCTCAACCTTCCATCTTTAGGCAAATAGAGGATTTGTAATCAGAAGACCTGAATTTGAATCCGAGATCTACCACTTAACACTGGTATCTAGAACTCTGAGCAACTTGTTTGACCTTTCCCAGTCGCATTTTCTTCAAATGTAAGAAAAGAGTTGTATTAACAAATATCTGCCCATCTCATAGATTTGTTGTGAGGATCAAACGGAGGGATGTAATGAAGAAGGCAGATAGAATTGTATGTTAATATTATTTGATTTTTACCTGAAGATAAATAAGACTCAAAGAGGTTAAATGGGTTACCCAAGAAGAAACTCCTCACCTACCAAGATGGTATCAGCAACTCAACAATATGCAGTCAAGTTTCCACCATCATACCCTTCAGTTTGGACTGTAGACCCAACAACTAGGAGTTGACTGAAGTAAATGAATGCTGGATCCAGGCAAGAAATTGTCAAAATAACAAGATTGAGGTACCAGGGTGCCAAATGGCAAACAGACTGAAGAACTAGGAAACAAAACAAGGTCAAACTATGAACAAACTCTCACCATAACAGAAGTTAATATATAGGTTACATCAACCAAGTATAGGTATCTTATGGTCACAGTGTTAGGAGAAAATAATGTTTATCCGATTCTGCCTACAACTGTAGATTGAAGAAAGAACCACTTGCTTTCTAGGTTTCTTATAAAGGGTATTTATTGTATTGTCTCTGACCAGCCCTGCCTTAAGGACACTGCTCATTCACTAGCACCTAGCATCCACCGTCCCCATGTTTAATGCAGGAGCAGTCATTTAAAATACTGGGTCTTCCTCTCTGGTCTCAGCCTAGATAGGTCTAGAGACAGTCAACTGACTCAATCTGGGCCAATCAGATCTCTATCTTGAGATTTTTGAATTTTGCACCCAGGCTGAAGCTTTAAGGCCAAGGAGCTGTTGGCAGCTCTGTTGCTCCATTTATTACCATTCCTGAGTGCCAGCCCTTGTCTTTGGACCTGGCTTTGATACCTTTGTTCCCTCATAGCTCCTGTCTTCACCCAAACTGATTGCAGTGGTTCAAGCTGTCAGCCCCATGTATATCCAGTAGCATCTGAATTCACAAGGCACACACGGCTTAGTTTTCAGGGAACTAAGGTGAGATAAGGTAAGGGATGTTCTATACCCCTTGCTCTTCTTGGGAAAGACCTTGAATTCAGACCTCTTAAGGATGCTGAGGTTCTTGGACACAAACCCTCTTTGCTTCTCCACTATGACAGCTTCCTACCCCTCCCAACTCCCGTATCTTTATGAGCTACTAATTCTTCTTAGTACCTACAATCTCACTGTAATGAGACATGGTCTTGGGAAGCAATGAATCTCTTTTGTGCTAAGAAGTAAATATTCTCGAATGTGATGATTTGTACTCAGGGTGTTGGGAAGTGGGGAGCGATATGTTTAAAATTTCTAGAGGGCATTCTCTTGAGTAAAAAAATGCACATGCAATATATCAATTGTTTTCATAATCTAAAACACAGAAACAACTCAATGTAACACTTTTGTCTGGTTTTAGATATGCAGTAGTGTGAGATTACATTGAGGCGCAGATTACAAAATGATTGAGAACCATTTCAGATTTTCTTAACCATTTTTAATAAGGTTTAACTTACATGCAGTAAAGTATACAGGTAATAAGTGTATAGCCCAGTGAATTTAGTACATATGTATACACCTGTATAACTACCACCCAGATCAAAATTTAGAACATTTCCAATACCCTAGAGGGCTTCCTCATATCTCCTCCCAGTCAATAACCACCACCACCATCCACCCCTCCAAGATAACCATTCTGACCTCTAATTATCATAGATAACTTTTGCATGTCTTGGAATTTCATATAAATGTAATCATACACTACATACCCTTTTGTATCTGCCATCTTTTGTTTGACATTTTAAATGTTAAATTCATCCATATTGTATGAATAGTACTTTGTCCTTTTTCATTGCTGCATTAACGCAAATGCAATCGAATCATTGAATAAACATGCCTGTAATTTATTGGCCTATTTTACTGTTGATAGACATTTGGGCAATTTTTAGTTTAGGCCTATAGGAATAAGGTTGCCATGAACATTCTTGTACATGTCTTTGGTAGACACAAGCACTTTTTGTTGGATATAAACTCCAGTGAGTCATACAGCATAGGTATCGTTAGCTTCAGCAGAGACTGCCAAGTAGTTTTCCAAAGAAGTTGTATCCACTCCACAATTTAAACAGTTTGTTTACCAAATAGCCACTGAGTACCTATTATGAGCCAGCCACTCCACTAGGCATTGGGAATACTGAGAGGAAGCATGCACGTCCATGGCCTAGAAGCGCTAATAGCCTGGTAATATCAACAGATACTTTTTAAATAATATGGTAAGTGATAGGTGAGAGGTGTGCCTGACAGGAGGATCCTTTGGGGCTCTAAGGTTAGATTCCCCGACTCCAGGTGACCAAATGGAAGCTTGGCCAGGTAAAGAAGGGATGGCATTTGAGGAGAAGGTTGCAGAGGCTCCTCTAGCCCCTGCCAAGCCCTGCAGGCTCTTCTCTGGCTGGGAGTCTCATTAATGGAGCAGCCAGGCCCGGGCCAGGCTGTCAGGAGCGAACAAACGGCTGCCAACATGAGCAATGATTTAAAGGAGAAGGTTAAGACGTCGGTGAGATGAATACCATTGACTTCGCTGCCATCCTGGAAGCAATTCATCAGGGCGGCTTGGCAAAGAGGGGCATAAATCCCTAGCCAGCGAGGCCAAGCAGGGCTCTGGGAGGAGGAACAGGATGTGATGGCAGCTTCCAGAGCTGTCTCCAGCTGGGCCTGTGCCAGCATTTTGAAAAGCGTCAGTTGGGAGGAATCCCCAGAAGATGACTTTGTAGTTAGGGTCCCTCCTGTCCTGAGTCGTGGGTCACCGAGGACACCCTCCCTAGTCACTTGCTGTTTGTGCTTCCCATTCTGTGCACCCACTGGAGGTTTTTCTTGAAGCAGGCTCTGCGTTGCCTTCTCCTTCTCTCCAGCCTGAATCTTGGCACTCCTGGAGACTCTTGGTTCAAATGATGTATTTATTTTCTTAACGAAAGGGAAAGATTTAAGAGTGGGTGTGAAATGCATCCTCCTCCCTCCTCTGACCCTCCCACGTACTTCCTCCGGCAACCTGAGGCCCAGCTCAGCAGACACTTGGGAAGTCAACAGAAACAAACATGGAGTGGGCATTGCAGAGCACGTGAGTGGATGAGAGATTTTTATGAGTGAAATTTGCTCACAAGCTTCTTTAATAATGTTATTCATCTTTCTGTCAAAGTCATCACATTAATGTAGCTGGAGAGATTTAGAGGAGATGAATTAAGACTTAAATACACAAAATGACTTGGGGAATATTTAAATACAATACATTTGATTCTGGTGCGGCATCCTTCCTCACGGGTGTTGCTCATGACTCTTTCCAGGCCCACACAGCCTGGGAATCAACAACTCCCCCTCTCCTGCCGCCTCCCTCCAATGCTTCATTCATCCAACGCTTCCTGCACCTACCATGTGTGAACTCATTGTCTCCACAGAGCACATATACAATAGCCTGGGTGCCTGTTCTGGCTTAGACAGGCCACTTTTCCTTTGGGGACCTCAGTTTCTTTATTTGGAAAATGGGTGGGGTTGGCTCTGAATTTCAAAGGATGCAGAGATTCCTTAGAGACAGTTGCAGGGAAACAAAGGGAGCCCAGATGCAGAGTCATGGACCCTCTCCCATCCCTTCATCACAGTTCATTGCTATCTACCTGTACGTACTGGAAGTTGTGTATTATTTTATTTAAAATAAAAACACTTTGGCTTTAAAAAAGAAACTATTTCTTCCTTTCTTCCTTCCTTGAGTATTTAGTGAGTCCCTTCCCTGGACTAAACACTGTGTTAAGCGTTCAGGATAGTCACTAAGCAAGTCTGACAGGGCTCCTGTCCTCCTGGTCGGGCAGTCCAACTCACATTCCCTGGTGGTACAACTTAGAATAAAGAGCGTCCTGTTACAATTAAGCAGAGAAAGCTTCCTGAAAGAGGTGGGCTGCAGAACTCCTGCCTCTCCATTTGCTGTGCATGCTAGACTTCTGGGCAGACAAAGCTCCTTTCTTCCCAGGGGAGTGGGAGACTCAGATCTGGCTGCAGAGAGGGTGAAGTGAGGACATCAGACTAGAAGCCAAAATTAGAGGCAAGAAGAACAGCCCAGACATTGGGCACCCACTCAATGCATCTCCCCACTGTCTGACTGGGCCCAAGCCAAGAGCCAGAGACCTGGGGAGGTTGCAATACTATTCCCTTCTCCCATCCACCACACTCGCCCCCAGCCCACACCACAACTCTCACCATCCTCACTTTGCTCTCCCACCTCTCCCCTTCCTCTGCTTGGAGTGGCTGGAGAAGGGGAAAGGGATATCTTCTTGGATTGGAGCCCTTCCCACCCTACTGGCCTTCTCTGACCTCTCCTGGAGCTGCTACACAACAGCAGGGGCAAGGCCTCTTCCCCTGCTGTCCTCCAAACCTCCCACAGATCATTGCTTTCAAGGCAGGGCCAGAGGCACCCCTCAACCTGACCCAGATGGGTTGCTCAGACAGGCTCCAGATTATGTCATAGGGGGCACAAAAAAGTAGTAGACTGGCGAGAGCCCAAGAAAGCTCTGATGAGTTGTTTTTGCTCTTCCTTCTAAATCCAGGTTTCTCAACGATGCTTTCTGTGTGAGTTTTAGGTTCAAGAAAAAAGAAATATACTCAGGCTGCTGAGATTGTTGCAAGAACACAGGAATGCAGCCTGATGAAAAGACAGGCCTGGGAGCCGCTCAGGGGCCAACCAGCTTTTGAGACAAGGTCAGCAGATCATGCCCCCAGCAGCAGGCCTTGCCCCTGACCTAGAATCCCTCCACAGAAGAGCCTGGCGACTCTCAGCGTTTGCTTCTCTGGCTTCTACCATCACCAAGGAACTCAGCAGCCAAATCTCTGTACCTCTTACATTCAGACTTCCGAGGGAGAGTACAACAGATGTGGCTAGTCACCATCTGGGACTGGCCACCACTCACTGGGAAGGTTGAAAAGCCTGACCACCACACAGACCACTGGCAGGCTGGAAATTGGCTACCCTGGGGTCTGAGGCCTCCTCCTGTTTCCGTAGCTATCGTGAGAGGATAGGTTAGGCCTGGCGTGGGTTTGGCACAGAGACCCATGCATAAGAAACCCTCAGAAGAGAGCTTGAGGCTTGGGGTATGGCAGAGCTGGGGTTCCCCAGGGGGAGCAGGCCCAAGGGGACAGTATAACAGGCAGCTACCTGTTTACTCCCCAGGATTCCAGGGAAACAAGAGGGTGGAAAGGAAAGGGATTAGGATTCAGAGCCTGAGGCTTTCAGAGTGTGAGACACTCACAAACCAGGTCTATGTGTGATTCTCTGCTTGATCTCAAAACAGCTTACACAAAGAAAGAATCATAACTCTTCAAGAGTGTGCCTCATTTCTGTTGACCATGTTAGTCTGCAGTGGTGAGCCAGAATGCAGATGTCAGGGTAACAAAGCTTAGAGGAGATGTACTCAGAACCTAGCACAAGGGGACAGGGTGGGCCCCCAGTCCAGAAAAACCAAGGAGAGGGGCTAGCACACAGTCAGTAGGACCCATGCATTTCTTTAGGACCTCAGCACCACTCTAGGGGAACATTCCAGGCTGTGTGCTTCAATTCAGAAAGCTCCCAGGAAGAGCAAGATGTTCTACCCCTTTTTCTCTCATTTGCATTGAGTGGGGAGATCTGGCTGTTCCAAAGTCCATTCCCAAACCCTTCCCTTTGCAGGACCTGAGGCCAGACTCCAGAGAACATGCTGACCCTTCTCAGATAGATGTTACTTGCATCCCATGGCTTTGTGTTGGAGTTACTTTTCTTAGTGATGAACTTGAGCGTGTGCTGGGTCATCCACACTCTCTTGCTGGGACCCCTTTGTCCTAAAGGAGATGGGTTTGTAATTCAGCTGGCTGGGGAGAAAATAATGGATCCCACAAAACCTTCCCAAGAGCTGAAATTGTATGAGAGTCATATACAGGTAAACCGAGAACTACTGCTTTTTCTCCCTAAGTCCCTATAAGAAGCCAGGGCAAATCTATAGTTCAGTCAATTGATGGTACAAGGGAAAGGGAAAGGCCTCTTCAGTTGCTGCTGGGCTTCCCAGCCTATCGAGGAGACATTTTATTTTTCTGGAGGCAAGAGAGACATGAGATGACTCCATGAAGTCCTGCTAGGCCTGCCCCCCCGCAACTGATTTCTATCTGAGAGGGGCTGGAGGAGTCCTGGGGTCAGCATAAGGTGTCTCTGACTTCATGCAATAGAACCAGCACATCGTCACCAGTATGTCGAGAGCAAGCCTCTAATACCCAGGCCTTAGTGATATTTGTACTGATAGAGTCTTCCACCCAACACTCTTCTTTTAGGCTCATGGAGAGGATCTTTCAATCCTTCCAAACAAGAATGCAAAGACAAGCTCACCTCTTTATTGCCTGCCTCTTTGCCTCTGCCTATCTATACCCCAGCAGTAGGGGGAGTCCAATATCATTGCTCCTGGAATCCTTGAGCCCCAGACAGATGGCAGTCAACAGCCTGGTGACACAACAGCGGCTCTTGGTGGCCTTCTCAAGCAGCAGACGGGCAATTTATATGAAAGCATGTTGTAAAATATCTGTTGACACTGAAGCTATTGTTCTGTTATTGTTGTTGTTGTTGTTGTTGTTAATACAACACCCTTGCCACTATCAGAGAATTGAGGGTGGGAATGTTCTTCAAAGATTACAGTCCCCCTGGAGACTGGCTGTCTTCCAGAGGTATCTATTTTTAATTTCACTAATGCTTTTCTTCCAAGAGGACACAGAAGTCTCACCCAAAAAGGTAGGACCTACCTAGAGTTCAGTCTCATAGCTTGTTGGACTGCCTGTCCTAGGAATAGAATTTAAATGAATTTATGTTGGGCAATAAAATATATATTGTAATATAAATGTATAAAGTACAAAGGGTCTTGTCTTCCACTCCACCTTCCTACCACAAGCCCATGAACCCATGTCCCTGAGCCTTTGGCAAATTTGATCCTAGATGCTAAGCTGACACAGAACACCTTCAATCCATGTAGCTTGGTGTGGTGATGACAGCGCTAGGCTAAGAATAAAGAAACCTAGGTCAAAGTCTTGATCTCCCTTTACCAGCTTTGTGCCCTTGGGTGACCCTTGGGACCCTTGATTTCTTCAAAAGCTATGTAACAATTGCTATGGCCTGAATATTCATGTCCCTCCAAAATTCACATGTTGAAATGTGAGCTCCCAAGGGGATGGTATTAGGAGATGGGGCCCTTGGGGGGTGATGAAGTTATGAGAGTAGAGCCCTTATGATTGCCATTAGTGCCCTTGCAAAAGAATCCCCAATAAGTTGGATAGCCCCTTCTGCCACGTGAGTTCACAACAAGAAGGCGCCATCTATGAAGCAGGAAACGAGCCTTCCCCACACCCCAAATCTGCCCTGATGTTAGACTTCCAGACTTCAGAACTTTGATAAATATATTTTGTTGTTTATAAGCTACCCAATCAATGGCATTGTGTTATAGCAACCTAAATGAACTACGGCAACAATAACACCTATTATTATAGTTGGGAGGACCAAATAAGATAATGGAGATACACTCCCAAGACCCAGGGCATACTGAGGGCTTAATTAAATAGTCACTGAATTGGAGTTGAAGAAGGCTGTCCACACAAAGTAGGTAGGATTCCAGGGAAGGGCTTGTGGGAATGTGTTCTCCACAGGTTGAGGGCAGAAAATGGCCAAGTCTATGCTACGTTTAGACCTCGTCAACCACTAATGAAGGGAAACCCAGCTAGAGGCCCAGCCATGGGACTTGTCAAATTTTAATACATGGAGTCTGTAAAAATCAACAACACTCTCCCATGGATTCATTAAAGCAAACAGACCCTCTTATTTATCAATGCTATTCACCCCAAGTGAAGATGACAACAATCAATTAAATAAACAAATCAAGTTTAAAAAAGCTTAACTGAAGGCAGATGTGATTAATTTCCTCATCATTGATTGACATTAACTATATTAGCCAGTTTTGCTATGGTAACAAACAACCCCTAAAATCTTAGCGGCTTATATCTTACAAGCATTTATTTCTTGTTCACAGAGCGTGTTGGCAGCTGCAGATGTGCTTCATGAGTCTTCTCATTCAGGGACTTAGGCTGAAAGGGCAGCCCCTAATTTGGGACCTGCCGATCTGACAATAGAAAGAACTGAGCAAGAGAACTGACCGAACACGCTGTACTCCTTGTATCTTCTGAACTGACTCATATTCCATGAATCCAAGTGAGTCACATGGCCAAGCTTGATGGGGGTGTGGGGAGCTGGCACACAGGGGCAGGAGGTGGGGGCATGGAATATAATCCATTTTCTTGTTTGTTTGTTTCAGATGGAGTCTTGCTCTGTCGCCAGGCTGGAGTGCAGTGGCACGATCTCGGCTCACTGCAACATCCGCCTCCCAGGTTCAAGCGATTCCCCTGCCTCAGCCTCCTGAGTAGCTGGGATTACAGGCACCCACCACCACGCCTGGCTAATTTTTGTATTTTAGTAGAGATGGGGTTTCATCATGTTGGCCAGGATGGTCTCGATCTCCTGACCTCATAATCCACCCACCTTGGCTTCCCAAAGTGCTGAGGTTACAGCCATGAGGCACTGCGCCCGGCTATATACTCCATTTTCTAAAGGCCACCGTAAGCCACAGGGAAGCCGCATGGATGCACAATGCTCTCAAGGGGAAAAAGTGAATATCCTAGAACAACAGTACAATCCACGACCGTGAATCCGACCCTGTCCTTCTCACTCCATACACACCCACATGGATTTTCATAGCATTCTTATTTAGAAGATATTCTATGTCCTATTAATATTATCTTCATGTATTTGATGTATTTGTGGGGGATGATTTGCAGCACAGGCCATATATCTGGAAGTCTTCTGAACAACTAGGAGCCCCTTCATCCAGACAGTCTGCATGCTTTCTCCTGTAATCTTTGCTGCTGGCTCCCTTCATAGATGCCTGGCCTGTCTGGGCTTCCCTTCTCTCAAACTGGGCTCACTTACTAAAGTGACCTTTCTCTTGACTAGGCAGCTACTTTGATGACCTCCTCAAATGCAATGCAAAAGCTGGACTCTCCTCCGCCCCCAAGCACTCCCAGGCTTCTGGGCAGGGCCATCAACTCCACTCCAGCCATCCCTCCAGACTGGTGCCTGAAAAATAGAATTTCTGCTTCAGGTAATACAGCTGCTTCTCTCTGAATAATGCATGCCGTGCACCACACCGGACAAAGGACAAGCGGTTGAGAAATTGGGGAGCTTTCATTTGATTTCATTATTTTGCTTTTAGACCCAAGCATTTGCTGCCGTCAGGCATTTCAAAGAGGACAAGACAACAAGGTGTTCTGAGACAAGCAGAGAAGGTCAGTCATCCTTGGGGACTGAGGGGATTCAGCAGAGAAGGCCGGGCTGGACAGCCCTTCCCAGGGACACAAGGACCTAAAGAGGCACCTCAGTGGGTGTGCCCCATGGGGGGTATAGGAAGGCTTGAAATTTTGAGTAAACGGACTCTCAGGGGGATGCTTCCATAGAGGCTGGGGGTGAACACCTCCATCTACATCAGTTAGTGACAGAGGGGAGCAGAACACATGGAGAGCTGTGAGACGGCAATTAGGAATCACAGAATCCAAAGCAAAGGATCATCATTAGTAGAGTAAATGGCCCTTGATGAAGGAAACTTGACTCCAATAAACAAGTGGAGTTCAAGCCAATGAATTAGCCTAGCTACAATAAAATCAGACACCCACCAGCCTGCTCCTACCTGGTTCAGTCTTCCCATAGTACCTGCCTGTGGGGTCCCAATGTGAATCACGTTGACCCTAAAGATGTCAGCCTTAAGCACATCCACACGTCACTACCACAGTACACACAGGCTCTGCTCTCACAAGGTTGGCTCTTTCTTTGTGCCTGAAGAGCACACATGAGTTCTCATCTTGTGTCCATGCCATTGCTCACGTCCATGCCCCGACTGGAATCCTCTCCCTACTCCTCTCTGTCTACCCAAATGCTTGCTATTCTTTAAGGAGCAGCGTGGGTCCTACTACTATTTAAGCACTGAAGCTCACATTGATCTCTCCCTTCTCTCCATTTCTACAATTACCTCCATGAATGGTCAGTTTGTATTATTCTTGATAATTATAATAATACATTATTTCAAAGCATTTCCTCTCTGGTCCTCACATTATGCTGCTCAGAGCTATAGGGTACTCCTGGGTGCCCCCAGGGCCAGGAGGTGGCTCACCCTCAGGACATAAGCCTCATGCTTATGTCCCTGCCCCCTCTAACTACAGCAGCTCAGCTCTTGATCTGTGTTTCATTTTAGAGTTTCACACACAATTTTTTCTGTTTTAAAAGGGATTGCACTATTGATTTAGAAACTACATTTTTTATTTCATCCTCATGAGAAGTTTGTGAGGCTTGTAGGACTAGGTATTATCACCCACATTTTGCAGCTGAGGAGCCCGAAGCTCAGGGAGACAAACTGTCTCATCAAGAGCACACAGCTAAGGGAAGAAGGAGAATCTCGATTTCTGTCTTTTGAGTCTAAATCCAGTGTATTTACAACCCACACTTGGGCTTATCTCTAACCTAATTGTTAACTTCTCTCAGAAGCAGAAACTGAATTTTTATTACTTATCTGGTTTTCTTGCTTGCTTGCTTGCTTTTCTTTCTTTTTTTTTTTTTTTTTTTTACGGAGTCTTGCTTTGTCACCCAGTCTGGAGTGGTACAAATGGTACGATCTCAGCTCATTGCAACCTCTGCCTCTGGGGTTCAAGCAATCTTCCTGCCTCAACCTCCCAAGTAGCGGGGACTATAGGCATGCACCACAATGCCTGGCTGATTTTTGTATTTTTTGTAGAGATGGGGTTTCGCCAGGTTGCCTAGGCTTGTCTTGAACTCCTGGTCTCAAGTGATCCACCCGCCTCGGCCTCCCAAAGTGCTGGAATTACAGGCATGAGCCACCGCACCTGGCCCTTCTCTGTTTGCTTCTGATTCCGAACATTGTTGTGGGCACACCGTAGGTGCTTACTACTTACCTAGCCCTGATTGCAGGTGCACCCTTGGCTTTGCTGGAGATGCAAGGCCTGACCTCACCTCATGCCTTTTTTAGGCAGCACATACCTGTGAGCGGAGTGATTTACAAGGCTGTACTAGGTACCTGGGCATTTTATGTAATCAAAGGGATACTTTGCTGCTCTCTTTCTCTTGCTGTTGACATGGTTACAAAATCTTATTATTAGCCCAGAGGATGGGGTAATAGGACATGACATTCACATTGTCAGTGTTTTAAAGAGCTGTAGTTACCTCCTGGAGAATAATCTGTGTATTGTAGCAAGCAACAGTGCTGCTGCTGCACCTGGTGCAGCTTCTGTTTTCCGGCTCCCTCTTCATCCTTCTGCAGTTCTGAGAATGAGGCGTTCCCACCAGGAGGCAAGATCGGGTATCCTTCTTGGCCACCCTGGCCACACTGTGGGAATACACCACCATCCCTGTCCTCATGACCTGGGGAGGAGGTATGCAGGGAACCACCTTTAGGTAAGAGAAGGAGCAGAAGCAGTGGGCTGACTCACAAAGAAAAAAAAAAAGATAAATCAAGATAAAATTGTTTCTAAATTGAATGTTTTTCACTATTTTCAGTGTGGTATCTGCAGTGCTCCAAGATGATTCCCTCTCGGGGGCTTCAGAAAAGCTGTAAATAGAATGAATTGCTTTTAGGGACTTAACTCTGGTAGTTCACTTCTCAAGAAAATATATGCTAATGCATGTAGACTATCATTATTGGGGAGACCTATGTCCCGACTCTTTTATGTCTATGAAGAGCAGGTTTCTGATTGCTAGCATTTTGCCAAAGTCTTTGTCATGCGTGGGCTGAATATCTAGCAGAAAGAGGCGGATTCAGCCGCAGCTACATGCTGTGTCTCTCCTAGGCCAAGGTTGGAGGGGGGTCTTGGTTTGCCTAAGAGAAGTTTCTTATGAAACCAGAAAGAAGGAAAGCACAGATTTTTCTAACAGCCCCAATAAAAGCCAACGCGGTCCAGATTCATCTGCAATTCTGGGACCTCAGAGAGGTATAGAGACAGGGAGGCCCCCGCTCCAAGGGATGGGGGAACTTCCTTGGTCCAGCAGGATGCGGTGCTACACCCAGCCAGAGGGTGGCAGCACCTCCCACACCCCCCCATGGCTTTCTTTGTTTTCTGACCATTCCAGGGCACGGCTGTGGGACCGCCTTCCCCATGCCCAGCGAGCCTCTTCTGCATCTCTTTCTGCTGTGGCAAAGTGGGTTAAACAGCGCGCGGATTTGCGAGGAACATAGCCAACAAATGAGATATCAAACGCAGCTTCCCATGTAAGAGATCAGACTCCGGCGGGCACACACGCCGGCGCTCTGCTGGAGCTCCTTGGCTCTGCAGCCAGCTTCATTTAGGATTCATAAATACTTTTGCGCACTCCCGCACATACAGCCGCCAAAGGAATTTCATTCTGTATCATCTGCATTCAAATGCAACAAAGTGAAAAAAAAAATGTGGACATTAAAAAGAAGGAGAAGAAGAAGGAAGAGGCTCTGAAGAAAATCTGAGGCTCGGAGTGGTGGGTGTTGGGTAGCTGATGACTTGAGGAAGGCTTCCTCTACCTCTGTGTTCCTACAGAGAAGCCTGTCCCTGACTTCAGTTCACCTGTCGCATGGTGGGTGAATGCAACATAGACCTGCCGGCGTGGGGTATGCTTTTCAATGACACTTTTAAAATAATGAATTGGATGCTTGTCAAGGTAGGCATCAACCTTAGATAGGTATCGGTCCTAAAGTTCCTCCTTCCAGCTGCTGGGGAGCTGGGACCTTTTGATCTCCAACTTAGGCCTCAGTTAGCAAACTCAAATGCTTTTGGGAGCCAACCCGGGGAACCCAAAAGTATGAAGCCAGTCAGGTAACCGGAGCGTTCCCGCTCAGGCCGAAGAAGGGAGCAGCTACTCCATCCCAGCTGGTTATTGTCAAGTGAGAATTGTTATCAAGTCCCCCCATTTATCAAAAGAAACCAGAAACACATGTTTCGTTTGTTTGTTTGTTTTGAGATGGAGTCTCGCTCTGTCGCCCAGGCTGGAGTGCAGTGGCGCCATCTTGGCTCACTGCAACCTCCGCCTCACGGGTTCAAGCAACTCTCTGGCTCAGCCTCTCAAGTAGCTGGGTTTACAGGCACCTACCACCACGCCCAGATAATTTTTGTATTTTTAGTAGAGACAGAGTTTCACCATCTTGGCCAGGCTAGTCTTGAACTCCCGACCTCGTGATCTACCCGCCTTGGCCTCCCAAAGTGCTGAGATTACAAGCGTGAGCCACCGCGCCCAGCCCAGAAACACATGTTTTTAAAATGTATGAAATCTGGTTTTAAGTAATAAGCACCAATTTTTAAACTATTAAATACTCTGTTGGTCTAACAAAACAATTCCAATAGATTACACCTTGTAGGAATTCTACCCTAAACACCCTAGTCTATCAAAGACTTACCTTCTGTCATTGTTTGAAACACTTATCTATGTCTCATAATTTGCCAGGTTTTATTTTTCTCACTTGTTCTCTAGCTTTTCGTTGTTTGCTCAGCAAGACTATATGCATTTCAAGGGCAGGGCATGTCTTATTTTTGTTTTTTCCCAGTAGTTCTCAGCTGACGGTAAAAGCTTAGCAATTTTTAGTTAGTTATAACCTAACCTACCCCATTCCACAAAATATTTGACAATTTCTACATAAATGCATGCTATAGAAAATAAAATAATTAGATGCATCAGAATAAATAAGTGGACTTGGCCTTCTAACCGAGTGCTTTTATAGACATGGTGCTTGAGTGAGTTTCCTCAGGATAATATCCAAATGTCTTCCTTAGATTATAGGCAGACCCAGAAGCTTGGGAGGGTCTCTGGAACATGGGAAAAGTACACATAGTGTGAATAAAGACAAGGCAAGTGCAATGGCCTTGGAGAATGAGTTCTGTGAATAGTAAGGCAGAGAGATCAGGATGTGAGATCCACGACCCACCTGGAACTAGGAACCAAAATAATGAATGGCTGCCTCTCTGTGGAGCTTCTTTTGGTTGTAAGTGACAGACATAAAATTGAAACTGGCTTAGGCAAAAAGAGGAAAGTATTTGAAGGATGCTGAAATAATATCCTTCCAAGCCATAGGACAAGAAAGGATTCATTTGGACCCACAGGAAAATCTGAACCAGACATATCGTGATAACTCTGTGTTTCATCTCTGTTTGTTCTTCATTTTCTCTCTGTGCAGCTTCATTTTCTCCCTCAGCAGCAGGCTTCCTCCATGCATTAGGGAACAGAATGACCAACAACCTGCATGCTTCCCATCTCGCAGCTTCCACCCCTAGAGAGAACTGCTTCACACTCTTCTCATAGCAAGATGGAAACCCTTGGGGAAGGGCTCTGAATGCCTCACTGGAGTTTAGATGCCCACCTCAGAGCCATCCCATTCAATGATGACAGCTATGACAGGGGTGGCCATGACTGACCTGGCTTTGGAAAGATACCCACACATGGAGTAACAACATGGCAGCCTTTATTTAAACCACATGGTTCCTTTTAGGAGGGAAACATTTCCAAGAAGAAGAGGACACTTCCTAGAAGAAGGGAAGGGTGCTGGCAGATCAAATGTCCCTGAAGTTCATATAGCACTTGGCTACAAATGGCTTCTATTTGTATCATCTCATTTTATTTATTGTATTTGTCCCTCACAAAACTGTGAGTAATGTAGGGTATCTATAATTGTTCCCATTTGACTGGTGGAATAAATAATGTTAAGAGTGACTAAGCAACCAAGGTCACATAGCTTTGAAAAATGGCCAATCCAGTATTCAACTCATATCTTTTTTTTTTCTTTTACTTCAATTCCAACACTCAATCCACTATACAGGAGGTGAGTGGGAAGGTTGTGACTTTCCAGAAAAAGAATTTTTTATTGCAAGATCATGCTTTTCTGAATAATATAAAGCCTGGCTGGTAGATCTCTAACTAGGCTGCTCCTCCTCTGCTCTTCAAGGTTTGCTGGAATTTCCTGAGATGCAAGCAGCTGACCTCAATGGCCCTCCCTGCTCAGTTTAAGGATTTTGTTGTCTGCCCAAGATCCATATCCAAAGATTCCACATCCATCCCTACTCCACTCCTGAGTGTGTAATTTGGGGTATTTAGAGGTACTTCTGCCTTATGAAATGACTGGAGCCCTCTGGGCCACAAGCATGACTACCCATTGGAAAAGAACTGAGACAGGGGAGAAAACACTGCTGGGAATGCAGTACCAACTGAGATGAAGATGATCCTTTCCATTTTTTCAGCTGAGAGCAGCACCACTTGCCACTGGTGGATGGCACAGCCCTATATTGAGTACTATGGCCATGGTGGCAAGGTACTTGGCATCTTCCATGCAAAGATGAAAGAAAGAGGCCTTCTTGCCTGTATCACCAGAAGACTCCTGTAGACTCACTGTCTCATGGTCTCTCTTGCTTTTGAGGCAAATCATGAACATGCATCTTTTTTCATCCTGCCCATCGATGCCCAGAGAAGTCCTGGATCTAATTGATTTGAGTTGGATCAGCCAGGCCCTGTGTCCAAGCTGCCTCACCTGAGTGTAGTAAGTGCAGCATACTAAAAAGAAAGAATTACTCCTGACACCAGGATTATATCATTGCCAAATGCATCGATAATATATTAAAGATGTGGAATAATATAACACTACTTATCAATTGAGGGAAGCCATCCTGAGGAGGAGGCAAGTAAGGTTTCGATTTCCCTTTCTGGATGAACCCTGCCCCTCCATCCCACAACGATTTGCTGTTCCCTAGGTTTGGCCTCATGCATAATTCAGTGATCCGCATGGCAGGAAAACATTTAGAAAACTTCTTTTGCCTTCTCCAGGAGGCTGGGGCAAAGGTGGCTTACAGCTATTCATCCATGCACGGAAAGCTATCTCTGCTGCAGCCCACTGGAAGAGACGGGGCCATGGCCTTTCTCATTCCCATTTGGGGACTTGCCTAAGGGTGACATAATGAATTGCTCTGACCCAGTCAGAGAAGAAAAATACAGGTTGGATGAGATAAATTGATGCCACCCCAGTCTTTCCAGCAGTGCTGGTGGGGATAAACTCCTGCCTTGAGGTTTTGCTTTCTCAGAAGAAAACAGTAGTGTTTTTATGCTGTCGACGAAGGTGAAGGAATAGAGTTCTCTGAGGTGTTACAGGGAAACTTACATGAGTTGGCTGGTCTCTAATGTTACATTTATTCATCTTAAAAATTTAATGATCCTCTGCTATGTTCCAGGCACTGTGCTAGGTCTTGGGAATATGTTGAAAATCAATCTCAAAACACTCAGAATGTAGTAGGAGACACACACAAGTATATAAACTATTGTATTTTGCATCTTTGATGCCTGAGATGTTAGAATCATTTATTGTTTTTATTTATTCTTCAGGTAGATATTTTTGAAACACCAACTATGTGCCTGAGCCTGTACTAGATACTGAGAATACAGCAGTGAATGAGACAAGATAAGATTTCTAGGGAGGAAGATGAACAATAAACCAGTACACAAAATACATGCGCAAGATAGTTACAGATTGAAATATACCCTCTGAAGGAAAGAGTGGATGATATAATAGAAAGTGAAGGGAGTGGGGGTAACTTGGGATAAAAATATCTCTCAGAAGAGGTGATATTTGAGCTGAAATTTATGGATTAGAAGAAGCCAGTCATGCAAAGAGATAAACGAGGAATAATGTTGACAACAACGGTGTGGCGGTAAATGTTTTACAGCCAGCTCTCTGGGGGAAAAGAAAGCCCTGATTTGCAGTGGTTGCCAGTTACCATGGTGTAAATACTCCCACATTGCCAGTTTAAAGTTGCCAATGTGATATCCCTTAATGCAGACTTGGGAAGAGATGTGTACAATGGATCGTCACTAGCCTGTGAGAGCTGCCTCCAGCACACTGCCGTTTGCCAGTTACCTGGCCATACTGAGGGGCAAGTAGGGCATGGGTCCTGGTCAATGCTAAGGGGTTCGACACAAGATGATGAGACTAGAGAAGGTTCTCTGGAGCTACAGGTTGGGGATCAGAAGTGCTACATTCAGACACAACCATGATATATTATATGGATAATACGCCCAACCAGTCAATGCAAAAGGCATCATACCTTATCCTTCTTGATACTATTTAAAAATTGGATATTCCCACACCACCCACATAGATATTTTATACTTACTTTAATAAGTTCAGTTTAACTGTGTGTGTGTGTGTGTGTGTGTGTGTGTGTGTGTGTGTGTGTGTGTGTGTATGGGTGGATGAATAAGGCATGGCATTAGGGGTACAAAAATGAGAAATACTAAGTCCCTCCCCTCATGGCTCTGGCAGTCTGATAGAGAAAGGGGAAATAGGGAAAGAAAACTAACATTTATTAAACATCTACCACTAACATAAATTAAAGAGACCAGTAGAGGGAAACACAGATAGATCACATATATTTGCTATGATATAAAGAAGAGATTTTTTATAGTTTAATACAACTCAAAATATTAAAAGGACAGAATTTCTGGGCCAGTTGGACTAGATGGGTGGTTTCTCTTGGCTCAGACCAGGAAAAAGAAATCTGATAAGAATTGGTCTTATTACTCTTTTGATGATCACCTTGTTTACCCATCAAGGAGGGTTTGGGAAGGACCCAGGAACTCAGCTTATAGACTTTGGCCATTGACAGTTTCCAAAACCAAGAATATAGAACCCAGAGAGATGGATAATATGGGAGAGTTGTCAATTCATAAAATGCTTTAGCAATACCCAGAGACTCATGGGAGTGAATATTACCATCCTCTACTTGGCATGCAGATACTATAATTTACAACATGAAGTTTACATAAAAGGAATTGTTCTCTCTGATTGGCATTTGGGAGATGGGCCCTGATGATAAGTGCACTCCTTTGCAGGGCTGGCCAATAATATTTCAGTCTCTGGCCTTTTCAAACCACTTTGTCAGAGGCTCTACAAAGATGCATTGATTTATCTTGTGACAACAATAAAGAATTTGAGATCCTGGCAGGAAAACCAGAGGAGAAATCCAGCAGGGTTTTAAATCCGGGACCAAAACTTGGGAGAGAAATGTGAATTGGTTATGCATCCAGAAGAGATAGTTGAATACATGGAAGGGTGATTATTCCCTCACTTGGAAGTAAAGGAGGAACAGCAGAAAAGGGAAGACAACTTATAGGAATCTGGATGTTGGGGGAGAAAGAGGATGCAGAGAGGAAACTGGAAATGAGATGTTAATTTCTTAGAAACAAATGAAAAGGAAACCATGGAAGTAAAGAGTTTCACAAAGGAGGGCACAGCAAGTTCAAATGTGGCCAAGACACTATGAGATGGAGAACCGAGAAAAGGCCCTTGAAGCAGGTGGTGAAAGACATCACTGATCATCTCTGTGACAGCAGTTTCACTAACACTAACATCTGTACAGTGTTTTTCAGTTCATGGGGAGAAAATGTCTTCCTCATCTATTAGCTCATCTGATGCTCATAACAAATGTGATGAAGAAAGCGAGGTTCGGATAGTAAGTGGCTGATCCAGAAACTGATCCAAGCCTTCTGATCTCAAATCATATTCTGTTTCTGCTGTGTTACATGGTTGTCTTTCAGAAAAGCACCTTGGGGTCGAAGTTGGACTGTAAGAAAGGTGTGAGGTGCAAGGATGTGGCCAAGGTCAAGGGCAACAAGACTAGAGCATCCACTTTACAAATTTGAGTGAATAGAGGCTGACTAGTAATTTTAGGGACTTTTTTGTTCTAGGATAAAAATACTTATAAATGTTTAGAACCAATAAAAAGCAAAGATTGGTTACCAAGAGAGATGGAGGAAGATCCTAGAAGGGGGAGAAGGGAAATGGGACCAAGAACACATGTGGAGGACTATGTCACAGCAAGACAGAGGGCCTTTGAGGGTGTAAAGGCAGAAGAAACGCGGTGCTGGAGAAAAGAGAACTTGAGGAACACCCTATTGTTGGAAGAAAACACAGTGAGGTCATCTTCTGAAGCTAAGAAGGGGAAGGAAAGCTGCTGTGGGGCATTTTCTTCATGGCCTCCTGACACCCTCCTGGGGTTCGAGAAGTCACAGAGATGACTCAACACAGCACTGCCACTTTTTGTCACTGGCTGTTTTCTTTGGGATAACTATGGTATAATGTAAACAGTACTGGGCTTGGGCACCCAACACTCAGAGTACAGTTTTGTCCCTGAGAGGTCTCCTTGGCTTTATGTCCAGGAACTCCAGCTCCTGGACACTGCATCTGAAAATTGCACTGTTATCTCAAATTCACTGGGACAGAATCCAGCAGAAAATAACAGAATCTTAAGTGCCAGAAAAATTACCTGGTCTAATTCTTGGATTCCCTCTGTAACATACCCTACCAATTGCCCTGCTTGATCATTTCCTGTGACAAGGTACTCACTACTTCTTTAGACAGCTTACTCCATTTTTAGACATGTCTAATGGATAAAAAAAGTCTTCCTTATATTTGTCTTAGATCTGACCTCTGGGCAACTCAGAATACAGAAATAAATTGGCTAATTTCTGTTCCCCTGGGAGTAGCTGTCAAAGATTTGAAGAGAGCCATCACGTATCCTTACATTTTCTATTCTTCAAGGCAAGCAAACCAAATTCTCCTTATTATTTCTGGGCTTCTCACTATCACATTAATTCTCCCCCATGCTCATCCCAGGATGCCAGTGACTGGTAGGCGTGCCTCTGCTGAGCCCACTTTCTGACTCTACCTTTTCACCTATTCAATTTCTGATCCCCTTGACCAGAGTTCTTTCCTCCGATTCCTCTTCTCTCATTCCCCTCTGAACACTACTGTCAGACTAACCATCCTAAACAATGTTTGTTACAGGTCACTTCCCTTGTCAGAAAAACTTCAGTGGTTCTCCATTTACTATAAGATGAAGTCCAAATCTGGCATTAAATGCCCTCCAAAATGAGGCATTTCAGTATTGCTCCAAGCTCTTTGTTCTGAATATTCCCCTCCAATGGGTTTATTCATTCATCCTCCCATTTATTCATTGCAGAAACAATTATTGAGTGTCTACTATATGCCAGGCACTATGATAGGCTAATAGAGATCCAAAGATGACAGAGAGATGGTCCTTGACAAGAAGGGGTTCACAGTATGATGTGGAAAAACACCACGTAAGTACACAATCAATTCAGGTTATTACATGCAGCAAAACACAATCATTAAATATCACACCAATGATGTGTAGCGGTAACAGGGAAGGAAGAGACCCACTCTTCTTGGAGTGGATGGGAGAGCATTCATAGGGAGAGTGATGTTTCAACTGAGACTTGAAGGGTAAAAGAAATGTGCATGGTTAATAAGAAAAGACAAAAATATTATAAGTAGAAGGAACAGCTTCTGAAAGGCCATGTTCTAGAAAGTTCAAGTTGTCTAACATTTCAGTAGAGTATATCTAACATTTCAATGTGGAAAATGTGAGAGAAAGCAGTGATGAGCTGGTAAAATTTGAACCACCAGCATTTTGGGGTGGGGTTACGGGAACCCTGATTTTTAGCATGCCAATTTCTATAGTGTAAACATACCCAACATGGCTGATTTCAAACTTCCAAGACATCATTAAACTCAAAGCTGGGAAAAAAATATGCTCAATTGGCTCTCAAAAACCAGCAGGAAGTAGAGAAGGCTATAATCAGGAAAGGCTTTTTATATGCTATGGAATTGGGATTTTTTGTCCTATAGGATTATGGAGAGCCCTTGAAGGGCTTTAGACTAGATAATGTCATGACCAGCTTTGCCTTAACAAAAGCAAGTGCAAACTGCCCGTGTGTATATATGACAGGTAGGGATGGTGTTGGAGAAGTAAGTTATCAAAATTAGGACACTAATTCCCAACCCTAGCCACATGCCACACATTAGAATTACCCGGGGAATTAAAAAATAATCATGATATTGTGACCTCAATCCTGAGATTCTGATTAAATCTGCCTGGGCTGCACCTCGGCTTCAGTAGGTCATAAATGCTCCTCAGGTGATATTAATATACAGCATGGACTGCAGAACACTGAGTTAGGAGACTATTTCTCTGAAATATATTTTCTCGCTATTCAATTTCATATTTTGCCTTGGGAACATCTCCAGCTCCACCTCTGAACATTCTTCATTTGTCTCGGTCCAATTTGGGTGGCCAGCCCTTCCCTTCAGACTCAGTTCTTCTTGTTTCCCTCCCCTGATGTCTTTTTGTACCTTCTTTTGCTTTCCCAGTCTGCACTTACTCAGGAGCCAAATAATGAGTGGCTTTGGATTCCTGCCTTGCTGCTTGCTATGAGACAGCTCTGACCACTCCCACTCCAAGACCTCAGTACCAAAACCCCTAAGCCTTCTCGGAAGGAGAGAAGGGACAGAAGACTGAGGAAAGAGATGATGGATATCTGCACGGATATATGGCTGTGAAAATTACAAGAAATTAATAATAATATAATGATAATGAGTTACCAAATGATTATTGTGGGCTACTTTCTAGATGCTTTTTATGTATTTGTTTAAATCTTCAACAACTCTATGGAGTAGGTGCTATTATTATCATTCCTTTTGCATATATGAGGACATTGAGGCACAGAGAAAATAAGTAACTTCACCAAGGTCAACAGCTGGTAAGTGGCAAAACCAGCCTACAAACCCATGCAGTTTGGCTCAAGTGATCCTCTTTCTAACCACTAAATTCTTCTGCCTCTTTCAAGAAATACTTTGGTATACTTGAGAGAAGTCTTGATTATTCACTGGATGTACATGGAGGGAAAAGGAGAAGTTAAATTCTAGGTTGCTGGTATTGGAATTTGAGAGGACAGGAGTTTCACCAAGCAAAACAGAGAATTTAGGAGGAAAAGACATTCTATAGGGTATGGATTTAGACATGTCGAATTTGTATGCTATGGTAGATGACCAGCAAATGGCTAAGTATGAGGACCTGGGGCTCAGGAAAGGAAATATGAATTGGAAATACAGTATAGGTTTTTACGGTTGTCAGGATTGAGGTGGTGTGGAAGCCATGGGAACAGGGGCAGTCACTGCATTCACCCACGTAGAGTTTGTAGATTGAGAAGAGAGAGGGTCAAAGTCAAGTATTAAGGAGACAAACAATGAATGAAACCTGAGTAAAGGACACTGAGTGCAAAGGGAGAGAGACAGCAGAAGCTTCAGGGGAGCATGATATGGAGGAAACCAAGTGAACATGGAAAAACAAACTAACTCCATTTTTCTCCGCTCTACTACTCTCACTCAACAACCAAGACTTTACTCCTGGCCACCAAAATGTGTGGTTTTTTCCCCCTCACATGCATTCCCAACCAATTCTCTGACACCCAGATGTAGCTGGATATCCTGCAACTTAACTGGATTCCAACACTGTCTACTTGGAGATAGCACAGACTCTACAAGTCAAGGACTCAGACCCACAAGACTGCCTCCCACTTCATATTTCAGTTGCAACTCCCAGGTTGTGACCTTTGCTTCTGACCCTCCAGCTTTAAATCAGGGTTCCCACAATCCCCTCCTTGGGTTCCATAGCTTCCTAGGATGACTCAGAGAAACATATGTTTACTGGTTTCTTGTAAACTATATTACAAAGGACACAGATGAACAGTGAAATGAAAAGTTACCTGGGGCAAAGTATATGGGAAGAGGCACAGAGTTTCCAAGCCTTTCTGCGTACACCACCCTCACAGCACCTTCATGTGTTCAACAGCCTGGAACTGCTCTGAACCCTGTAGTTCAGGGATTTTTACGGAGGCTTCATGATGTAGGCATGATCTATTATTTAACTCAATCTCCAGCCTTTCTTCTCTTCCTGGAAGTCGGGCAGTGGGGCTGAAAGTCCCAAGCTTTTAATCCTGGCTTGGTCTTTCTGGTAACCAACCTCCATCCAGGAGCCTACCAAGAGTCACCTCATTAAAACACAAGACGTCCTTATTGCCTAGGAAATTCCAAAGATTTTAGGAGCTCTTTGACAGAAACTGGGGGCAGAGACCAAGTATGTATTTCTTATTATATCACAATGTCATGCCACTAGGAAGTGAATTATTCCTTGAAAGTGGGAGAGGTTGATCAGTAGTATCAAATATTGTAGGAAGCACAGGTAAATAAGACAGAAAAGTGGTCACTAGATATGAACATAGAAGGTCACTGGTGACTTGCCAGAGTACTTTTAGTGGTGTAGTAAAAGAGTAAGAGCCATGAGCTGTGACTCATAGGGTATACGGAAAGTGAAGGACACACAAACACAATCATGTATATATGTATATGAATTACATATATTAGAATACATCTCTATATTAGAAAAATATATATTAGGAAACTTTACAATTTTTTAAGTGGATGGGGAAGTGTGGATGATTTTTTGTAAATGTTTTTGCTTGTTTGATTTTAAGATGGTAAAGCCTTGCAGATATTTATGTATCAAAAGGATAAAGGCAGAAAAGAGAATGAATTTGATCCTGAAGGAATAAGAGAAGGAAAAATGGCCCAAAGTAGGTGGGAATGATAAACCTTGAACAGAGGGTCGTATGATTGTAGAGATTACAAAGTATCCCATTGTGGGTTTAGACACAGGTATACTTAACTCACACCTGATAGCCTTCTTATTCTTTGTGAAGTAGAAAGCCAGAGGTTCAGAGAATGATTAAGGAAAAGATGGGTTTGGAATATCTTCTAAAGGAATATTGACAGTGAATTGTCTAAGCCAAAGGAAAGGTTTGTTAAACAGAATTGAAAACCAGTTCATATTGGAAATTATAAATTTCCAATAATGTCAGCTTGTATGGATATAAAATTTTCTCTGGCTCTTCTCAGCCATACATGTTTAGGGACAGAGAATATAGATTGCAGAATGAATTTGGAAAGAATGCCAAGTAAGAAAATGGGAGAAAAGAGTTGAAGTTACAAGTGAATAACAACTCAAGATATCCATGTGGGTTTCATGGTTGGTAAAAGAATGAAATTAAAAGGTAGTTGATAGATAAAAGGAAAATGAGGGATTCACAGGCCGGAGACATCAGTGGGATTGAAGAGCAAGTACAATGGGAATTAGAAAGTAAAAGACCTGATACACTTATTTTGGCAGAGAAGGGCCACTAGATTTGAAGTTTTCACACTGAAGGAAGAGCCAAATGATGATATATAGGTAAGACACAGCCATATAGGAGTGGAAACAATGTTCAGTGGGATTAAGAAAGGTCAAGGAACTTAGGATCTATTGTGTTGGATCAGCTCTCCAAGAATTCTGAAATATTCCCATGGAGCAGTATGCAGAAGAAGACTCTAAGTGCTTATGGCAATGTGATTGTATGTTAGGGCATTTCAGGAATCTGTGTAGAATGAGGACCTCATTAAGTTCACTTATTCTCCTTCTTCTCCACACCAGGGTTATACTGTTTCCTCTCACCGCATTAACTGAAACCATCCCCATTTTTTTGCTCAGGCTCTATCTCTTCAAACCTGGCTGCAGAGTGAAACTCAGCCTTCCCAGCCCTCACATCCCTGATGCTTCTGAGGACAATCCTGCAGGCCCTTTTGGTTCTGAGAACCTGCTGATTGCTGTCAGAAACTGAAGTGAAAGTGGCAGGTACCAAATGTAGGAGGCTGCAGTTTCCAGAATCTTACACCTTCCTCTCTGGCATGGTCTGCTGGGTGTATTTTCTGACTCTTTTCTGGAAGGTGCAATGGAAGCCACATGGAACTTGATTTCTCCATGAATTCCTGAGTGGGGCTCAGCAAACCAAACTCATTGGACTGACCTTCCCCTCTCTTTGAGGATGGGCCAGTTTCTTCCTGTTTTATGTTACAAAACACAAAAAACAGAGACATTTTCAAAATATAATAAACATTTGTGTTTCTACAACTGAAATTAAACAGAAATTAATATGTTGTCATATCTGCTTCAGATCTCTGTTTTTTAAAAGAAATAATTTCAGTTACAGATAAGGTCCCACCTACATTCTTCTCCCATCTCTTCACCCCATAGATATCTACTAACTTGAAGTTTGTGTAATGTCCATTTGTGTTTCGTGCTTTTACTATTTATGTGTGTCTGCAAATAATACATACCCTATTACAATTAATTTTTTCACTCGACTTTTTCTTATGAGCTTTCTTCATGTTGATATATGTGGCTGTAGTCTATTCACTGTAATTATTATATAGTATTTCACTGTATGAATAAACCACAGTTTGTTAGTTGCCTGATAAGGCACAGTTTATTTCCATTTATTCACTATTAGAAGCAATGCTATCAAGAGAATCCTTGAATTTGTTTTCTTGTGCACATTTACTAGACATGGTAATGTCTAATGTGTCCACAAGAGAGAGGCTAGAAAGGATATTGCCATAGTTTATGTATGGTAAGGGTATATTTAACTTCTTAAGAAACTGTCAAGCTGTTTTTCAAGGTGTTTGTGCCATTTTTTTTATTTCTACCAACAGTGTATGAGAGTTCCTGTAGCTTCAATTCCTTACCAACACTTGGTAATGTGTCTTTTTAATTTTAATCATTCTAGTAGGTATAATAAAGGTATCTCATGGTATGGCTTTAATTTACTTTTCCCTTATGACTAATGATGTTCAGCATCTTTTCATGGTATATATTCTTTGTGAACTATCTTAAATGTTTACCAACATTTCATTGGATTATTTTCTTCTTATTAAGCTGGAATAAGTTCTTTACATAATCTGGATTAAAATTCCTTGTAAAATACATGTATTGAGAACATTTTATTCTAGTTTGTGGTTTACCTTTTCATTTTGCTAGTTTAAAATTTTTAAATTAGTAATTATTTTCTTTAGGGCTTTTGCTTTTTGTGTTTTATTCAAGAAATATTTGCCTACCTCAAAGTCATGACAATTTTATGCTGTGATTTTTTTGTCTGGAAATATTGTAATTTTAGCTTTTGTGTTTAGATCTATGATCCATTTTCAGTTCATTTTTTTGTATGTTATTAGGTGAAGGCTGAGTTTTACTTTTTTTCATGTAGATATCCAGTTATCTCAGCACCATTTGTTGAAAATACTTTTCTTTCTTCAGCGATTTATCTTATGACCTTTGTTGAAAATCAATTTACCATATATGTGAAGGTCTATTTCTGGACCTTTGATTCCTCTCCATTGATCCAAAAAACCTATCTTTATGTGAGTACCTGTGTATTACTATAGCTTTAGAGTAAGTCTGGAAATCATACAATATAAATCTTTCATAGCTGTTATTTTTCAAAAAAATATTTTCACAAGTCTAAATTCATTGCATTTCCATATAAATTTTAGAATCAACTTGCTATTTTCTAAAAAAGAAGGCTGCTAGGACTTTAATAGGAATAGTTTGAAACTGTAGAGTAAATTAGGGACAACTGACATCTTAACACTATTGAGTCTTTTGATCCATGAACATGGTATGTCATGCCATTTATTTACATCTTTAAAAATCCCTCTCAACAGTATTTTGTAGTTTTCAAGATATTGATCTTGCACATATTTTGTTAAATTTATCCCTACATATTTTCATTTTTATACTAGTATTAATAATATAATTTCTTATTTCATTTTAAAATTGTTGATTGATAACATATAAAAATATAGTTAATATTGGTATATTGCCCTTGCATCTTATAAACATGATAAAGTCACATATTTGTTCTATAGATTTTATTGTAAATTCCTTACAATTTTCTGTAAAACTATAATGTCGTGTGCAAATAAAGATAGTATTACTTCCTTTATTTCACACTGTATACCTTTATTTTTAAAATTATTTATTATTTTTAGTTGTTTTTAAATTGAGGTAAATTTTACATAACATATAATTAAACATTTTAAAGTGTACGACTCAGTAGCATTTGGTACTTTCACAATGTTGTGCAACCACTACCTCTAGGTAGTTCTAAAACATTTTAATAAATCCAAAATATAACCCTCGGTCCGGCATTTCAAGATGGCCGAATAGGAACAGCTCCAGTCTACAGCTCCCAGCGTGAGCGATGCAGAAGATGGGTGATTTCTGCATTTCCAACTGAGGTACCGGGTTCATCTCACTGGGGAGTGTCGGACAGTGGGTGCAGGACAGTGGGTGCAGTGCACCAAGTGTGAGCTGAAGCAGGGCGAGGCATCGCCTCACCCGGGAAGCGCAAGGGGTCAGGGAATTCCCTTTCCTAATCAAAGAAAGCGGTGACAGATGGCACCTGGAAAATCGGGTCACTCCCACCCTAATACTGCACTTTTCCAATGGTCTTAGCAAACGGCACACCAGGAGATTGTATCTCGTGCCTGACTCAGAGGGTCCTACGCCCACGGAGCCTTGCTCACTGCTAGCGCAGCAGTCTGAGATCAAACTGCAAGGCAGCAGTGAGGCTGGGGGAGGGGCACCCCCATTGCCAAGGCTTGAGTAGGTAAACAAAGCAGCTGGGAAGCTCAAACTGGGTGGAGCCCACCACAGCTCAAGGAGGCCTGCCTGCCTCTGTAGACTCCACCTCTAGGGGCAGGGCATAACCAAACAAAAGGCAGCAGAAATCTCTGCAGACTTAAATGACCCTGTCTGACAGCTTTGAAGAGAGCAGTGGTTCTCCCAGCACGCAGGTTGAGATGTGAGAACTGACAGACTGCCTCTTCAAGTGCGTCCCTGACCCCCAAGTAGCCTAACTGGGAGGCAACCCCCAGTAGGGACAGACTGACACCTCACACGGCCGGGTACCCCTCTGAGACAAAACTTCCAAAGGAACGATCAGGCAGCAACATTTCCTGTTCACCAATATCCACTGTTCTGCAGCCTCCGCTGTTGATACCCAGGCAAACAGGGTCTGGAGTGGACCTCCAGCAAACTCCAACAGACCTGCAGCTGAGGGTCCTGACTGTTAGAAGGAAAACTAACAAACAGAAAGGACATCCACACCAAAAACCCCATCTGTATGTCACCATCATCAAAGACCAAAGGTAGATAAAACCACGAAGATGAAGAAAAAACAGAGCAGAAAAACTGGAAACTCTAAAAATCAGAGTGCCTCTCCCCTCCAAAGGAATGCAGCTCCTCACCAGCAATGGAATAAAGCTGGATGGAGAATGACTTTGACGAGTTGAGAGAAGAAGGCTTCAGATGATCAAACGACTCCAAGCTAAAGGAGGAAGTTCGAACCCATGGCAAAGAAGTTAAAAACCTTGAAAAAAAAATTAGACGAATGGCTAACTAGAATAACCAATGCAGAGAAGTCTTTAAAGGACCTGAGGGAGCTGAAAACCAAGGCACGAGAACTACATGACAAATGCACAAGCCTCAGTAGCCGATTTGATAACTGGAAGAAAGGGCATCAGTGATGGAATATCAAATGAATGAAATGAAGTGAGAAGAGCAGTTTAGAGAAAAAAGAATAAAAATAAACGAACAAAGCCTCCAAGAAATATGGGACTATGTGAAAAGACCAAATCTACATCTGACTGGTGTACCTGAAAGTGACGGGGAGAATGGAACCAAGTTGGAAAACACTTTGCAGGATATTTTCCAGGAGAACTTCCCAATCTAGCAAGGCAGGCCAACATTCAAATTCAGGAAATACAGAGAACGCCACAAAGATATTCCTCAAGAAGAGCAACTTCAAGACACATAATTGTCAGATTCACCAAAGTTGAAATGAAGGAAAAAATGTTAAGGGCAGCCAGAGAGAAAGGTCGGGTTACCCACAAAGGGAAGCCCATCAGACTAACAGCTGATCTCTCAGCAGAAACTCTACAAGTCAGAAGAGAGTGGGGGCCAATATTCAACATTCTTAAAGAAAAGAATTTTCAACCCAGAATTTCATATCCAGCCACACTAATCTTCATAAGTGAAGGAGAAATAAAATACTTTACAGCCAAGCAAATGCTGAGAGATTTTATCACCACCAGGCCTGCCCTAAAAGAGCTCCTGAAGGAAGCACTAAACATGGAAAGGAACAACCGGTACCAGCCACTGCAAAAACATGCCAAATTGTAAAGACCATCAAGGCTAGGAAGAAACTGCATCAACTAACGAGCAAAATAACCAGCAAACATCATAATGATAGGATCAAATTCACACATAACACTATTAACTTTAAATGTAAATGGGCTAAATGCTCCAATTAAAAGACACAGACTGGCAAATTGGATAAAGATTCAAGACCCATCAGTGTGCTGTATTCAGGAAACCCATCTCACGTGCAGAGACACACATAGGCTCAAAATAAAGGGATAAAGGAAGATCTACCAAGCAAATGGAAAACAAAAAAAGGCAGGGGTTGCAATCCTAGTCTCTGATAAAACAGACTTTAAACCAACAAAGATCAAAAGAGACAAAGCAGGCCATTACATAATGGTAAAGGAATCAATTCAACAAGAAGAGCTAACTATCCTAAATATATATGCACCCAATACAGGAGCACCCAGATTCATAAAGGAAGTCCTTAGAGACCTAGAAAGAGACTTAGACTCCCACACAATAATAATGGGAGACTTTAACACCCCACTCAACATTAGACAGATCAACTAGACAGAAAGTTAACAAGGATACCCAGGAATTAAACTCAGCTCTGCACCAAGCGGACCTAATAGACATCTACAGAACTCTCCACCCCAAATCAACAGAATATACATTCTTTTCAGCACCACACCACACCTATTCCAAAATTGACCACATAGTTGGAAGTAAAGCACTCCTCAGCAAATGTAAAAGAACAGAAATTATAACAAACTATCTCTCAGACCACAGTGCAATCAAACTAGAACTCAGGATTAAGGAACTCACTCAAAACCACTCAACTGCATGGAAACTGAACAACCTGCTCCTGAATGACTACTGGGTAAATAATGAAATGAAGGCAGAAATAAAGATGTTCTTTGAAACCAACGAGAACAAAGACACAACATACCAGAATCTCTGGGACACATTCAAACAGTGTGTAGAGGGAAATTTATAGCACTAAATGCCCACAAGAGAAAGCAGGAAAGATCTAAAATTGACACCCTAACATCACAATTAAAAGAACTAGAGAAGCAAGAGCACACACATTCAAAAGCTAGCAGAAGGCAAGAAATAACTAAGATCAGAGCAGAACTGAAGGAGATAGAGACACAAAAAACCCTTCAAAAAATTAATGGATTCAGGAGCTGGTTTTTTGAAAAGATCAACAAAATTGATAGACCACTAGCTAGACTAATAAAGAAGAAAAGAGAGAAGAATCAAATAGACGAAATAAAAAATGATAAAGGGGATATCACCACTGATCCCACAGAAATACAAACTACCATCAGAGAATACTATAAACACCTCTACGCAAATAAACTAGAAAATCTAGAAGAAATGGATAAATTCCTCGACACATATACCCTCCCAAGACTAAACCAGGAAGAAGTTGAGTCTCTGAATAGACCAATAACAGACTCTGAAATTGAGGCAATAATTAATAGCTTACCAACCAAAAAAAGTCCAGGACCAGACGGATTCACAGCCAAATTCTACCAGAGGTACAAGGAGGAACTGGTACCATTCCTTCTGAAACTATTCCAATCAATAGAAAAAGAGGGAATCCTCCCTAACTCATTTTATGAGGCCAGCATCATCCTGATACCAAAGCCTGGCAGAGACACAACAAAAAAAGAGAATTTTAGACCAATACCCTGATGAACATCAATGCAAAAATCCTCAATAAAATACTGGGAAACCAAATCCAGCAGCACATCAAAAAGCGTATCCACCATGATCAAGTGGGCTTCATCCCTGGGATGCAAGGCTGGTTCAACATACGCAAATCAATAAATGTAATCCAGCATATAAACAGAACCAAAGACAAAAACCACATGATTATCTCGATGCAGAAAAGGCCTTTGACAAAATTCAACAACCCTTCATGCTAAAAACTCTCAATAAATTCGGTATTGATGGGACATATCTCAAAATTATAAGAGCTATCTATGACAAACCCACAGCCAATATCATACTGAATGGGCAAAAACTGGAAGCATTTCCTTTGAAAACTGGCACAAGACAGGAATGCCCTCTCTCACCACTCCTATTCAACATAGTGTTGGAAGTTCTGGCCAGGGCAATCAGGCAGGAGAAGGAAATAAAGGGTATTCAATTAGGAAAAGAGGAAGTCAAATTGTCCCTGTTTGCAGATGACATGATTGTATATCTAGAAAACGCCATTGTCTCAGCCCAAAATCTCCTTAAGCTGATAGGCAACTTCAGCAAAGTCTCAGGATACAAAATCAATGTGCAAAAATCACAAGCATTCTTATACACCAGTAACAGAAAAACAGAGAGCCAAATCATGAATGAACTCTCATTCACAATTCCTTCAAAGAGAATAAAATATCTAGGAATCCAACTTACAAGGGATGTGAAGGACCTCTTCAAGGAGAACTAAAAACCACTGCTCAATGAAATAAAAGAGGATACAAACAAATGGAAGAACATTCTATGCTCATGGGTAGCAAGAATCAATATCGTAAAAATGGCCATACTGCCCAAAGTAATTTATAGATTCAATGCCATCTCCATCAAGCTACCAATGACTTTCTTCACAGAATTGGAAAAGACTACTTTAAAGTTCATATGAAACCAAAAAAGAGCCCACGTCGCCAAGTCAATCCTAAGCCAAAAGAACAAAGCTGGAGGCATCACGCTACCTGACTTCAAACTATACTACAAGGCTACAGTAACCAAAACAGCATGGTACTGGTACCAAAACAGAGATATAGACCAATGGAACAGAACACAGCCCTCAGAAATAATGCCGCATGTCTACAACTATCTGATCTTTGACAAACCTGACAAAAACAAGAAACGGGGACAGGATTCCCTATTTAATAAATGGTGCTGGGAAAACTGGCTAGCCATATGTAGAAAGCTGAAACTGGATCCCTTCCTTACACCTTATACAAAAATTAATTCAAGATCGATTAAAGACTTACATGTTAGACCTAAAGCCATAAAAACCCTAGGAGAAAACCTAGGCAATACCATTCAGGACATTGGCTTGGGCAAGGACTTCATGTCTAAAACACCAAAAGCAATGGCAACAAAAGCCAAAATTAACAAATGGGATCTAATTAAACTCAAGAGCTTCTGCACAGCAAAAGAAACTACCATCAGAGTGAACAGGCAGCCTACAGAATGGGAGAAAATTTTTGCAACCTACTCATCTGACAAAGGGCTAATATCCAGAATCTACAATGAACTCAAACAAATTTACAAGAAAAAAACAAACAACCCCATCAAAAAGTAGGCAAAGGATATGAACAGACACTTCTCAAAAGAAGACATTTATGCAGCCAAAAGACACATGAAAAAATGCTCATCATCACTGGCCATCAGAGAAATGCAAATCAAAACCACAATGAGATATCATCTCACACCAGTTAGAACAGCGATCATTAAAAAGTCAGGAAACAACAGGTGCTGGAGAGGATGTGGAGAAATAGGATCAATTTTACACTGTTGGTGGGACTGTAAACTAGTTCAACCATTGTGGAAATCAGTGTGGCGATTCCTCAGGGATCTAGAACTAGAAATACCATTTGACCCAGCCATCCCATTACTGGGTATATACCCAAAGGATTACAAAACATGCTGCTATAAAGACACATGTACACGTATGTTTATCACGGCACTATTCACAATAGCAAAGACTTGGAACCAACCCAAATGTCCAACAATGATAGACGGATCAAGAAAATGTGGCACATGTACACCATGGAATACTATGCAGCCATAAAAAATGATGAGTTCATATCCTTTGTAGGGACATGGATGAAGCTGGAAACCATCATTCTCAGCAAACTATTGCAAGGACAAAAAACCAAACACCGCATGTTCTCACTCACAGGTGGGAATTGAACAATGAGAACACATGGACACAGGAAGGGGAACATCACCCCCTGTTGTGGGGTGGGGGGAGGCGGGAGGGATTGCATTATGAGATATACCTAATGTTAAATGACGAGTTAATGGGTGCAGCACACCAACATCGCACATGTATACATATGTAACAAACCTGCACGTTGTGCTCATGTACCCTAAAACTTAAAGTATATTAAAAAAAAACAAAAAAAAAAACAAAACAACAACAAAAAAATATGTAACCCTCTACCAACTAAGCAATTACTTTCCCCAACCCTACCTCTCCTCCTCTCTAACCCCTAGGAACTACTAATCTGCTTCCTATCTTTACAAATTTACAAATTATGGGTATTTTATATAAGTGGAATTATATAATATGTAATCTTTTCTGACTTCTTAACATAACATTTTTGAGGTTCATCCACATTGCAGCACATATTAGTACTTTATTCCTTTTTATAACTAAATTATATTTTATTGTATGTATATACCATAATTTGTTTATCCATTCTTCCATTGATAGATGTTTGTGTTGTTTCCACATTTTGACTACTGCGAATAATACGGCTATCAGCAACTGTGTACATGTGTTTGTTTGAGTTCCTGTTTTCAGTTATATGAGATATATACCTAGGAGCATAGAATTGGTGGGTCATATGGTAACTTTATCTTTAACCACCAAACTGTTTTCCACAGTAGCAGCACAATCTTACATTCCCACCAGCAATGCACAAGAGTTCCAATTTCTCCACATCCTTACCAGTACTTGTAAATTTTTATCTTTTTTATTATCGCTGTCCTGATGGGTATGAAGTATTACCTCATTGTGGTTTTGATTTACATTTTCTTTGTAACTAATGACACTGAGCAACTTTTCTTTCCCTTTTTGTTATGTATTTTTAGATAAAAATTATTCAGCTTTATTGAAGTATGATCAACAAATAAAATTATATATGTTAACGTATGATGTATGATGTGATGATTTGATATGTGTTTGCACTGTGGAGTGATTACCACAATCAAGTTAATACATCCACCACCTCACATTGTTAGCTTTTTTAAAAAAAAAAAAGTTGAAGAATACAATACGGTATTATTAATGATAGTCACCATGCAGGATATTATATCCTCAGAACTTATTTACCTATAACTAAAAGTTTGTACCCTTTGACCAACATCTCCTCATTTTTCCTACCCCTGCCCCAGCCCCTTGGCAACCACCATTCCACTCTCTGCTTCTATGAGTTCAACTTTTTTTTCTTACGATTCCACATATAAGTGATACCATACAGCATTTGTCTTTCTCTGTCTGGCTTATTTCACTTAGCATAAGGGCCTGCGGTTTCATCCGCATTATCACAAATAGTAGAATTTCCTGCTTTCTAATGACAAATAATATTCTGTCGTATGCATACGTCACATTTTCTTTATTCGATTATTCATGGATTGCTGCTTAGGTCATTTTTATATCTTAGCTACTGTCAACAATGCTAAAATAAACACAGGAGTGTTGATAACTTTTCAAGATACTGATTTTGTTTCCTTTGGATATGTACCCAGGCATGAGGTTGCTAGATCACATGGTAGTTCTATTTTTAACGTTTTGAGGACCCTCCATGCTGTTTTTCATAATGGCTGTACCAATTTACATTCCCACCAAGAGGATATAAGGATTGCCTTTATTCCACATCCTTGCCAACACTTGTTATCTCTGGTCTTTTTGAATAGCCATTTTAACAGACGTGAGGTAATATCTCATTGTGGTTTTCATTTGTGTTTCCCAGATGATTAGTGACTTTGAATACCTTCTCATGTACCTCTTAGCCATCTATATGCCTTTAAAAATCAGTTTTATTGAAGTAGAACTGATATAAAATAGACCACACTTATTTAAAGTGTACAATTTGATAAGTTTGACACATGTATATAATCATAAAGATATTGCCACAATCAGGATAATGAACATATTTAACATAACCAAAAGTTTTCTCATGCCCCCTTGTATGCCTGCCAACCTCATCCTTACAGGCAACTATTGACACGGTATCTGTAATTATACACTAGTTTGCAATATCTGGAGTTTTAATAAACAGGATATAGTGCAAATTATTTTGGTGTCTAGCTTCTTCCACTCAACATAGTTATTTTGAGATTCATTCATGTTTTAAATAGATCATTTTATTTATGAGTAGTATTGTATTGTATACCACAAGGATTTTCTCTGGTGTTTTTAAAATTTATTTTAAAATATTTAATTGATAAATAAAGATTGTATATATTCAAGATGTATAATGTGATAATTTGATATATGTATACATTGTGTAATGATTGGTACAATCAAATCAACACACCCATCACCACCCATGCTGTACATTAGATTCCCAGAACTAGTGAATCTTATAACTAAAAATGTGTACTTTGTGATTAATTTCCCACAACCCCCTTTACCCCCTAGCCACTGACGACCATCATTCAATGTATTACTATGAATTGGACCTTTTTAGATTCCATATATAAGTAAGATCATAGAGTGACTTTCTTTCTGTGTCTGGCTTTTCCCACTTAGCATAATGTCCTCCAGGTTCATCCATATTGTTGCAAATGGGAGGATTTCCTTCTTTATCATAGCTGGATAATATTCTATTATGTATGTATGTGTGTGCATATATATTATATATGTATTATATATATACTATATAAGTATATTATATACATATATTAGTACATATAAAATATAGGTATAGTATATGTAGAAATATAATATAAATTAGATATAATGAATATATATATTAATTCTTAACTCATTCATCTGTCAATGGCACTTAGATTGTTTCCATATCTTGGCTATTATAAATAATGCTGCAGTGAATATGAGAGGGCAGATATCTCTTTGAGATACTGATTTCATTTCCTTTGGACATATACCCAGAAGTAAAGTTGTTGGGTTTTCTGGTAGTTCTATTTTAAAATGTTTGAGGAATTTCCACACTTTTCCATAATGGCTATATCAATTTACAATCCCGCCAACAGTATTCAAGGGTTTTCATTTTTTCACAGCCTCACCAACACTTACCTCTTGTCTTTTTGAATAGCCACTCTAACAAGTGTGAGATGATAGCTCAGTGTGATTTTGATTTGCATTCCTCTAAAGATAGTGATGTTAAGTAACTTTCCATATACCTATTTGGCATTTGTATATCTTCTTTGGAAAATTGTCTGTTCAGAGCCTTTGCCCATTTATTAAAAATCAGCTATTTTTTTGTTTTGCTGTTCAGCTGTGTGCATTCTTTATGTATTTTGGATATTAACCGCTTATCAGATACATGCTTTGAAAATATTTTACCAGTTCTCTAGGTTGCCTTTTCATTTTGTTGATTGTTTCCATTGCTGTGTGGAAGATTTTTAGTTTGATGTACTCCCTCTTGCGTATTTTTACTTTTGTAGCCTGTGTGTTTGATATCATACTCAAAAACTAATTTTCATAGCCAGTATCAAAAACCTTTTTTCCTGTTTTCTTCTAAAGTTTTATAGTTTCAGATATTACATTTAAGTCTTTAATCCATTTGGGGTTAATATTTGTATATAGCAATATACAAGAGTCCAGTTTCAAATCATGCTGCTATAAAGACACATGCACACGTATGTTTATTGCGGCATTATTCACAATAGCAAAGACTTGGAACCAACCCAAATGTCCAACAATGATAGACTGGATTAAGAAAATGTGGCACATATACACCATGGAATACTATGCAGCCATAAAAAATGATGAGTTCATATCCTTTGTAGGGACATGGATGAAATTGGAAACCATCATTCTCAGTAAACTATCGCAAGAACAAAAAACCAAACACCGCATATTCTCACTCATAGGTGGGAATTGAACAATGAGATCACATGGACACAGGAAGGGGAATATCATACTCTGGGGACTGTGGTGGGGAGGGGGGAGGGGGGAGGGATAGCATTGGGAGATATACCTAATGCTAGATGACGAGTTAGTGGGTGCAGCGCACCAGCATGGCACATGTATACATATGTAACTAACCTGCACAATGTGCACATGTACCCTAAAACTTAAAGTATAATAAAAATAAAAAAAATAAAAAAAAAGAGTCCAGTTTCATTCTTTTGTATGTGGCTATCCATTTTTCCCATAGCCATTTATCAAAGAAACTTTTTTTTCTCCCATTGTGTATCTTCATTGTGAGCTCTTGTCAAAGATTAGTTGACCACATATGGATGAGTTTACTTCTGGGCTCTCTATTCTGTTTCATTGGTCTATGAACCTCTTTTTTATGCCAATATCAGACTGTTTTGATTACCATAACTTTGTAACATAGGAAAATTAGGGAGTGTGAGGCCTCCAGCTTTTTGGTTAATTGCTTTGGCTTTTCAAGGTTTCTTATTGTTTCCTACACATTTAAGTATTTTTTTTCTATTTTTGAGAAAAATGCTTTGGAGTTTTGATAGAAATTGAATTAAATCTGTGTATCACCTTGGATAACATGGAAATTTTAACAATATTTACTCTTCCAGTCTATGAACCTATCTTTCAATTTACTTGTGCCTTCTTCAGTTTCTTTTATCAATGTCATAGTTTTTAGTGTACAGGTATTTCATCTCCTTCTAAATAATTTGTCCTTTTTGATGCTATTGTTAAGTGGAATTATTTTTTAGAATTTCATTTTTGGGCAGTTTGTTAGTGTATAGAAACAGAAGTGTATAGAAACAATTTCTTTCCTTTTTGAACAGTTTGTTGTCAGTGTATAAAAACAAAAGTGACTTTTGTATACTGATTTTGTATTCTGCAACTTCACTGAATTTATTTATTACAGATATTTTGTAGTCATTAGGATTTTCTACATATAAGATAATGTCATCTGAAAACAGAGACAATTTAACTTTTTCTTTTCTATCTTGGATGCCTTTTATTTCTTTTTCTAACCTAATTGCTCTGGCTGGGACTTCAAGTATTATGTTTAATGTAAGTGGTGAGAGTAAGCACCCTTGTTTTTTTCCTGATCTTAGAGAAAAGTTTCCATCTTCTCACCATTGAGTATGGAGTTACCTATGGGCTTGCCATATATAGTCTTTATTATGTTGAAGTACATTCCTTTCACATCTAATTTGTTGAAAGACTTTATCATAAAAACATGTTAAATTTTGTCAAATACTTTTTCTGCATCCATTGATATGACCATATGATTCTTTATTTTGTTAATATGGTGTATCACATTTTTAATTTGCATATGTCAATTACATATGTCAAACCATCCATGCATCTCAAGGATAAATTATGTTTGATTATAGTGTTTTAGCCATTTAATGTGCTATTTGAGTTTAGTAGTATGTTGTTGAGGATTTTTGCATCATGTTAGTCAAGGTATTGGCCTATAATTTTCTTTTCTTGTAGTGTCCTTATCTGGCTTTGGTATGACACTAATGCTAGCCTCATAAAGTGAGTTTGAAAGTGTTAACTTCTCTTCAATTTTCTTAAAGAGTTTGAAATGAATTGGCCTTGGATCTTTTTCAAAAAAGAATTCACCCACGAAGCCATTTGGCTCTGAGCTTTCCTTTGTTGGGAGGTTTTTGATTACTGATTCAATCTCCTTATTTATTGGTCTGTTCAGATTTTCTATTTCTTTATCATTCACTCTTGGTAAGTTGTAAGTTTCTAGGAATTTATCCATTTCTTCTGTTATCTAATTTGTTGGTGTATAATTTTTCATAGTATTCTCTTATGATCCTTTCTATTTCTGTGACGTCAATCATAATGCCACCTTTTTAACTTATGATTTTATTTGAGTCCTTTTTATTTTTTGTGATTAGTCGAGTTAGAGGTTTGTCAATTTTGTTTATATTTTCAAAAAATCAACTCTTACTTTTTTAAACTTTTCTATTATCTTTCTAGGTCTATTTTTTTCTCTAATATTTATTCTTTCCTTCTGCTTACTTCAGGGTGAGTTTTTCTTCTTTTTCTAATTGTTTGAGATATAAAATTACATTGCTTATTTGAGATCTTTCTTCTTTATTAAAGTAGGCAGGTGTTGCTATAAACTTTTCTCTTAGCACAGCTTTAGCTGTATCCCATAAGTTTCTGTATGTTAGGTTACCATTTTCCTTTGTTTCAAGATATTTTAAAATTTTCTTTTTAATTTTTTCTTTGACTTATTATTTGTTCAGGAGTGTCTTGTTTAATTTCCACATGTGTGTCAATTTTCCAAAATCCCTCCTGTTAACTAATTTCTAGTTTTATAACACTGTGGTCAGAAAAGATACTTGAGTTGATTTCAATCTTCTTAAACTTGTTAAAATTTGTTTTGTATGGCAACGTATGATTCATCCTGCAGAATACTTCATGTGCTCTTAAGAAGAATATGTTTTCTACTAGTGTTGGATGAAATATTCTTTATATGTCCGTTAGGTCCATTTGGTCTATAGCATTATTCAATTATGGTGTTTCCTTACTGATTTTTTGTCTCGATGATCTGTTCATTGTTGAAAGTGGGATACTGAAGTCCCCTTCCATAAGCATATTGCTGTGTGTTTCTCCCTTCAGTTCATTAATATTTTCTAATATACACAGGTGCCCCAGTGTTAGGTGCATGTATATTTACAATTGTTATGTCCTTTTGATGAATTGACAACTGTATCATCAAATAGTGATTTTTTTTTTTGCCTCTTGTGACAGATTTTGACTGAAAATCTATTTTGTCTAGTGTAAGAATAGTTGCTCTTGCTGTCTTTTGGTTAACATTTGCATGGAATAACTTTTTCCAACTCTCACTTTCAATCTATATGTGTCCTTAGGCTAAAGTGAGTCTCCTGTAGGTACCATATTGTTCAGTCTTTTTTTGTTGTTGTTGTTTTAAATCCATTTAGTCACTCTATCTTTTAATTGAGGAATTAATTCATTTACACTTAATTATTAACAGGTCAGAACTTACTATTGCCATTTTGCCAATTGTTTACTGACTACATTGTAATTCCTTTATTTTTCTCTTCTAATCTTGCTATTTTTTGTGTAATTTGTTAAATTTTTTGTAGTGGTATGTCTTGATGTCTTTCCTTTTATCTTGTAGGTATAGGTATTTTTCTTTGTGGTTACCATGGGGCTTGCATAAAACATAGTTATAATATTCAAATTTAAGCCAATAACAACTAATCTTCAATTGCATACAAAAACTCTACACTTTTGTTTCTCCGCCCTCCACACACATTTTATGCTATCGATGTCACAATTTGCACCTTTTTTATTGTGTAACCATTTATGCATTATTACAGTATAGTATATTTTTAATATTTTTGTCTTTTAACTTTTAAACTAGAGTTAAAAGTGATTTATAGACTACCATGACAGTATTACAGTATTCTGAATTTGACTATGTATTTATTTTTACTAATAAGAGTTATAATTGCATATGTTTTCATGTTGTTACTTCAGTATCCTTTTATTTCTACTCAAAAACTCCTTTTAGCATTTCTTATAAGGCAGGTTTCGTGGTGATAAGCTTCCTCAGCCATTTTTTAAATACATTTTATCATTTATACTTGAGATTTACAACATACATGTAGATAGTAAAATGATTACTATAGTGAAGCAAATTAACAATGTCTATCATTTCACATAGTTACTCTCTGTGATAAGAACAGCTAAAATCTACTTATTTAACAAAAATCCCTAATTCAATACAATTTTACTAACTGCAGTCCTCAAATTGTTCATTAGACCTCTAGTCTTGTTTATTCTACATATCTGCCACTTTGTATCTTTTGACTTATATCTCCCCATTTCCTCCCCTCCACCCCATTTCTGATAACCACTGTTTCATTCTCTATGTCTGTATATTTGACCTTTTTTGTTTTTAGATTCCACATTAAAGTGAGATGCAATATTTGTCTTTCTGTGTCTGGCTTATTTTACTTAGCACACTGTCATTCAGGTCTATCCATGATTTAGCAAATGGTAGAGTCTCCTTTTGTAAGGTTGAGTAATATGTTGAATATTATTTAAATATGCATATTTTTCACATTTTTAAATTCATTCATTCATTGATGTACACTTAGGTTGTTTGCATATCTTGGCTATTGTAAATAATGCTACCATGAACATGGGAATACAGATATTTTTACAAGGTAGTTGTATTAGGCCATTCTCACATTGCTATAAAGAAATACCTGAGACTGGACAATTTATTTTTAAAAGAGGTTTGATTGGCTCATGGTTATTCAGGCTGTACAGGAAGCATAATGCTGGCTTCTGCTCAGCTTCTGGAGAGGCCTCAGAAAACTTAACAATCATGGCGGAAGGTGGAAGGCAAAGGGGTAACAGGCAAATTACATGGCAAAAGCAGGAGCAAGAAAGTGAGGTGGGAGGTGCCACACACTTTTAAATGACCATATCTTGTGAGATCTCACTCACAGTTTGTAAAAATCAATTGATTATATATCTGTGGATCTATGTTTAGATTTTTTTTTTTTTTTGCCACTACACATGGTGTCAATTACCGTGGTTCTTTATACTAAGTCTCACAGTCTTACTCTAAGTCTTTTAACTTTTTTTTTTTTTTTTTACAAAATTGTGTTTTTTTGTGCTCTAAGTGTATTAGTTATCTATGGCTGCATAGCAATCTGCCTAACACTTAGAGGCTTAAAACAATAAACATTTATTATCTCACAATTTTTGTCAGTCAGGAATTTAGAGCAGCTTAGTTGGGTTTTTCTAGATAAGATTCTCTCATAAAGTTGAAACAGAGATATCAGCCAAAACTACAGTCATCTGAAGGCTTGATTGGGCTAGAAGATTTATTTTCAATTTCATTTAGATGTTGGCGAGGGGCATCAGTGTCTCACCACTTAGACATCTCCATGAGGCTTCTCACAATATGACAGCTAGCTTCCCCCAAAATGAATGGGGTGTGTGTGTGTGTGTGTGTTAGAGAGAGTTAGAAAGAGAGAGAGAGAAGGAGAAAATGTAAAAGGGTGTCTTTTGACCAATAGAACATGGTAGAACTAATAGTATGTCACCTCCAAATTTGGTTAATTCTGCCATATTCTATTAGTTCTACCACATTCTACTGGTCACACAGAGACTAATCTGAATACCAGGATCATTAGGGGTTATCTTGGGGACTGATTACCACAAAAGATTCATTGCCCATCTATATAAACTTCAGAATGAACTTGTTAATTCTTACTCTACCTGCTAAGAAAAGAATTTGTTATGGTTTTCATAAGACTCCATTGAATCTATAGATTAATTTAGGTAAACTGATGTGTAACAATATTGAGTCTTCCAATCTATGAATACAATATTATCGTGTTTCATTTACTTAGGTCTTCCTTGATTACTGTCATTAATGTTTTATAATTTTCAGCATAAAAATATTACATATATTTTGTTAGATTTATCCTTTATGATTCATGTTTTGTGTTGGCATTATATATGGTACTTTTTATAAATTTAACTTTCCAATTGTGCATTGCTAGCATATAGAAAACAACTAATATTCAAAAATCTGTATTCTGCAAACTTGCTAAACTCACTTATTAATTTTAACAGCTTTTCAGATTCTTTAGGATATTCTATATAGAAGTTTATGTTTTCTGAAAATTTCAAGAATTTTACTTCTCTAATTGTATGCTTTTGTTTCCTTTTCTTTCTTTATTGCACTGTTGGGGTCCTCCAGCACAATATTTAAGAGCGGTAAGAGTAGACATCCTTGCCTTTTTCCTGACCTGAGTTATAGGTCTTCAAAGCTGCCATTTATCAATTAGAGAATGTTCCCTTTTGTTCCCTTTTGCTGAGAGTTGTTATCAGGAATATGTGTTGGATTTTGTCAAATCATTTTCCTATACGTATTATCATGGTCAAATGTTTTTCTTTAGCCCATTGAATTGTAGATTACATTGATTAATCTGTAAATGCTGTACTGACCTTGCATCCTGAGATAAACTCCACTTGGTCATAATATATTATCCTTTTTGTATATTACTAGATCAATTTATTAATATTTTATCAAGAAGTTTTGCATCCAAGTTCATGAGGGATATTTGTCTGTTGTTTTCTTGTAATGTTTGGTTTTTTTGTAAGGATAATGCTGACCTCATAAAGTGTTTCCTCTTCTTTTATTTCCTGCAAAAATTTGTGCAGAACTGGTATTTTTTTCCTTAAATGTTTAGTAGAATTCACCAGTGAAATCACCTGAGACTGTAGTTTCTTTTTGTTGGGAGATATTCAGGTTATCTGTTTTCTGAGTGAGCTTGTGCTAAGTTTATGTCTTTCATGAAATGTATTGACTTTTTTTTTATGTTTTCAAATTTATTGACACAGTGTTGTTCAAAACATGTCTTTATTATCTTTTTAATATCAGTATGATCTGTATGATGTTTTCTCTTTCATTTGTGTTATTGTTTATTTCTATCTTTCTTTTGTTCTTGATCAGGTTTGGCTAGGGGTTTGTCAATTTTATTGACCTTTTCAAAGAACTGTCTTTTGATTTTGTTTTTTTTCTCTATTATTTTACTATTTTTAATTTTATTTATTTTTACTCATAATTATTATTTCTTCCCTTCTGTTTTTTGTTTAATCTTTTCTTCTACTTTTGGTTTCTTAAAGTAAAAACTTAGGTAATTTATTTGAAACCTTTTTTATTGTCTAATATTAATATTTAATGCTATAAATTTATTTATAAGCACTTATTTTACCTGCATATCAAAAGTTATGCTTCAATTTCCATTAAATCCAAAATGGTTACTAATTTTCCCTGTGATTTCCTCTTTGATACATTGGTTATTTGCAAGTACAGTGTTTAATTTCCAAATACCTGGGGATTTTCTAGATACCATTCTACTATTGACTTCCATTTTAATTGCATCATGGTCAGAGAATATGCTTCTTAAAATTTTAATTATTTTAAATTTTTTGTTTCTATTGTTTTCATGGCCCAAAACATGATCTATTTTAACAAACATTCCATATACACTTGAAAAACATGTATATTTTGTTATTGTTGGAAAGAATGTTATATAAATTTTAATTAGGTTATGTTGGTTAATAATACTGCTCATGGCAATTTAATCTTACTATTTTCTGTCTACTTGTTCTATTAATTAATGAGATAATTATGAAGCCTTTGACTATAATTATAGATTTCTCTCTTCTGTAAGTTCTATCAGCTTTTGCTTTGTGTATTTTGAAATATATTATTAGGTGCATAAACATTTAGAATTATTAGTCTTCTTAATACATTTATCAAGAGTATAGTTTTCAGCCAAAGACTCAAGGGAATTCCTATGCTGTTTTCTGGAGCTCTTTATCTGCATAGCTTCCCCTCTTCAGTATTCGGTCTTATAAATTTTTGCCACCCCAGTCTCACTGAACTCTGATCTCTAACTTCTCAACTCAGCAAGACCATGAGGCTGTTTTGGCTCACAGGTCAGGAATTGCTTCAGTGAAGAAAGCCATGGTGATTGTATGGCTCCCTTGGTTTGTTTCCTTTCTCTCAGGGATTACAGTCCTGCCTATCTCTTGTTCAAGATCTGAAAAATGTTGCTTTACATATGTTGTCCAGTTTTCTAGTTGTTGATGTTGTCAGTTCTTTATAGCCAGAGTGGAATTTGCTATATTAGATTTTTATCTTCCACTTTATTAGGTGTATTGCCCAGTTGCTTTCAGCTATACTCCTTTAACAATGTTTAAGAGTTTCTTAATTTCCTTTTTTTTTTTTAGTTTCTTAATTTCTCACAACTTACTTTTGTAAATCCAATAGATGTCAAGTGACAGCCGATTTTTTAAGTTTGTATTTCCTGATTACTAGTGAGGATAAGCACCTTTCTTTTCATATGTTTTTGGATATAAATTTCCCCAGGTTATATGTCTTAGTAATGGTGAACATATATCTTTGTTTACTGAGGAAGTCCCAGGGTATATTTTAGGGTAGATAAATAGCATTCGATGTCATATTATTTATTGTGTTTACTGATATTTGGATTTAATTATACTTTTCATTGTTTTGTTCTTCCCCAGACTTTTCTGCTTTCTCTTGCTTTTAATTTGATTGATTGCATTTCTTTTTAATTCCCTTCTTTTATGCATTATATTCCTATTTTCTACGTGTTTGTGGTTAGCTTTACATTTTTAACATAACTGCTGACTTGAAAAATCTAAAGTTAATCAATATTTCTACTCTAAACAAAACAAGAAAGTTTGAACATTTTAACTTCCAACTATTATGCTCAAAATATTTTACTTGATGTTATCGCTCACTATTTTATTTTCCACCTTCTTTTTGTAGTCCTCAAGTTATTTATTTTTACAATTATTATTTTATATAATCCTTGTTGCTAATGTTGCCCCTGTGTTCACCAGTTTATTTACTCAGCATTATTTTTGCACCTTGCTCTTTCCTTCTGGGTTCAATTCCTTTCTTTAATTTTTCTCTCAGCAGGATTCTAGGAGTTATAGATTCACTTAACCCTTATTTTTTTGAATATATCTTTATTTCTCCTTCACTTTTTGAATGATAGTTTAGATAGGTACAAAATTTTTTGTTGGCAATTATTTTTCTTTGGCATTTTGAAGATATTGCATTATTTTCTATAGTAAACTCTCAGTTTCCTTTTATAAATTTCTTTTTGTCTTTGGCATTTGGCAGTTTCATTATGATGTGACTAGTTATGGGTTTATTTTTATTTATTCTGCAAGATCATTGCACTTTTAAAACATGATTAATTAAGTTTGTTATCAATTCTGGGCAACTTTGCCTTTTATGCATTATTTTAGTTCTTTACTTCTGGAACTCCTATTGGGCATTTATTGAGGATTTATTATTCAATTCTCTATTTTTCTATTTTTCATCTGCTATGGTTTGATTTTGTTCCCCAAAGTTCATGTGTTGGAAACATAATACCAGTGTTGAGAGGTGAAACCTTTAAGAGATGATACGGATCATGGTGGACAGGAGGCAGGACTAGATTGCAGCTCCAGACAGAACAGCTTGCAGAAGCTCACATTGTGAATTTTAGCTCCAAATTGACTGCAAGAACAAACCAGCAATCCCGAGAGGACCCACAGACCCTCTAAAGGAAGCGGACTGCTCCTGCATGACCCAGGAGACACCCCAAATACTGTGAGTGTGGAAATAAGAAAGGAAGACCCTCCTCTCCTGAACATA